>NC_138230.1:12678868-12751368 GCF_964197995.2 Scardinius erythrophthalmus
AAATGTTCCTTGAACAACAAATCAACATATTAGTATGATTTCTGAAGGATCATGTGACACTGAAGACTGGAGTAATGATGCTGAAAATTCAGCTTTACCATCACAAGAATAAATAACAGTTTAAAATATATTCATATAGATAACAGTTATTTTAAATGGTAATAATATATTTCACATTATGATTAAATAAATGCAGCCTTGGTTTGGCATAAGATAGTTTTTTCAAAAACATTTTTCAAAAAACTTACTGACCCCAAAATTTTGAATGGTAGTGTAAGTTTCTTCTAAAATTAGAGTTCCATTCAATTTAAATGTTGTGTTTTATTGGTACAAAAAATATTTTACATTTATATTTCTAAAGCGTTTGCATACAAGTATACAAATAAAATGTTGCAAAACCCTCATTTGCACTGAACATGACTTTAATCATGAATTATTAAAACTGAGGGTAATAGTTTGGACATCGAATGTGTTTTTAGCCTAAGAACTCAAGCTTTAATTTGCATCTAGATGTTATCTATATTTGTTCCATCAGTGATACAAAGTGTGAAAACTGCAAAATCAAACTTGGCCTCTACATATACATGTATGGTATAGTATTAGCACTCAGATACACACACACACACACACACACACACACACACACGCACACACACGCACACACACTCCATCTGGAGCTCTCAGCTGCTGAGAGAAAGAGAGAGAGACACACATACTCTCTCTTTTTCTCTCCTTCACTTGCTTATTTCTACCATCTGCCACATTTCTTCCTCCTTTTGCAACATAACCAATAACACACATTTTTCTAGAATGACTGGGACTTTCCATTGACACTTGTAAATAGCGAGCTAATGATATTTTCCATTTTCTATAACCTGACACATTGAACATTTTTCTTTATACATGTTCAGTAAGACATGTCTATTAATCTATATTATATAAACTACTGTTCAAAAGTTTGGGGTCAGATAAAAAAAAAAAAAATCAGCAAGGACACATTAAATTGATGCAATAGAAGTGACAGAAATCATCTGCAACATTACATATTTCTTTACTATGTTAAAATAAATGCTCTTATTTTTTAAGCTTTCTATTTATCTGAGAATCTTCAAAATATGAACTGTTTTCAATACTGATAATAATAATAATAATAATAATAAATATTTGAGTACCAAATCAAGATATTAGAATGATTTCTGAAGTATCATGTGACTCTGAAGATTGGAGTAATGATGCTGAAAATTCAGCTTTGCCACAAAAGAATAAAAACAAAATTGCAATAATATTTCACAATATTACTGTTTTTACTGTATTTCTTTATCCAATAAATGCATTATCGTACATAAAAATCTTTCTTACCACAAACTTTTGAACATTAGTATTGAATGAATAAATGAACGATCGATCGAACGAACAAACGAAAGAACGAAAAAAACAAATGAAAATAAACAGTGATTCTCTAACCCTCAACTATAAAGAATGTCCATGGCATGAATGTCACCAAGAGACACTTTTGGTCACTTTTAGCTCACTTTTAGTAGCAAAACTAGCTTAGCAAATGCACACACAAACAGCCATGGGGGTTGAAAACACAAATATTCACTCAGCACTCAAGTTGAAATGCTTTCAAAAACCTTTCCTCAGCTTTTGGTGTACTCAAAGTTGTGCTTTTCATATGTATTTATGCAACCCTTTGAGATGCCACCAGCACAGCAAGAACAAAGCCTCGTCCACACATGCCAGACCAGACGGTAAATATGCTTCTAACTCTCTGAAATGGAAACGAACACTGGGTCCTTTATACAATGCACACAGCACACAAAGTCAACATCAAGGCTGTGTACCAACACACACACACACACACACACACACCTTCATGCATAGCAAGCACAAACCTGTAGGCATCATGCCTTAAGACTAAGCGTGAGATTAAAGTGTTCACAGGAAACACAGCATCTAATCTACACAAACTAACACATTTCCTTACAGCCGGTACAGTAACGTAATTATAGCTGGAAGAAAAGCATGTTAGCGATACTACAAAACCACTCACAATCATATCCAACACCTGTAATCCTGAGCCGAACATCACACCGCCTTGAGACTCAATATCCAGTTCGCCGTCATAACAAATATTAATCGCGGATCTGATGAAATATTCATCTCTCTTATTAAATATGAAGGGAACATCCAAACCGTGAAGTACACAAAAGACAAAGTGTGGTTAGAGCAAGCAACTGAACAAATAAGCCAATATTAAGTAGGACATGTTCCTGAATCAACATCCTTAAATATTCACATCAACCAATCAGATTCATCGATGCATGATTCTTTCTCAAACAATCTACAAAAAATGATTCTCAAAGAAGAAAAGGTTCTATATAGAACCTTAAAGGGTTCTGTCAAGCGCTTTATGTGTAACAGCTCGTAAACATACTTTATCAAAAGAAAAATAAATATTTTTGTCGGCCAACCTGAAAAGTCTGCATCACCCTGGTTCCCTTGACAAAAACCCAATGACAAACATTCTTACATGTTTTGTTCATTGTGAGTCTTCACAAATGAACACAACTTTTATGAATTTTGAAGCGTAAATACAATCGGCAGAAGTCAAAAGCTAATTGAGTTTATTAACGAACTACAGAACGGTCGCATGACTTCAACGTCACCATCACTAAGCTTCCGACAACTCTTTCAGTCTTTGTTTAAAAGCATTTTCCCAGAAAGTTTGAGTTATAATATTTCGCAAGAGCGTGATTATGAACACAACGAGGCTGTGAAAGTGGACTAGTGATAGGGCCATGTTTAAACCAGGTATTAAAATGCATTTTGGTCGATCGGATCACAAGTGGAAAACGCTAAATACAGGTGTAAACGGGGTCTAAATTGTTTTGATCTTGTCCACTTTCGAACACTTCCAGAGTTAGATGAAAACGCATTCGACTGGATTGCTTCGTAGTGTAAACGCTCATGTGGTCGAATGCGATCGAACAGACGCCTATACTCTCCGCCTACTGACTTAATGAGTAAACATTACGCTAACTTGACAAGATTTAAACTTTGTTGGCTGGAGGACCCAGTTTGGTTTGAAGATGAAAAACATACCAAGCACAATGTTCTCTCACCATTCCTGATTTCTAACACACACTCACAGTGTTCGCCGTGGTTTTGAGGCTATCAGAGCAGAAACGAAAGCTGAGTTTTTTTGTTTTTCTGTCATCTCTCTGCATGTTCATATGTAGATTGTGTAGGGTTTGACTTGTCTTCTATGATATTTCCTCCTTTTTCTATACTTTTGTGTATGTGCACGCGCATAGTGACGTCATTGACTACTGTGGGTGTCACCGGGGGTGTGGTGTCTGTATTATGGTTGCAGGGTGAGCATGTGGAGAAACTTTCTGTTGACACATTATTGCGGCGTATAAACTTAATAAAACCAATCCAAACGCCGCAGCAGGCTAAGACATGTGGGTTTATACTGAAGACGCTGGGATGTCTTTATTGTTCCATTTCACAAGCTTAGAAAGAACAAACACTTACTTTAATAGATGCATTTCATAAAGATACCTGCAAAGATACCTGCAAGACAGTGCATTAATAGATGATGACGATCAACAGAAAGTTTCTCCACATGCTCACCCTGCAGCCATGATCCAAACCCCTCGCCGTGCCACACAGGTGAGCACACACACTAATACAGACACCACACCCCCGGTGACACCCACAGTAATCAATGACGTCACTATGCGCGTGCACATACACAACAGTATAGAAAAAGGAGGAAATATCATAGAAGACAAGTCAAACCCAATATATGGCTCCTACACATTGCCCATGCTTATTTTGTCCATTAGATCAAAACATCTGAAAAAGTCCCGCCCATAGACCCTCCCCTCGAAGAAATCAGGACAGAAGTGGTTGAAAGTGGACAAAAGAGACGGATTAAACACCAGGTGTAAACGGGTATGTGTCTCACTCGAATACTTGTGATCCGATCGACCAGAACGCATCTTAATTCCAGATGTAAACAGAGCCTAAGATGAGTTTACCTGTTCGGATGATGACCTTTAATGTCCAGACAGCCTCAGACCCTAGTTAGCACCTTTTACAAGACAAGTAAAAGCTTTACACAAGGGCATTCCTGATGCATTTTATATCGTAGAATAAAACGAGAAAAAATCTTGAGCTTGTTTACCAAAGGCCTTATTTCACACATTTAACAAAAAACCCATTGACTTCAGGACGACAGAACCGGAAGTGCTAAAATACTAGCTTCCGGGTTTTGGCCTACAAAAATAAGTCATCCCTGCATCACTCTATTGTCATTTTCGGGTGAAATATTTAGTTTCTGGTGTGTGTTGTTTTATGCTGTGACGCTGAGAGTGACAGTGGGTCTTACAGATGGCACAAAAGGCATTTCTGAAGGCCTTTAAAGTGCACACAAATCAACTAGCATGTTTTAAATAACGCACATGCAGACGTACATGTAATTTTCAGCAATGTTTTATTGTTCAAACACATAAAACACAAGTATCAAGCCAATCATGAGTACAGGACACTAAGTATCTGTAGGTGGATTTAAAAATTCTCACATATACACATACAAGCACTTAGTCACATATTGTTTTTAATAGTCTTAGCATGAAGTATCAAGTGTGACTAAGTGTTGACTAAACCCGCATTTCACAAGAATCAGCTTGTGGCTTACTGGAAAAATGGTTGCCTGTAAATACCTAGGGCATTTGGTCTGAAACAGAAATGTGGAATTGCTACCGAAAGAAAGTACAGAGCAAAGGAAATAAAAGTTCCAAATTACAAACTAAATCAAAACAAAGTGATTTAATTTACAAGAAACATCATGCGAAAGATTGCCTGAGCTAAGGTGTAATCACTTGCCGAGACCTGCAAAAACACTAAGTATTTCTCCATTATCCACAGCTCATCTGCGCTGGGGAAATTCTGTCTCTAATCTACACGGTGCGGGAAAAATCAGTTCAAGATTCACGTTCACTCAGTCAGCACTCAGTTGCAAATGTTTAGGAAATGAATCATCTTCTCCCATGTGAACCGAGATTGAAATCACCCTGTTTAGGAGTAAAACGCACTGAAGCGTAGTCCACTATACGCATATTTTAAAGGAATAGTTAACCTAAAAATAACAATACTGTCATCATTTACTCCCACTAATGTTATTCCCAACCTGTATGACTGTCTGTCTTCTGTGAAACACATTAGATTTATCAATTTACACATTGATCCATATAACAAAAGCAGATAGTGACCAAGGTCTGTCAAATAATGCACTATAAAAGTAGTCCATATGAGTTGTGCACTATGTTCTAAGACTTCTGAAGCCATAAAATAAGTTTCTGTAAGAAAAAGACCAAAATTAGGTAACTGAAATTTTATTAGCATCCTAAATGTGGTGCTAAAATTTATGCGAAATGAGATTTGAGAGCTGCAGAAACTTTTGGCCTACTTTTCACACAAAAATATTTGATCACTTTAGAACACTTTTAATTTAAGGTCCGTATGGATTACTTTTATAGTGTGTTGTTATATTTTACTAAAACTAACTGAAATCATTGGAATTTGGTACAGGGTTATTATAGCAAAAAAAAAAAAAAAAAAAAAAAAAAAATATATATATATATATATATATATATATATATATATATATATATATATATATATATATATATATATATATATATATATATATATATATATATATATAAAATATAAGATAAAAAAGATAAAATATAAAATATAAGAGATAAAAAAATAAAAGATAAAATATCCAAAAACTTATTTTATTATAGCATGTAGCCAAGGCAAGATTTCATATTTTAATTTAGTTTTTACTTGATGTACTAAAATAAACTATATAGACATTTTTAAAAAAACTAAAACAAATAAAACTATCAAAAAAAACTCACGAAAAAAGATTGGAAATATATTAAAATAAAATCTAATTCAAATTATTAATAAAAACTATAATAGTAAATCAATATTACTAAAATAACATTGATTTGGTTATTGAAATGAAGCTGGAATAAAATATAAATATTAGATATAAACCTTTTAAATATTAACCAAAAAACTAAACGAAATAACTATAAATGAAATAAGTAAAATAAATACTAAAATTACTAAAACTGAAAAAAAAAATTACTATATTGAAACATAAAAAATGACAAAAGCACATAAAAAACTAACGCTAAAAATGTATATTAAACATTAATATTACTTTAATAAATGATACTAAAATAACACTGTTGACAGCCTCTGATAGCAGTATGCTTTCATTCTTAAAAAAACAAAAAAAAAACATTTTCTTTTGTGTTCCACAGAAGAAAATTACTAGAATTTTGGATGTTCAGATCCTTTAAGAGGAAAAAAAACTAAAACTTATAATAGACAAGATAGGCTGGTAAATAAGCCAGTATATTAATGTTGTTTTTGGCCTGCACTTTGAAATATTGTTGCTCTAAATGAGCTCTTTTCACAATCAGCCAGTGTGTCTACATAAAACCCCTGAATTATGACGCAATCATTTTACAGTAAAACCTGGTCCCCATCCCACGGCATCATAAATAACACTGACTCCCTCAAACACGACAGAACAGAATAAATATTCCTGACTGAACCCACTCGACCACGACTAGTCATCAGGAGCCAATTCAAAAGAAAGAACAACATACTTTAGCAGTCAAATGAAAGCTTAAGTTTCAGGCCAGACTGTGCCATTTCCCCATTTACATTCCTCTGCACTGACTGATGGGAAATTCAGCTCTTTCTCCCTGATTCCAGTCTCTGACGAACTCTTCAATCAAATAAAAACATCTTTTGACGGACTTCGCTCACTTCACCGAGCACCACTTCATCAGTTATAATTATATGCACATAATTGCATGGTCTCAAGACTTGCCTATATATTAGTGCTCAGTCTGCCTCACAGTTATCAATCATACAGTGAGAGGCAGAATGCATTATGGGTAACGTGCAGATCTGCAGTCACTGAGCAGCAGTTTTATCCTTCCGTTTCGACCTGTCACATGCCTGTATTTCACTGCGATCAGATTTGAGGCCATTATGCTGAGATTGACGCAGAGGATGACAGTAATAAACGCTCTCCACCCTTTACTTTCATGTAATTTGGTGTTATCTTTTAGTGAAGTGGGGGTCTGGGGAAAAAAAATGGCTTTTGTGAAAGTGTTTTGAAATTTGCTGCTTTCGAATGAAACTCTCGCTTTGTGCGTCTTGAATTTTCAAATACTTTGCAGGTCTTGCAGGTTTTAAACCAGTCCGTCACACTAACCCGAGGGGACGTGTGTGTGTGGGCATCTGTATCGTCAGATGCACAGCGTGAGCCGAGGAGTCCCCTAATGCGCTGATTTATTCCATACTGAGTTTGTTTGTGTATGTGACAACACCAGGAACCAGAGAAAGACATGAATAAAAGCCGAAAGAAAAAACAAACAAAAGAGAGAACATGAAATGCGCCGTGCGTACATGCTGTTCAGCGAGCGATTCGATACATCCAGCCATTTGACAACTGGATCTTTTGTGTCACCATCTGAACCAAAGCAGAAAGAGTGTCTCCAACACAAGACAGACTGACAGAGAGATACGGAGAGAGAGAGAGAGAGAGAGAGAAGTCCCAACGAAAACGGCCTATTCCGACTGTGCAAGATTATGATGATTGACTTAAGGGAGATAGACAGACAGATAAAAGAGAGGTGAGGAGGTATTAGAGCCCTTCAGAAATAAAGATATGGATAGACAGATGAAAGACAGTGAGGAAGAGAGAGACAACAATAGCCGCTTTCCGACCAAGTAGTTCTAGGAACTTTGTTCTAGGAACTGTCCACTTCTAGACAGTTCTAAGAACTACTCTCCCCCAAACTCGGTTTTGCTGTTTGCGTTCGCACTGGCCAAGTGGCCATAGGAACTGGCAGGAGGGGTAAGGGAATGACGCAAGCACGGCGACTTTTATTTTGACGGAGCGACGGACCTTTATTTTGGCGGCGCTGAGAACACCAGAGCAAACAATGATCGCATTCTCTGTGTTTATTAGTTAGCGATCTGTCTAACAGTACTGTTTAATATGTTATTAGATAGAACTGTTATAGAAAGTAGACAGTATATGAAAAAAAAAGGTTATTCGCCTAACGTTATGCCGTGTGGTTGATGTCCAGTGTTGCTAGCTGGGCAGATAAACATAATCATGTTTGACTTGGTCCCCTTAAAGTTGCGTTGGATTTTCTCTTCAGCATTTAAGGTTTAGAGACCCACATATCACTGTTTTCCATGTTTGTATAGTTAGTTTATGGAGTAAATATAGGCTATAATCTGTGTGTTTACATTCTAGCTGTTTTAAAAATGGCGGGTGCTGGTGTTCCGCGTGCGTTCGGCCAATCAGCGTACACTAACATCACGGGTAGTTCCTATAGTACTGGTTTAGACCCTACTCTGAAGTAGGACCTAAATTAGTTCCTACAAATGGAGTTCCTAGAACTAAAATCGTTCCTAGTCGGCGTGTTCGCACCGCAGGAACATCCGGGTACTTTAGTCAATAGTTCTAGGAACTGTGAAAAGGTTCCTCCAGTCGGAAAGCGGCTATTGATGCATATAGGGTGTTTCCAAAAGCATTGACATCTATGGTGGACCTGCATTACGGCTGTGTTGCATGAAGCATCAAAGTGTTGTTGTAACATTGGTCAAAGTTCAAATAACGTCAACTTTGATTCCATAAGTTACTGGATTTTTCAAATATCAAACAAAATTAAATGATGAATTAAATATGAATATTAAAAAATAAGGTTACACTTTATTTTAAGGTGTCATTTATATATTTAAGTACTGAGTAATATTAAGCAACTACATGTACTTATAGGGTTAGTGTAGGATTAGGATTTGGCTGAGGGTTAGCTGCATGTAATTATGCATAACTTACTGTTAATACTATGGTAAGTACATGCAACATATGTAACAAGGACACTGTAAAATAAAGTGTTACCAAAAATTATAATACTACATAATTAAATTAATTACAAATAATCTAGTATTATTAATTATAATGACAACAACAATAATAATTTAACTAAGTATTCTTAAATAATTGAGAATGAAGTGCTCCTGCTGAGAGTGTAATTTGTTTGCATGCACTGTTTTGCTTTAGAATTTCATTCTCTAAAGGAATTATGCAAATCAGAAGATGCTACAAACATGCAAAGTTAGTGTCGGACAACATTCGCATTGTGCAATTCCTAATCTTGAAGGCTGGTCTAAAATGTCCAGCAGTTACAGCACTGTGTTGCAAATGAAGTGCAACTATTTGTGAAATCGCCCCGTGTGTATGTAGATCCACTGAGACAATCATGTGTATTCATAGATCTTAAAGTTTTGATCTCAAGTCAAAATTTAAGTTATTTGGCTTTTAGTATGAATATGTTAGCCTTAATGTTATCCATACGCTATAGTGTGCCCTAAAACTCAAAACTTAGTCTCTCACTTCCCCTCATATGGACCAATGATTTTGATGACATCACGCTGCACTTCAGCTTCTCGTAAGATTTTCTGTCCAATCAAATGCTCTCTAGAATCTGAAGCGTCCCGCCCCCTACACTATAAATAGACGCTGAAGGGCTAAAATCTTTTTTTTGTTCACACATTTCCTATTTTCTACATGGTGAATGGCACATGGTGCACTACCAGAAAACCTATCAGACCCATTTTAACTCTGCACAGAATGCTGTATTTTAAAGCAATATGGGGGAATTAGGAGGAGAAACGGTTAGAGATTAGGAGGACACTGCAGCTTTACCGAGCTCAAGGGCTCCGGCCGAGCTGTGATATAAACAAAACGCTATTGGCTATTGAAAAAAGGGGGAGGAGCTGATGATATGTCCCGCCCTCTTTTCCTGTTTTAGTGGAAATTACATCAACACATTGAGTAATGCTGCACATTTAAAGGCACTCCAGTGGGCCTTTAACATGAACATTAGTCTATATAAAACAGTAATGTAATAGTAAATACAAATATTAATATGAAAGGGCCTTGAAAGATAAAGGGGGGGGGGGAAATGAGCACAGGATAATACAACTAAGCCATCAGCACCATTTAATCGTGTTTCTGTTGAGTGCTGATGACAAACTGAGGAAAGCCTGCAGAGGAGAAAAGAAGATTAATAAAACAACTGAAAAATGAGAACTGAAATTGTGCTTCCTGCCAAGATGAAGTGAAAGGTTATTAATATTAAAATGTTAAAGTTGCAAATAATACTGAAAATCTGAGCGAGCCAGGTATCGTCTCCAACTTCCAGAGAATATGGACTCAATTGTAAACAGACCCACCTGAAAAGTGTTTTCCCTGCAGGAAACCTGCTAGTTTGTATTGTTATTTGCAAGATTATTAATATTCACCACAGACGGAAGTCGATAAAAGCCAATATTAATTATGAAGGCTGCTCGATCCAAATCAAATTACTAAATTCGGTCGTCTCTACTCGGCATTGTTCGCGTGAGCTCAGAAAATCTCGTTTGTTTCTCTGCACTTATTCAACCACTCCATCCAATTTCTGCTTCCCATTGTTAAAGTGATGAGATAAGAAGAAAAAAAGAGAGCGAAAAATGAGGTGAATCATTTCAGCGTTCTGGGTGCATTAAAGATGCACCGCATGTGTCAGGGTGAGTGCTGCATGTTGGGAATTGTGCGGGAGGGGAAAGTAATGGATTAAACATTGAGTGATCCACACAGCGCCTGTAGGTATGCACAAAGACACACACACACAAACACAGCATCAAAATCATTTCCGTCTCACAAAGCTATTCTTAGTAGCGAGACTAACCTTCCTTTCCCAGTCCAACCAGAGGGTATGTTAAATCACACTTTTAAGTGTTCGATTTGCCAATCAAACCCACTTTTAGTCAGTGACAGCTACAATTAACAGCGGATGATATGAGAGTTTGGCCGTGTCATTGTGATCAGAGCAAACTCTCTGGCTTTTTGAGCATCACAGCGGCTGACTGCGTAACACGTTCAAGCGCTCAAGCGACAGCTTTTCAAGTTCCTCTGAGTGACGCAAACCGTCAGAGGCAGTTACGGGTCCAGCTGGACTTCGCAATAAAGGTGCGTGCCAAAAAACAGTCTGTTAACATGGCAATTAGTTTGTAATTAGCAGAAATAATTATCAAGACAAAATTCAAAACAGCGCCCCAAATGCACCCACACTTGGCCGCCCACACCTCCCCGAACACGTGGACACACGCTGGAAGTATTTTAGACAGAATTGAAACAGATCTATTAGGAGTTGCGTTGTTTGTTTTGCATGTTTTAACGCCCAATTCACTAAAGGAATTATGTAAATCGAGCACCAGCGCACACGCACCCACAAAATTAGTGCTCAATGCAATTCGCGTGCCAAAATTCCCCGTCTTCAAGGCCAGTTCTGAGGTAATGGAAGATGACAAACTACCATGATCTGGCATGCTTTATTAGGACTGTACATCACCGGTCCCTGACCCAAATCTTGAGTCATTTCTTTAAAGCCTGATATATATAAAATAGTCTTTTTTGAAATAAATACATTTCAGGGCCAACAAATGATGAAAACAGATTATAATCAAATAAAATATATATATAAATATAGATAGATAGATAGATAGATAGATAGATAGATAGATAGATAGATAGATAGATAGATAGATAGATAGATAGATAGATAGATAGATAGATAGATAGATAGATAGATAGATAGATAGATAGATAGATAGATAGATAGATAGATAGATAGATAGATAGATAGATAGATAGATAGATAGATAGATAGATAGATAGATAGATAGATAGATATGCACACACATCTGGATTCAGGTCTATGTCAGCTAGAATGCTTTGTCTTTTTTAATCTTCATTTGATGAATAACTCCTGCTGTAATCAATAGAAAATATGTACAAAGATCGTAAATGAAATTCAGTTGACTGCCTGCTTTCCTCAGGCAGTAATAGCGCAAAGTTAATAGGCAAATAGTTTTGTGAATAAAGCACATTCTATTAAAAACCCTAATTTACATAGAAGAGAGGCGTGATTGGGTTGAAAAGAATGACAATGAGTTGATTTAAATACAGCGGCACAATATTTCAGCACTTTCAGAGTCGGCTTCAAATGTATCGCAGGTCCTGGCAACGGCCTTGGTACTTTGTGCTGAAACACACAGAAACTGCTCAGTGAATTCAGCTCAGACGGTTTTCGACACTGGAAGAAACTGGGACCTTTTGGGCACAAATTCTGATAGAGTCTTCAGTCTGTTCTCAGAAAAAGTGTCCAGCTCAGGTGTTGTGCTCTCAGAGAGTGACAGACAGAGGAAAAGCCTGACAAAGGGAAGGAGGGAAAAAGAGGGAGGGAAGGAGGGAAAAAGAGGGAGGGAGGGAAGGAGAGGATATCTCTCGAGCGTATCTCTCTCTCTCTCACACAGAGACAGTGTTCCTGTCGGACTCTACTGTCATGCACTAATGGATGTCTGCAGATAAACACACACACACTCGTGTACAGGCATTCTCAGAAACACACACTAACAGTATCAGTGGTAGACATGCCATCCATAACAAAACTTGTACACATGGAGGCAGATAGATAGCAATCTCTCTCTCAGGTAGCTCAAGCCGAATTTACGCGAATGTTATGGTTCAATACTTCATATAACACAAACAATTCTCACAAAACAAGCTCACACACATCATCCATTTCACCAGAGGACATTTCTAGCATTTTCTACAGAATGGGAAATATGTTTTAGTGTTGTTACTTCAGTGAAATTAAATAGACATGCTGCGAGCGCACACACACAATAACAGAGTAAACTGTTACTGTGATTAAAAACAAGCAATTCAATTTTCAATCTAATTAATTACACAATATGGCTATTAATTAATGTAATTAATCGCAAATTATTCGCACATTAAATTTGGCTGATAAATAAATGATTGTGTTGAATGAGAAAAGCATCAAATATACATATACCTTTAATGGGGTTTTTTATTAATATGGAAATACTGCTAGTGTTCAAACAGCTGATTTATTCAGGAATTAAGTAAATGGCTCTCTTTAGAATGGGCCATTGAATTATTGGTTCACCCGGTTGATTCGCTGAAAACGCTGATTCGTTCAGAAACGCAACAGTGTTGCTCAGAGACACACAACAGCTCTGTTCTGGCTGTACAGGTAATATTAAAGTTGGCAAAATTGAGCAAAAACAGACAATATTGTGTCTGTGCTATTGTGGACATAATTCGTGTGATATTGCGCTCATTACTCACGATATTGCTATCGTTAGGGTAAACGTACCTATTAAGCTCACCAAAATCTACATTGAGACATTTTTAGTGCACAAGATATTGGTTTTAGTACAATAAGTTATTTTAAAATAAAATATTAATCTCTCACACTATAATATTTCATTTTATTTTAAATGACAAAAGTATTTCAATTAAGATGTACATCATTAAATATAAAAAGTCTGGCTGTGCTTAATGGGTACGTTTTGTACCCTTTAAGCACACCCCTGTTCCCAATAAGCTCACAACAAGTTTTATTAAAAATTCTTGTTTATTTTAAACAACCTTTTTAAGGAATAATTGAAAAAAGTTTTATTTGAAGGTACAGAGTCAATCACAAAAAAACAGAACACTAAAATCAAGCAACAAGGCATTCAATTTGATCAGGTAGCCTATCCTATTCATAGTGACGTGTCATTCAAACTCATTGCAACATCTAGACTAGTCCACGTTCAGCTATGTAACCCATATTGAAAAATCAAATAACAAAACAAACCAATGAGCTCCTTAAAGGGATACTCCACTTTTTTTGGAAATAGGCTCATTTTACAACTCCCCCAGAGTTAAACAGTTGAGTTTTACCGTTTTCGAATCCATTCAGCCGATCTCCGGGTCTGCCGGTACCACTTTTAGCATAGCTTAGCATAATGAATTGAACCGGACAAGACCATTAGCATCTCTCTCAAAAAAAATGACCAAAGAGTTTCGATATTTTTCCTATTTAAAACTCGACTCTTCTGTAGTTACATCGTGTAATAAGACCGACGGAAAATGTAAAGTTTCAATTTTCTAGGCTGATATGGCTAGGAACTATACTCTCAAAATCGCACCTTTTCATTTTCCGTCCGTCTTAGTACACGATGTAACTACAGAAGAGTCGAGTTTTAAATAGGAAAAATATCGAAACTCTTTGGTCATTTTTTTGAGAGAGATGCTAATGGTCTTGTCCGGTTCAATTCATTATGCTAAGCTATGCTAAAAGTGGTACCGCCAGACCCGGAGATCGGCTGAATGGATTCGAAAACGGTAAAACTCAACTGTTTAACTCTGGGGGAGTTGTAAAATGAGCCTATTTCCAAAAAAAGTGGAGTATCCCTTTAACTCTCTGGGTCAGAGCTTTCCTGTCTACTCCAAACTTCTTGGACAGATACGACAGGTTTCTGATGGCTCCTTCTTTGTATGACATGCCTCTTTCATCTTTGGGCATACACTATAGTTTCGTCTAGCTTTTGTCATCTTAAGACTGTGAAAATAAGTTTATTAATCATTTTTTTGAAGATTAACATAGTGACAACCATCAGTTAATATTTAAATTCTGATTATTAAGTATTTACATGGACGTTCAATGTGGATGAGCTTAAAGGGAGCACACACTGTGCTTAATTGGAGCAAAAACATTTTTTAATTAATAAATATTAAATTAAAATTTAAAGGAAAATATTTAGCTAAATTAATAATCTAGGTAATGTATTAAGTTTATACCAATTTTAATATGAACAACTATTATAGACAATATCTATGAAATTATGCTTTTTCTAATTGATGTCACACTGAAGCTGTGTGATTGTCATAGTAGTGCACCCTTTAAGCTCACCTAACAATAATATGAATTCTTTAAAAATTACAGCAGTTTAAAACCACAGACTATCAATAAAATGTAAAATTATAATATTATGGATTTAAAAGTACAAGCCATTAATTCCTGTGAAGTAATATATTAATGTAGCACACAATCTTATACAGCTAGTAAGCTAGCTATGTTTGTAGCATCTGGGCTATGTTGCTAAAACTACCTTTTAGATCTAACTGTAATTATTTCCCACATCCAGGTTCCAGGTTATAATATTCAAAAGTCTAAACATTAATCTCTTAATTTTGCAATAAGAAGATGTACTTCTTCAAAATAAATGTTTAAACATATAAAAAATGCACATCTGAGGGGCTCCTCTTCTGGTGAAAGTTTTCAGACAGCTTTGAAAATAGCCGCCAGACAGTGTGAACACATGGACACACATATCTCAGTGTGCAATGGTCTGATTGGTTTAAAATTACAGGAGGTAAATAGTAACAAACACATCAATTGGTTAATACATCAAATAGGATAATACATTGCTGTTTCTTTTTATAATCTGAGCTCCAAGATGGTAGTGTGCTTAATGGGTACTTGAGCTTAATAGGTACGTTTACCCTACTCGTGTGATATTGCATACAGAACTTGCAAGTGCCTTGGTGGAAGAGTAAAGTAACATCTCACAGCAAGAACTGGCAAATCTGCTGCAGTCCATCCATGAGGATGAGATGCACTGTAAAACATAGCAGATGGTGATATTACTTTTAATAATGACCCCCGCTTTGTTCAGGGACTCATTATTCCCTTTCTGTTCGTCAAACATCTGTGAAATATATGTCTCAGTTGCTGAATCTATTTATCTTTATATAAATATTTACACATGTTAAGAAAATTTGCTGGGAAAAAAGCAGTTGAAAGTGAAAAGGACACACAATGAACGCTCACTTCACACAAACAAGCGGCTCTGTCTGTCTCACGTACATGCAAAACTGTATATGTACTGTATATGATAAAAGGCTCACACCGTGTCCTGACCTTCTGTGGCTTCAGTTTTTTCTGCCATTGGTGAAAGAGATAGGAGAAATATTGTGTGAAGTGAGAAAAAACAGCCAGTCAGAACTGAAGCAGCATCCTAATTTGCATACTATCTCTCCAAAATAGTATTCAAAATTAGAATTAGCATGTACCAAATCATAGTATGTTGAAATGAGTATTCCTGGATGGTCTACTTTTTCAGATCCATACACATCCTAATGGCTAAAATTGGCCACAACCAATTACGTGTTGGATTAGGATTTGATTAGAACTACAAACACACAACAAGTGTTAAAAACTACAAACATGGCGGGTGTGGAAGGCAACGGTTATGTAGAGAGGTTTAGATAAAGGAGTTTGAGTGATTAATAATCAGTAACATGACGAAAAGATATTTATGCAATGTTACCTAGTACATTATATTTAATCTGCAACAGCATTGTCAACTTTTGTAAAGATACATTCTGTCTTTAACTTTTAAATGCATCGTTATGCAAATTGCTAACTAGGGTTGCAAAATTCTGGGAATTTTTTTCAAAGAAGGAAACTTTCCATGGGAATTTAAGGGAATTAACAGGAATTTATGGGAATAAACTGCGAATTTTCAAAGTTGAAGGTTGGCTCTTCATAGAGAACTTAAATATATTTGAGGAAAGTATATTTTAGCATAATCTTGACTAAAACAAACAGATGCCATTCAAATACACTTGAATATCCATGCCATTCCTCAATCACACTGCTTACTGCATGGCTATTGAGACCACACCCCCTACTGGCACTGTGCATGCCTCCATCACATGTACAGAAGCTCAAAGCACAAGACTATTGAAGGCACACATTTGAGCCTGTGGACTAAACAAAGTGAAGTAAGTTTTGATGATATTATGGGGAAAAATATTTATTAAATGTTTAAATTGCAAATATCACAAATGTATTCATCTAGTAGATAGCAAGCTGATAAGTTAGATGCTAAATAAGCTAGCATAACTTTATTTACCACATAAGTAGGGCTGGGTTGTATGACGGTATATATCGTTACCGCGGAAGAAAATGTCAACCGTAACAGATTTTTTTATTCTGTGTATACTGCGACATGTAAATAAGTAGGCGTGGTTAACTCACGTGCAGCGTGCGTGAGACTGAGACACTGATATTTGTCAAAGAAACATGAAGAAAGATCAAGAGGATCCACAAAAGGAATTACGTTTTCAAAATTAACGTGATATTTTCGGGGGGGAAGGTGCAAAAGTCAACTAGAGCAGTGCAGCACACTGAAAGTTTAGAGAGACGCACATGCTCGCAACGGGGCTTACTTGACAACAAGTTCATATATCAATATTCTAACGAATAGAAATAACCTTAAATAATGCATCTATCCGTCTCTTATGTGTACAGTTACTTTCAGAGTGGAAGCGCAAGCGGTTGCCGTGGTAATGAATATTTCCAAAATTCCCCAGCTTAACTTCCCATGGAAATTTACCGGAAACTTTCCGGAAATTTACCGGAAATTTTCTGCCCCTTTGCAACCCTATTGCTAACACATCAGGAGTTCTCCGCATGAAAGACCACGAATGGCAGATCAACATGGTACTACATTTCTTTCCAAAGCGTTAGAAAATTAAATTTATTTGAATGTGGAGGATTTTAGATGTGACAAGATGATTGACAGGACAGTTTAAACTGTGACAGGATACACGTTCTAAGGGACAAAGCTGTCTGTTAAATACGCAATCATGACAAAGTAGTATGTCACAAAGCTCTTCTGCCACACACTGAAAATTATACAAATACAGTATACTTTTAGGGCATAGAACAAGTAGGCGAATTGGGACGCAGCTATAGTTATGTGGAGCGTAGACTATTTTGGACAAATGAGATTTCACTGTGGGGAACAAGTGTCAAAAATGGAAGCGTTATTAAACTATTAGCATTTTAAAGATCAATATTAGGTGAGTATTTGATGATGGCTGATGTAATCTAATATCTGAATGTAAAAAAACCTTGACAGGCTTTAATATCTGAGAAGCTTTTTGCAACAGTTTCAAAAGTAGACCGAGGCCTACACCATAAACCTCACATCCTACCATCCACCTCTCACCTTCCTCCACACTTTGTCAACCTGTGAAGAAACTAAGCTCAGGTGAAACAACACTATTTTAGGCAACGGGAGCTGTTGTAGCGCTTCACAGAAGAACAGACAGACATGATGATCCAACCTCCATGGTTTTGTCTACATGAAAGAGTGGGTAAGTCCCACAGAGAGTGACTGTATGTGTGAATGAGAGTCTGTGAGTATGTGTCAGTGTGTTTCGCTGCGTTTTGGGGAGGCCCTTGCGGGGGAGGATGAGAACAAAGGATTGAAATGGAGAAATAAGAGAGTGGAGTGGAGTTTAACAGTGAGTTTGCCAAATCCTCCTGAGCATTTATCTGTCCATCTGTATCGAGCTGCAGCGAGTAATAGAGAGACAAGCTATATCCACACACAGGGGATGAAGTACACACTCACACCGACACGCTTATATATAGTTACGCCACGTTTAAAAACATCCAACACATCTGGAGCGCTCTGAAGTGAGAGAGTAAAAAAAGTATTCAAGATGCTGAGATTGCAACATATTTTTAGTTCAACTTCTCTAAACTAACATGATCCATAATTAAAAAAAAAATGGAATGGAGATGGATGCATGAACACCTATAGTGGAGCGGCTAAGTGATATAATCGTTCAGTTTATGATACAAGCGTGAAAATTGGCATGAGCAGTCTCCATGGGTCACTTGACAAGAAAATTGTCCGAGCCACTTGGAATTTCAAGATTTTTCATTTTTCAAGATGGCCGACACCTTAGTGGAGCAGTTAAGTGATATAGTGGTTTATTTGGTGATACAAGCATGACAATTGGCATGAGCAGTCTCTGATGGTCACTAGACAATAAGCCACCCACAGCTACTTGAAATTTCAAGATGGCGGCCATTTTTCAAGATGGCCAACACCTTAGTGGAGCAGTTTAAGTGGTATAGTGGTTTATTTGGTGATAAAAGCATGAAAATTGGCATGAGCAGTCTCTGTGGGTCACTTGACAATAAGCCACCCACAGCTACTTGAAATTTCAAGATGGCGGCCATTTTTCAAGATGGCCACCACCTTAGTGGAGCAATTAGGCTCATGGCAATTTTCATGCTTGTATCACCAACTAAATGATTTCTTAAGCCTAATTGCTCCACTAAGGTGGTGGCCATTTGAAACATGGCCGCCATCTTGAAATTTCAAGTAGCTGTAGGTGGCTTATTGTCAAGTGACCCACAGAGACTGCTCATGCCAATTTTCATGCTTGTATCACGAAATAAACCACTATTTCACTTAACTGCTTCACTAAGGTGTCGGCCATCTTGAAAAATAGCCGCCATCTTGAAATTTCAAGTGGCTCGGACAATTTTCTTGTCAAGTGACCCATGGAGACTGCTCATGCCAATTTTCACGCTTGTATCATAAAATGAACGATTCTGCCAAACATAAGCACTTAGCCGCTCCACTACTATGTGAACCGCCCTTAATTACGGTCTTAAAAATGGCACTTTCCCCGAATAGGGTAAAAATTGGTGTCTCATTTGTTTTAATTAGCGATATTAGACAAACTGGGATCCGGGGACAATTTTCCAAATAATTTTTTACAGTATAAATTAGGTCTTTATAAATGATAATACATAGCTGCCTTGTAAATTAAAGGATGGGGTCCCTTGCACAATTGGGGGGGGGGGGCGTTATGGCATCTAAAAGTTTGAAAACCCCTGCTTTAGAGTACCTATAAACCAACACAGTGATCTGAAGAACCTATAAGCAAAATGAACATGAAAAAATAAAAAAAATTCAGAATTTTACAGCTGGCCCGTATACTGCAACATAAATAAGGCAAACAACAAATTCTTCAACCAATAAATCTATTTATTTATAAGACAAGAAAACAATTATTAAACAATCAAAAGACAACCGACATCTAGGGAGAAATAAACGTGTGTGTGGTTAATTAATGTGCACATGCTCTAGTACTAAAAATAAGTAGGATTAAAAAAAATCTATAAAATATTTTGTCTCCCCTAATGAGAGAGAAATGGGAGAGAGACCCCACTCTAAGGTGCATGTGTCTTTATACTGACGGCATATCGGAGGGTTAAGTACTAATTAAATGCACCTGTTGCCAAGCCAGGTTTTGCACTGTTTAGCAGAGCCAACAGGGGGAAACAGGCAGGCATTACACCTCCCCCACAAAAGTGTTCCTCTAAGGACTGCAAAAATAAAAATAAAAACCAAGACTCCAACAATTATTCCTCACATCAGTGGGTTCCCGCTTACTGGGATCTAGGAAAACAGGATAGAACAAGAAGAAAAGGAAAAGGGGGATACACAACACAGAATATGTGTTTAAGGTCAAGGTAAAGCCCCCGATATGTTTAATGTCAAGGTAATGGTAAAACAAGACTCCACCTCATTATCCTCTTCACAATTTTTCATACGGTGTAAAAACACCAAAGGATTATGGTCCATATACACAATAATTGGAATGGCAGATCATCCCAGATAAACTTGTGTGATAAAAGTGTTGGATAGCCAAGAAAAGGGCAAGTGCCGCCACCTCCTCCACAACAGAGTAAACTCACTGATGGACATTTTTTTATTTTTTTTTATAACAAATTGGATGTTCAGTTCTACCCCATCCTGACTTTTCAGTAAAAGAACAGCTCCAGGTTTGCTGGCATCTACACTGTAAAAAGTGAACAGTTGGATCAACTTTAAAAAAATACTTCAATTGTTACCTAAAGAAATTAAGTTTTCTCAACTTAAATTGTCACGTTTTATCGTGAAAAATGTGATAATTTAAGTTGAGAAAACTTAATTTCTTTAGGTGTTACCAATTGAAGTAATTTTTTAAGTTGATCCAACTGTTCACTTTTTACAGTATACAGCTAAACAAAAAGGTTGAGAAAAGTCTAGTGCAACAAGCACGGGAGCACTGGCCAACGGGGCTTTGGCTCCATCAAATGCCTGTTGAGAACAGTGGCCCACTCAAAAGGTCCTTTAGTACTTATAAGATCGGTCAAGGGTGCCACATAGATGCTAAATTTGGGCAAAACCCATGATAATAACCATCCTTTCCCAGAAACCAATGTAATTCTGTGATTTAGGCACTGGAAAGATAAAAAATAGACTCAATCTAAGCTTCAACTGGACGAGCCTGTCCATTTCCCACTTTTTTTGCCTAAATAAATAGGTGACTATAGCTTTTCCAAATTTGCATTTTGCCAGATTTAAAGTTAAAGAGGTCCCTGTCAGGCAAGCAAATAACTGCCTTATTTGGATTAGGTGATCTGCCCAAGATGAACAATACAAAACCACATCATCCAAATAAGCCTCACAGCCAGATACTCCAGGCAACACCTTATTTATGAGGCACCAGAGGGTGGTCGGAGCATTTCCAACCATGCTATATCGGAGGGTTAAGTACTAACTAAATGCATCTGTTGCTCAGCTAGCATCTACACTGTTTAGCAGAGAACAGGCAGAACCCTATAGAACAAAGTTCCTCATAAGAGGATGGTTTTCTGCTGATCCTAACACACTACTAAGTTTATTGCATTTCACACACCAATGTCCAGCAGAAAGAGGTCAGTGCGCATTGACGGCAGACAAACACACTCACTGAAATATAAGATTCAAGTCACAACCAATCCCATCCCTCCATTAGCCGACACAGACGAGCCATTAGAAAACATCAATACCACGGCAGCCAGACATGCCATGCGCGCCCCAACCTCTTGGTGAGGTCAGACCATCAAGCCAAGGGCGAGGGATTTGAGTTCCAGCGCTGGCGGGCAGGGAGAGTCAGCCAACCGCAAGGGGGGATGATTTGGTTACGGTCCTGATTTGTCCAGCACAGCCGTGCCCCTGAGCAGGACACTTAACTACGACTGCTCTGGTGGCTTTCGTCTGGCACCAAAACCAACTCATAGCCTAAACTGGCTTTTTTATAACCTGCATTGGAAGACCTTCAGGACATTCAGAAAAAAATACTTTCATTTAGCAGCTCTTCCATTTGAAACTAAAAGCCAACATAGAAATGATGATCCTAGAATCTAGTTTCATGGTAATTTACATTTCAAGACGGTATCTACTTTGGACTACCGTTCAAAAGGTGTTCTCAAAAAAATTAATGAATACTTTAATTCAGAAAAGAGGCATTAAATTGATAAAAAGTGACAGTCAAATGATTTCTGTTTCAAATAAATGTTGTTCTTTTAAGCTTTCTATTTCATCAAAGAATCCTGAAAGAAATTGACAATTATCAGAAATGTTTTTTTTTTTTTTTTTTTTTTTTAAGCTGCAAATCAGCATATTAAAATGTGACACTGAAGACTGGAGTAATGATGCTTTGCATAACAGAAATAAATTATATTTAAAATACATTCAAATACAAAAGTGTTACTTTAAATTCTAATAATATTTCACAATATTACTGTTTTTACTCTATTTTTGATCAAGTAGATGCAGCCTTCTTTCAAAAACATTTTAAAAAATCGTACCAACCCCAAACTTTAATATAGTACATGAGTATGAACACAAATAAATGCGCTAAAATAATAATGTTGTTATTGTTAATTCATCGCATCAACTATTGATGAACTTTAACATCTGTTAGAATCTAGTATTTTTAGTACTAGTTCTAGTACTTTCGTGCCTCTTTAATTTGTGAAGGGAGTCGAAATGATGCAGAGAAGAGGCAAGATCAGGATATGCCACATGTGCTTTACACACCACGACGAGGTGTGTGTGCTAAACGCTAGGCCGTGGCTTTTACGCCACATTGATTATTGATGTTAATGGACGATAACACTCAGTCTTACCACAAGTCCATCTAAACTCCAGATGGCAGCAGTCAGTTCAACGTTCCCAACTCAACTTGATCTGTCACGGCATTCCGTTCCATAAAAGCACAAGCTGATTTGGCGCTCAAAATAAAAGGCTGAGCCAATGGGTGGAGCTTGACATCCAGCTCCCCCTCTTTGGATATAATGGGTGGGGCTTGAAGGTCCAGCCACACCCTAAACCTAATTAGGTCAAGCTCAACCCATTAGATCCAGAGAGGGGGAGCTGGACGTCATTTGGCTCTGCAGTGAGCACAACTTGATAAAAGATTCACTATACAGGGTTGGTGCAATGCAAGCCAACTTCAGTAACAAACATTTAGCCCATTTTATCTTTAATACAGAGTGCAAATAGTCATGCAAAAAGGCTGCGTTTAAAATAAGTCCCCCACCGGCATGTTTCAGTGGCTCATTAGTTCAGCATGAAGCGTTTGGTTGGTAATGTCTTAATTTCTGAAGACCCCACGAGGGGGTTGGAGGCAAGAGGACTAATAAAATCTCACATCCAGTGGGGGTGTTAACCATAATGAGCCCGAGCACAAAAGGGTGAATTTACCAAGACTGTGAAACGAATACAACTTAAAAAACAGGAATAAAATAATTCAAATGAATATGACAAGGCAAAATGAAAAAGATAATATCTGAGAAAATGTGAATTATTTCACGCCCAGGGAACAGATGGCTGAGGTAATAGGTATTGGTTAAAAAGAGCTTTCATTCCTCTCGAGGCTTAAAGGGAAATTTGTGAAACTGCAGAGCATGTATAAATGAACAACCCTCTTCTTATTAGATGTAAAAAGTTCTTGATGCAAGCTACAATAAAAAGGACACTAAGAAAGTCTGAAAGGAAGGTGGGGGGAAACAGTGAGATGAAAAAATAAAAAACTTTCTTTCTGATCTAACTTTTTAGATCTTTCTGATCTAACTTTGTTTTCCCTGTTCTCTAGGAAAAATGTAGTTCTGGAGAATTGTTTTGAGAATTTTCATTCGTCCACGGCATGAAGCCATGTCAGACAAACAAAAAGCTCTGAGCAAATGGCTGCACAGGATAATTGAGGCCTATCAGTCCTCAGTGAGCCATTAAAAAATAACATTCTCACTGAGAAAAGCAGCGGGGAAAATGCATGTTAAAAGAGAAGCGCAGCGAGAAACAGGGCGAGCCGACATTCCTCGAGAAATAGGTTTCTGAACATGACTAATTATTTAGCAACCAAGCTTTTTTTCCCTCTTGTTCGCTGTGAAAACGTTAAACAGCTGAAACGTCCCAAACAGCTTTTTTAAACAACTTATCAGCTCTGGTATGTGTTACACATTCAGCTTTGTTTACATATTCATATTACAAAAAATTTTATTTCACATATTTTCTTTGGACGTGTCACGTGACTTAGACTTTAAACAGGATGGCACATCAAACAGACTACTTCCTTCAAAGCCTTTTTGAGTTTGTGTTAAATAAAATATGGTGTCTTCTCTGACTATATATATATATATATATATATATATATATATATATATATATATATATATATATATATATATATATAGTGCGGTTCAAAAGACTGAAACTACATAGAAAATCTGATTTTCTTTATTTTATCATATATATATATATATATATATATATACATACACACACACTGCACTTGATTTTACATATATACATGTAAAATCAAGTGCGGTAATTAAAACAAAAAATAACATAATTCAACATTCTCACATTCATGTTATTCAACTTTTCACAGTTGTAATTCTGAAAATATAATTTTGCATAAAAATACAGTGGGTGCATTTTCAGTATTGATATTATTAGCTATGTATTTTTATATTTTCAAGATATAATCAGTGTGACATTTTTTGTACACTTTTTTTTCTTTACAAAGAGATATCTATTATATAACAGTTTTCAAAACTAAGATAATATTTTTACATTTATGTTCATTGTTTCAACGTTGTTACGCTGTTAATATAATTTCTTATATCAAAAAATAGTATATTCTCATTTAACGTGTTTGTGTTTATCTAGTGTTGACGTCTTGTCATGCTGACAGTGTGTGTCATATTAATGTTGGAAATATCATTTTTAATAGAAATCTGAAAAATACAGTAGATACATTTTCAATACTGATATTTTTAACGTTTTTTTTAATATTTTCTAGAACTAATATTTATATTTTTAAATAAATTCTAAAACAGTTTTTCAATACTAAGACAAGATTCTTAAATTCAAATCGTTTCAACTTTTGTTTTTAATAATAAATAACTGGAAATATTGATATTTTTAGCTATGTATTTTCATTTGAAATATTTATATACTCAAATAAATGTGACATTTTATTTGCAATTTTTCTTTACAAAAATGTTGCTTTATAACGGTTTGTCAGAGAAAAATAAAGCATTCTTTCGAGACTAAAGGCCCGTTCACACCAAGGACGATAACTATAAAGATAACGATACAGATATAGTTCTAAAAATCGGTCTTAACGGCACAGAGAAACGATATTGTTGGAATCATTTTCAGAACAATTTTAACCAGCTGATGAACGATAAAAACATTGACAGCCAATCAGAATCCATCCTGCAGTAACAAGTTCAAGCATTTAAAGTGGCAGACAAGCAATCGCTTAGAATAAGCACAACGGGATCATCCGCTGCTGTGGACGCTAATATAGTTGTCTTTACAGTTATCGTTCTTTGGTGTGAACGGGCCTTAACAGTGATTTTTGCAATTTTGACTAAACTATGTTAGCCAGATAGATAATCTTGGTGACAAATCAGCTGTATATGCAATATAATACATCACAGAAACCAGAAGGCATAAAAGCGGATGTAGAAGATCAATGAATATAAAGTTTCTGTGGCATGGCAGCACTGGCCTGAAGGGATGAGTGACAGCCCTGTCAACTGTCTGGAAACGCTCTCACACTGGCTCCGGGCCATTCCTATTGTTGAGCGCTTATTGGTCTCAGATTGTTGGACCCTGCTGTATATATAAATGGCAAAAAGCCAATTCACCTGAATTCACCCTGTTATGCATCCGTGCACTACGGATAAAAGCACCTGGCAGATGGCCGAATGTGGCATTCCTTCAGGAATTCCAATTCCAGTTGTGTAATGTTATCAAATAATGACAATCATCTCAGCATGAGATCATCTTTTGGAAGACAATGGCAACCGCTGATTTACTGTACCTTTCCCCAGGTCCTAATCAAACAGTAACGCAGAGCTATTTTAAGGTCTCCTACAGTAGTCAGTGTTCTTCATAAACTAAGCGACGTGTCTGGCACAAAAGACCCTGTGCGGACTGTGTCCTTGTGCAGGGAAGGAACGAGAGACTGGAGCTGGTGACAGCGTTGTCAAGACGACAGATGCGGGAGCCTGAAGTGGGCCCTCAAGGCAAGGCTGAGGGGAGGCTCGCTGGGTCTCGCTGGGTCTCGCTGGAACCAGGCCACAATGGGCGGTTTGTCAAAAGCCATTAGCAGTGTAGGATAAAAGGACAGGGCTGAGTGGAGGTGGAGGATACCTTTGGAAACCCTCAGGCAGTTTGGTCAGGTAAATATTTTTGTTACATACTCTACTGGTCAAGCGGTTCGGGTTTTTTTTTTTTTTGGGGGGGGGGGGGGAGAAACTAATACTTCGATTCAGCAATGATGTGCTGAATTGGTCAAATTTGTCATTGGTCATTTATTTTCCTTTCAAATAAATCAAAGAATCCTGTGTCAGTTTCCACAAAAATATTAAGCAGCTTTTTGTTGATAATGATAATAATAAGAAATGTTTCTTGAGCAGCAAATCAGTATGTTAGAACGATTTCTGAAGGACCATGTGACACTGAAGACTGGAGTAATGATGCTGAGAATTCAGCTTTGCAAGACAGAAAGAAAAATATATTTCAAAATATATCAAAATTGCAATAGTTCATGATATTCCTGTGTATATCTCAGGTAAACGCAGCCTTGGTGAGCATTAGAGACTTCTTTCACATTGTTTACTGACCCCAAAACATTTTAACAGTAGTGGAAATATAATAATATAAATGGCATTTCATAAACTTTATTTTAAAAAGTGAATCTATTATATAATAAATATAAATATATATAAAATTACTCTATTACTTAATCTATAACAGTTATATAAATTATTATTTATAATTTATATATATTAATTTATAATATATATATATAATTATTTATAAAACAGTAATATAAATAATTGTATATTTTTTATTTGTATATATACAATAATTCATTAAAATAATTTATATTTATAAATGATATTACTAATAATATACACTTTATTTGACAAAATAAAATATTTTGATATAATAATATATTAAACTATTGTATGTACATATCTTTATTTTATATAATATTATATAATACATATTTATAATGTATTAATAATATATTACATTTATATAATATACAATACAGATTTTAATATAAATACGAATTCATTATTAATCAATATTAATATTTTAATAACCTACAGGATGTTTGTTTGTATATATATATATATATATATATATATATATATATATATATATATATATATATATATATATATATATATATATATATATATATATATATACACACACACACACACACACACACACACACAGTACCAGTCAAAAGTTTGGAAACATTACTATTTTCAATGTTTTTGAAAGAAGTCTCTTATGCTCATCAAGCCTGCAATTAAAAAAAAACAAACAAACAAACAAAAAACAGTAATATTATGAAATATTATTACAATTTAAAATAATGGTTCTCTTTTTTAATATACTTTAAAATGTAATTTATCTTTGTGATGCAAAGCTGAATTTTCATCAGCAAGTACTCCAGTCTTTGGTGTCTTATGATCCTTCAGAAATCATTCTAATATGCTGATTTATGATCCATGTTGGAAACAGTTGTGCTGCTTAATATTTTTTTTTATAACCTGAGATACTTTTTTCAGGATTATTTGATGAATAAAAAGTTAAAAAGAACTGTATTTATTTATAATAGAGATCTATTGTAACAATATACACTACCGTTTAAAAGTTTGGGAACAATAACTATTTTTTTTTTAAAGAAATTAGTACTTTAATTCAACAAGGATGCGTTAAATTGATAAAAGGTGATGGTAACGATTTATATTGTTAGAAATGTTTTTATTTTGAATAAATGCTGTTTTTATGAATAAATGCTGTTAACGTTTTACTCATCAATGAATCCTGAAAAAAGTATTCCAAAAAAATATATTAAACAGCACAACTGTTTCCATCATTGATAATAACTGAGTATCAAATCAGCATATTAGAATGATTTCTGAAGGATCATAAGACACCAAAGACTGGAGTTCTTGCTGATGAAAATAAAGCTTTGCATCACAAAAATAAATTACATTTTAAAATATATTAAAAAAGAGAACCATTATTTTAAATTGTAATAATTTTTCATAATATTACTGTTTTTTGTTTTTTTTTAACTGCAGGCTTGATGAGCATAAGACACTTCTTTCAAAAACATTAAAAATAGTAATGTTTTCAAACTTTTGACTGGTACTATATATATATATATATATATATATATATATATATATATATATATATATATACACACACACACACACACACACACACACACACACACACACACACACACACACACACAAACAAACATACTGTAGATTCTATGTATCTTAGTGAGTTTGAGGACAGAATTCAGTTAATGTTGTTTGTGTGACTGCATGTTTCTGTCAATTTGACCTCTGACGGAGCACATCCCAGCGCTGATCCCACTGACAACATGTGACCCACTTTTTGGGACGTGCGCTCGAGGAGTTTAGCAGCTCGTCATGCCACTCCTGCCGTACAAAAAACCACACCAACATTCTTCAAGGATTGCGTTTGGGTGGATCAGAATCTGTGTAAGCTGTGTATCTTCATCCTGCTGCATCACGAGCGCTCCTGAGAGGCAGCGAACACACTGCGTTTGATCGCAAAACACAAGATGCGGAAAATATGAAGTCAACAAACAGACAAAGCACTTAGAAATCCACCAGGTTTTAATTACAACCAGTATACAAAAATAATGTGACAGGACAAAAACTGGGACTTGGAATGTACACGGTTTTGTTTCCGCTCCAAATAAACACTCCACACAAGTTTAAGTGTTTCTGTTAGTGTTAATCAGTGGAACATCTTAGTGATGCCAGAGCACCCTTTTCCCCTAAAAGAGACTAAATATCTTACACAATGAAAAAAAAAAAAAAAAAGCAGCAAGCCAAACGCAAAACAACCGAATGGCGTGGAGGTAATGCAGGGCTGCGTATCAATTAGTAATGTGTTTGCTAGTTCTCTAATTTATTTATAGTGTTCACAAGTAGCTGATGAGAGGGAACAGGCAATGAAAACATGTGGAATGGCAATTTTGCCTAATGGCTCCGAGTTGCTTTGAGACTAGAGGCAGATGCAAACTGGAGATGCCATAACCCATTTCTGTTGTCAGAAATTAAGAGTAGTGGCTGCGTAATTGCATGCCAGAAACATTGGGTTTTAACCTGGCAGTGTTCTGCCCGCTGTGGCACCATTTTCAGAGAGGATTAGTGCCCCAGTGCTTCCCACTTCATCTGGGAGTCTTTCAGGGTTATAAAGCCCCATGACCAGTGAGGAACGGAGGAAACTAATATGAATCTTGATAATGTCTTTTACTGAACA
This sequence comes from Scardinius erythrophthalmus, assembly GCF_964197995.2. Taxonomy (NCBI): domain Eukaryota; kingdom Metazoa; phylum Chordata; class Actinopteri; order Cypriniformes; family Leuciscidae; genus Scardinius; species Scardinius erythrophthalmus. Next base: position 12,708,431 of record NC_138230.1, read on the forward strand.
GGATAATACTGGTGTATGTCAGCGTAATAGTTTCTCACGTTGCTTTTAACTGCGGAGAATAAATCCTGGATGGACACAGTGTGTGCGGGGTGATTTTAGGGCGAATCTCACAGAGAAAACAACAAAAAAACATGCCTGGTTCATATTTCAGCCCAACATCAACAGGAAATAAGAAAAAATGATTTTGAGCATTGTACCATTATATTCATGAAAATTACGCAATATAATCATTGAAATAGTGGATACTGGAAACAAAAAATACAAAAATAACTCAAATGTAAACTCTTTACAGCATTTACATTTTTCTTGAGTTAAATTTGTAGTGATGTATTTTTATTTGGAATAAAAATTCAAAGATATGAGAAAATTCTAAATATATTCAGATTAATAAAATGGAATTAAATTAAGATCATTAGTCCTAATAAAATAATGCACATTTTAACTTTTAAGATTTCAGACAAATACAACAAGGAATTTATTTAGCTATTTATTGGAAAATTATGTTTTTTTTTTTAGCATTGTTTTGTTATTTTCATAAAAATTATGCATATTTTCTTTTCCATGTATAAGATTTATTTCAAATATTAAACAAAAATACATGACAAAATTAACTCAACTAAAATGTAAAATATCTCCATCATTAATTTTTTTATTTTATATTTTAAATTAATATTTTTAAAATTCAAATATTCTGATGAAATGTGATAAAATAAAATAAAAAAACGATGCACATTTGACCAATGAATTTCAATGACTTAAGATTTCACTTCAAAAAGGAGAAAAAAATAAATTATATTTTGCAATGACAAAGACCATTATGATTTTTTAGTGTTGTACCATTATTTTCATAACAATTATGCATGTTTTCTATGCCACAATCATTCAAATATTAAAAATAAATTACATTTATTTAAAATATAAAATAAAACTACATTACAAAACCAACTCAACTAAAATTTAAACTATTTACACTATTAAAACATTTACGTTTTACTCATGTTAATTTAGAAGTGATATATTTTTATTTTATATTTTGAATAAATACTTAAAACATTAAAAATAATTTTATTAGATTTATTTTATTTCATCTGAATATTGTTTAAAAGTCATTAAATAATTATGCACTTTTCTAGGCCTGGAAATCACACTTTGAAAAGGTCCTTATATTCCCAGGTTCTTCATGACCGTTGGAACAACTGTCTTTAAACAAAATGTAATTTATTATTTCTTTCCTCTGAGTCACAGGTGTCATATGACCAGGACATGTGCGTGAGATCCACCCGCTACAGTCGAGTTTGTGTGTGTGTTTAACTAGAGTTGACCTCTAGTCATGCTGAGTGTGTGTGTCATGTCATTGAGGGCTGAGAGAGCAAAAAGTTGGCAGTGCAAAAAGTTTGTGCGCGGGCGTCAATCCCTACCGTACTTCAACACAAGCCGCGAGCCAGTTACTAACTAACTAGTGTGCGTCGGGGAGGCTACATCTACTAAACTCGCAGTCGAAATCATCGGACTCAAGGCAGCTGAGGTTATTCTCATCTACTCTGGGATATTATTAAACTTTTATATTTGGTGTTGGCCATAACTGACCACTACATCTGTTATTTACAGTACTGATAAATACGGTAACACTTTTCTCTCACTGGATTTCTTGATGATAAATACATACATATACAGTATATAGATATCTCACACACAGGACACGTCACGTCATAATACACACCATCAAAACCACACAGGATAACACTGGTTTTCCATCCATAGTATATAACAAACTAAACAAACAAAAAGAATAGAGTATAGATCGTTCTCACAAGTATTGACAAAGATCGGTTTTAGTACAGCAGTTACGTGATGTGATATGAAACTGTGGACAGTTGCAGTTTTTACACAAAAGAAACAGGAAGTCTGACGTTCAGTCCAAGTGTTCTTCATACACAGTGTCACAACCTGACAGCACAGCACAACATTCAGAGTGAATGAATAACAAGTGTAAATCAGCTCGGGATGGCATCCACAGCTGATGAGTTAATAATGACTTGCACCATAATGTGGAGCAATTAAGGATCATCACGTGGGGGCAATTTGCCGTTGCTCAGGCAGTCTTGTTTTTCTTCTTTCCTTAATATTGTTGATTGATTGCAGTCTTTAAGTCTAGCATTAATTTACAATATACAGGGCTTTCACCATCGCATGAATTGTGGCAAGCCTCCAACCCTAAAAACACATCCCAGAAGGCACTTACATCAACTTATCACAACATACTGTTTTGTTTTATAATATTGAGAACACGTGGATAGATGGTATCTTTCGTCTCTAAACATTACCAGATAACCAGGCGAAGTCCAGGTCATATTTCACTCCAGAAATATATAGTGTCTACTTTGCATTATGACATTATATTGTTCACAATTAAACTGATGCTTCCATACATTTACATTACCCTAATATATCTCAATATCTTTTTGATATAAATTGTGATGAACTATTACATGGGTGTATGTATGCATGTATGTTACTTAATTGTCTTTATGTAAATTAAAGTCACTTTAGATTCTGCAGTAAAATATGACCCAGGCATATTCTTGACAGATTTTGTGAGTTATTTCAATAATTATGTAGCCTTGGGATTGTGCAAATGAGAACGTGGCATCACATCTAACCCTTAATACTACTATTCTATAGTAACATTCAGAAAAGTTCAACCAAAGATTCTATTAAAACACGAATACTAAGAGTTGATAAAACTTGATTTGGCAACATTGCTCTTTTAGTATTCTCAAGTCTCGAATAGCATTTGTCAAGTCAAATGTTCACAACCGTCGTCAGTAAATCACAAGACATCACAAGCCTCTCTGAATGCATGAATCCGCCAGACATTGATTCCAATTTCATAACTAAACAGGTAAAGTTAATACATTTACTACTGCAAACAACACACTATTGACTGACGCATTAAGCTCCCCTTCTCTCTCTCTTCTTTTTTTCCATCAAAACGTTTTCAAGGCCTTAGCAGCTCTCAGAAAAGTAGCTTTCCCATCCTTATTTTTCAGTGCAGTGATGCAACTTGAAGAGCTTTAGGGAGGGGGGAAAAATTAACAGCCTTGCAAATCTGCAGCGTGGGTGAACATTGTAGGCTATGGCTAGAGTAACTACTGTCTTTACAGTCACAGGGTCCAGATAGTAATAATCTGCAAATTACTCATGCTATATCAGCTATGCTGGATACAGAGTTCTTTCTGGGTTGTGTCGCATTGGTGAGTGTGTTGCTCATTTGTCATTATCGCTCTAACCTCCCTCCACCAAAGGCTCGATGCTGTGAAACCAAGGATGAATGAGTCACGGCTCAAGTAATTCAGAGCACTGCCAAAGCATCCATACAAGCTGCATGATATTATGCAAAACACGCTTTCGCCGACACCCGGAGACAAATGAATCCACATCTGGACTCACTGTTACAGTTACACACACATAGTTAACAAAATGTCCGAAATGTCTTCTTTTGTCATTTTTAAAAAAAGTCGGCTTATGCGTGAGGCATTAAAACAAACCATTGACCCGCTCTAGAGGGATGCGGTAAAGTGAGTGTCCTAATCTCGCTGCTGAACATACGGTGAGTGCGCCTTGTCCCTTGACCTTTTTTCACAGCTGGCAGCTTTTCAAGACCGTGGACTCCGCTGAACCTGGCAACATATGCCGGCTGGCTTAACGGTCCCTGCTGGGGTCCATCCGCGCTTCGCTGTCCAAATAATCCCACACTCAAAGGCACATCAGTTGCGTTTCTCTCAAGGCCCCGCCTTCCCCACAGATCTATGATGTGCATTAATCTACTTAATCTGTTGTAGTGAAGTTAAGAGACAAAAACAACAGTGCAAGCCTATTTCCTCCTGGAAGGATTCGTGCTAATGCGAGAGGCTGAAGTCGTGCTGAAGTGCTCCAGTCTGCAGTTTTTAGATGTAGCATTCTATGGTTTTGATATAACTGGATTAATCGAGGGGCGGGGGGTGGATGGGGAACATGCATCAGCCCAAAATGCACACGGCTAATGCACAACACTCTGAATTAAACATGGCCTGGAACAAACTGCAGAGGCTGACTGGAGAGTCCGAAGAGGAAAAAAAAAAAACACCATTACGCCTCTGCCGAGAACTTGAGTGAATCAGAAAATTCCTTTAGCCTAACAAGACATCCGATTAATGAACAAGAACTAAAAAATTGTGGGGGAAAGTTAAAAGCGTTCACTGCTGGAGTTGATCGGCGGCACAGATGAATGACCCAGATGCTGGAGCGAACGTTGCGTTGTCTGTTTTCTGTTTAGCTAACAAAACATCCAGCTGTTCTCGAAGACGACATTCTCTGTGATCGATAAAAGAAGCCGTATACAACCTGGCGAGAGCGGCCTTAGCTTCTGGGTCACAGATGCTGAGTCACTTGTGCAATGTAGCATTGAAAACCCTGTATGGGCAATCACAAGGCTTTCTATTCACTTCAAAGGGCCAACTTGAGTATTGTGCTCATGGGTGTGAATGAACCACAGAAGGATGGATTCTGACTAGAATGAGCGTTAACAACAGGTTACAGTTACATGACAATCAAATCACTTATGATATCTCTTAAAAGTACGCATCGTGAGGCAGGCAAAATTAATGTTTTCTGCTTGATAATGAGTGTTTTCATCCACAGATGTGACATTAACCATTTTGCTTCCACTCCTCAGATGGCACATTTCCGTCTTTGTTTTAAAAGGTCAAGTAAATATCAGTCAGGTGTATTATCTGCTTCTTCTAGACATAGATGGCAGTCCGGGAGATGATTGAGCCGTCTCGCTGAGACTCCATGTCGTCATCCAGGTAAGGAGCACACTCGTCCTCATGCCGGTGGATTTGGTAGCTGGGCGGCAGTACGCTGAAACGGTCGTACCTTTCGTCCTCTTCCTCTTCCTCCAAGCTGTCGTTCAGGGCGTCGAACTTCCTTCGCACCGCTTCATTCAGCTCGCCGCTCAGCAGGATGTCATGGGCGGTTGGCGGGCTGGTTGTCATGTGAGGGAACTCATTGCATTTCTCTGTCAGGGCTCCCGGCTCGCTTTCGCGGTACGTGTAGATCGGGCCATTGTTGTTGGACCCTGTGCCGTTCTTGCTGGCCTTCTTGCCTCCAAAAAGACGGGTTTTGTTGCCGTAAGCGCCCTGCTCGCCGTCACCCGAATATCCATGCTGCTGGCGACGACTTCGCATCACTAACACGGTGACCAACGCGCCGACCAAAACGAGGGCCAAGAAGCTGCCCAGGATGGCTCCGGCCACCATGCCTGCACTGGAGGGGTCTTCAGTCGACTCTGCAGAGGAGGGGAGGGGCACAAAAGAGGGAGTTGCTGCTTGGTGGTGGGAGCTATTCTTCACCATACAAGGTGGTGGTGTACGATTTGGTTCAGTTTAGCCTGTGAAATGGTTTTTGGCTGCCCCCAGTTCCCAGCTACAAGTCCTATGGTGTGAGCCAAGTTTGCCGGATCCGCTCTCGGTTCTCGATTCAAGAAAACAACACAAACGTCCGTTCCTTCTACGCTCGGGAGCTGACCAGGTGAAATTACACTACACATATAGAGAGCAAGAAAGAGAAACACACAGATGGAGAAGGGATGTAAAGATTATGTCACAGTATGGTCATGCAAAGATGAAGAATCGTAAGTTATGCTGGGAACGCAGTCTTCCAGCTAACGTCAGCTAATTGGTCAGATTGTGCATTCCCACCAAATTCCCGGGAATGTGTCCAAGTCACAAACACTAAAGGAACACCTGCTTCAGGAAGGATTAGCCCCATTCCATGCTGCAACCCACAGGGCCTGCATGGAATGTGCTGCTGAGGCAGCGTGCTCAATACAAGAAGTGATGTCTATATTCATTATATATATATATATATATATATATATATATATATATATATATATATATAGTGGTGAAGTCAAGAGTAATTATATTTACAGTCTGATTTAATCAAAAGTTTTCTGACTGAGCCTGTCTGTGCAACTTATAGAACAGTAATTTGCAAGGCCACTGCATTGATTTTGGTTACATTACTGCATTACACTGGTCAATAAATTGAAAACGCTGGTCATACAGCTAACCTTATAAATATGCAAAGCAAGAGAATTAGGAAAACGTGCAAGAGTTTGAGGTTTTGTAAGAAGCTAAAATGGATTAAAAGTTCACTGATTTAAAACAAAACAGCTAGATTTTTAGCTAGATTTTCTTTTCTTGTCAGTGCAAAGCTCTTTGCTACACTGCTAAAGTGTTGGAGGTGCCAAGGTATTGCTAAGTGGTCTCTTAAATCGCTTTGAACAGGACAATTTCTTCAAGATGCACAATTTGCGAAATCATGTCCATAGAGTATTTTAATAATCATTCAAAAAGACTCAAACTCAAATCCTATTTTGAACCATAACAGAACACATTGTTTTACATATTGTATTTACTGATCAAGTCATATGGTTGCAATGTATATGGATGTTTAAATAATAATAATAAAACGCTAATTCGTCCAGGCAGAAAACACCACTACTGTGTATTGCTAGGAGAATTACAACAGTTAGGCTATTCTGCGGTGAATTTGTTTCAAACTAGCGGAGCAAAGATATGATATGCAAGTTACTCAATATTAACTTACTGTTTATTGTAAAAACGCAATTTGCCTGTCTGCAGTTTGTGCCGTTGGTCAGAATATAATTATGAGGGTCAGAGTAACAGTGACCCTAGCCCTAGCAAACAGTGCTACTGAAATCATCTGAAGCTTTCTAGGTTGTTTAAAACGCAACTCTCGTCAAAATGCAACCTAGGGTCTTTTTGTGAATCTACCGGAGGAAAACTTTCGTTTAAAAGCATAATTAGGATGGAAACGTCACTTTTAAGATTGACCGTATTTTTATTTTCGGTCAAATTGCCTTGAAAAAATAGAAAAATTTGAAAAAGATTGAAAAAGATCGAAAATTTTTGACTGACAAAATGCCGGCGGCCGGAAACAACAACAGCTACACTAAGTTGTTCAAAACCTTTCTTTTTAATAAACTCTGTGTACACAAACAATGTTCTCAATGCTCGAGTTCATGTGAAGAGCCCCTGGTGATACTTCGAGCAAAGTTTCATGTTGTGTCGAGCCTTCTTAGTGTTTTAAAAATAGCGATTTTGATGCTAATATAGTAGTGCCCCTAGCACTCCCACTCAAAAGGCAATTTGACCGAAAACGAAAATACGGTCAATCTAAAAAGTGGCGTTTCCATCCTAATTATGCTTTTAAACTAAAGTTTGCCTCGGGTAGATTCACAAAAAGACCCTAAGTTGCATTTTGGCAAGAGTTACTCTTTAATTCAAAGGCAAAATAGCATGCAAACTCTTCTAAACTTATGCTTTGCTCTCGGTCAAGCAATCACCAATTCCACCTCCTGCAATTTCCCCGGTTACCATGACAATTTGAGTGATTATGGATTCAGTCTACTAAAAACAAGTCAAGAGGCTTTTCCCAAAAAATCATGCAGTTTCTGCTCATGTTCTCTTTTGCACTACTCTCTGGAACTACTGAGAAGCGTTTCAAGACTGAACAGTAATCAAATGATGAAAAAATATGTGCGAAAATGTATACACGTTCATTAAATTTCTTCTCACACATTTTGTAAACGACTTAATATCCATGCAATATAACAAGCATATAGCCGCTCCCTCTCCCACACAACTTTTTTTCCTTTTCGTTTGCTCCTCCGCTGGTTTGATTTATCCCGGTAGACAGAGAGGTGCTAAAAGAGCTTTTTCTTAGTATACCCTGCTCCGTTTCCCCGTACCTCTCAGTCCACCGCCATTAAAGTCTCTTCAAGCTCCGCTGCTACTGAGAACGGGCTCGTATGTGGGACTAAGACAGACATACACACAACTACACAACCGGCTAACATCCCCAATCTCTCTTAACCTCACTCTCCTGACACTATCTCTGCCAGATGCCACAGCTCAGGATCCATTATTCATCGGTCTGGGAGACAGTATCCGTGAATCCTACGGTCGACATCAGGCTCTAAGACTGAGACAAAAGACAAAGGTGGGTTGCGGAAAGATACGGCACCGCTTCACCATGATTCTGAGTACGACCGAACAACTGACTTGATCCATCTTGACTGCTCTTATTCTAAGATTAAAAAAAGAGCAGTACACTCTGGATATTTTAAATTTTAACAACCCTGCAACCCTTTAATAGGCCATAGTGTGAGGGCTTATCCTTTCTTTAATTAAATTCAAGATATCGTCATTGAAATTATGGCACTTGGCCAGCAAATAAGTCTCACAGCATTGATCTACTCCAGGGCTAATACAACATTAGGCCGCCAAATTTACTTGCACAACTCTTTATGAGTGTTATTGAAAAAACATTGAGTTCCTACAACCCACATTGAGAGCGAACCTTTAGAGAGTTGTGGAAGCTGTTAAAGGTCATTATTGTCTAAGAATGTTGATGGGCTCGAGGACAAAGCACCTCTTCAGCCCTCGTGACCTTTAACTTGTCCGCTATGCTCCTCAAGTGCCATAACTACAGCGCATTATTATTCCACCACACTCTGTTAATGGCATGCTACAAAACCTTTAGACATTAAATTAAATTTTCCTGAATGCATACATAGCTGGAATCTGTTGCTTGGAAGCACACGTACTAACAAGTACTTGCATTAATGTACTAATAATGTAAGAGAGCTAAAAAAATGATGACAACTTCTGAGGGACTTTATTAACACATATATAAAGAGCAACAGTGCCTGCACACATTTTTAGCGGTGTTGATTCTGGAGTATTTTTTACATTCATTTTTCTCATAGGGATTTTTTTTTAAAGTCTTCAATAAGGGGTTTTACAACATATACCAAACCAACCAGTTACGGGGTGAATTACAACATTACAAAAATGTATTTTAAGTAAAAAAAGTGTTTGAAAATCGGACAAAAAGACTAAGGTACAAGACTGTGTACATAACAGCTTTAATGAAGGAAAGAACTATAATCCCCATGAAGCATTGCAATCAAATAAAAATGATGGAGAACTTGATTTAAAGATGTTGATTATATATAAAGAAACAATATATTTTACATTTATTCCTAAATATGCATATGCATTTAATCAGTTTGAGAGCACAGGGAGTCTGACTTGAGTACATACAGTAATTCATGATGCTTCATGGAAGTGGGCGTTTACTGCTGAGATCTTTTGCTGCAATTTGCTTTTTAATATTTATAGCATCATGGGTAATGTAGTTTTTCCACCAGGAATCCTACTGTTAAATGAGATTCTTTAAAAAAATAGGTTGCACTAATATAAACTGATGGCCTCGACAAAAGCATATCCCATCAATTTACAACCTAGGAGCTCACAGTATAACTGTCTTTAAAAGTTTACAAGTTTTAAAAAATCAATCAGAAAATGAACCCGATTGTTGCACTTTATCCGAATGTTGGACAGTATTTGCATACACAAGTTCTCCACATTGCGTCATCAGTTTCCCGCTAGAGTTAATCAACTCACGCTAACTTCAACACAACTAGACGGCACCTTTCCCAAGGCACAAGAATACGCTAAGTATAATTATAGCATTTAGGGTGGTAATTTATGTCATTATTCATGTTTTTCTAAACTATAGGTTGTAGTTAGAGACCACTTGGCACTCTACAAACTGATTGCTAGCAGAGCTCTATACCGAGAAGTCAAAGGCATCCACTTTTCACTCGACTATATACTCCCATTTATAAAAATAATAACACAACTACCACCACCCCAGGTAGAACTACAAACGCTATGGAAGCAATCAATCACACGGAAAAACACCGTACCCAAAGCGATCCGCACATGTACCGCGTGAGTGCGATCATTATATTCTAATTTATATCTACTAAAATATACAGTTTTTTTGGCAGTACAAAAAGAAAGAGATGACGGATGAAACAAACATAGACAGATCGCATTTCCTCTGACTGTAAAGGATAGGCTCAAATCTCAGCCATGCATGGCCTGCGGTGGCCCCTCCTTTCCGGAGTCTCACACATCCTGTATTGATTTATTGGAGAACTCAAGGCACATACATTCAGCTTACACCAACCTCTCCTGCTGTCCTCCTAAAGCCCGGGCTAACTGACAGGTGACGTGTTGACCACTAATGGTGCTGCCAAAAGTGATATGGGAAAGCATCCTAAGGGCTGACTGACCAAAGAGTTGAATTCTACACAAGTTAATTACTTGGAAAAACACTAGACGGCCCAGTTTTGAGATGCACATATCTGATAATTGAGTGCACATATCACTAGGTCATGTGCAACGCTTGTTAGAAAGTGCTAAATCCAACAGATTTCAAATATATAATTGGGCTCTGAGCAGATCCTAATAACCCTATTGTCAGAGACACTCGTTTCCGTGCTAGAACACATACACGCTCACGGGGTTGACGGCTTAAAGAGCGGTAGAGCTTCTCTGGAGGAGGATGGTATTTCTGACATGCATGTTTCTCAATTTCAATCTGTGGCAGGCAATAATCCCAGGGTGCCTATCTTGATTTCTTTTGTCCTGCTAAAGTCACCATGTGCACTGTACATCAAAGACTCGGGCGCAAGCATGGCTGAGTGGATTACAACATCAGGATAAAAAGAAAAAAACCTTGCCAGGTCTTGGGTCGTGAACATGAGATTTCTAAAAATGTCATAACATGTGTATATGTGTGTGTATGATTTATGATTCATTATATGTGTGTGTGTGTGTGTGTGTGTGTGTGTGTGTGTGTGTGTGTGTGTGTGTGTGTACTTGTACAACTATCTTTGTTAGGACCAGTTTGAGTTTTAGACCATTGGAGTGAGTAAAAAGAGAAAAAAAGTAAGGACATTTTGGCCGGTCCTCACTTTCTGAGACCCCTTTAAAGGCCTGTTTGAGGGTCAAGACTTGGTTTTAGGGATAAGGTTATAATTAGGTTAAGGGTAGGTTTAGGGTAAGGGTTCGGGTTAGGCACTTAGTTGTGATGGGTAAGGTTAGGGTAAGCGGCTAGAGATCGCTTTGTGTCAATGAATGTCCTCATAAAGATAGATGTACAAGAGAAAGTGTGTGTGTGTGTGTGTGTGTGTGTGTGTGTGTGTGTGTGTGTGTGTGTGTGTGTGTGTGTGTGTGTGTGTATGTATATATATATACACACACACATACATATATATATACAAATACTGTATATTTATATATTTTTAACACTTTCAATGACTCAAAATGTTCTCATCACTCAAATGTTTATAGAAGTCATTGCATGACATTTTTTTCATTTATTAAAATGACTTGGTAAGAATATGTGTTGGGACTTATTGCTCTGTTGAGACAAAATATAAGACACAATTTGTTTATTGTTAAATAAATAAAGGATTAGTCTTGAGTTATTAAAAAACATTAACTAGACTTCTTGTATTTCACTTTTGCATTACACGTTTTGAATCCAATTGGCTTTATGGTTGAAATGATAGTTCCTCTGATTTGAATATATATATATATATATATAGAACATCATCAAAAGGTTGGAACATATCAAGATCCATTTATCAGCCAGCTCTTCAAGCAGAGCACAACTTTATTAGAGAGAAGGTTCAGGTAATGACGAATAATGACAGATAACAGGATTGTAGAAGCAGAAGAAATCGCTCCGCTAAGCCAGGCTAACTACAACTAAGCTGTAAAAGGATCCTGTAATGATTTTTCAACAGTTCATTACATCCGCCATCACATCAGTGTCAACATCCATGAGAAATTCGTGAAAAATGTGCCATTGTCCCATTTCAGACAAGCTGCTCCTCATAATCCACTCAGAAAAGACGACTACTTTCCCAAAGAAAATCGAGAGGAGTAATGAGAGTCTGAAAACTAAATGTTTATGAAAAAACGCCGGCTCCATCTGGCTAGGCATGGCGTGCATTCTGTTTTTGAACATTAAAGCATTGGTATATGCAGCGTGGCAGATTCTAAACTCTGACATGTATAAGGAATTGCTAAGAGAGAATGAAGGAGCGGCTCAGTAAAAATGCTGCTTTTAAATAAGCCTCCATTGATTCCGACCCAGAGATGCATCGCTTGATACATCTTTAAAGCACTCCGAGCTGCACTTCTAGGGTAGATTGCACAAGCGATGCGTCAGAAACTTCGCAAAACAGCTTTGATACTCAATTTATTGTTGCTTTAAAGGAAATCTGAATTTTTTAAAGGCGAAACATTTAAATTAAAGGAATACATAATTAAATATTTTACTGTTGCCAACTCACGGTTTCTAAATGCCTAATAATGTTCATGAATACTTAAATGTTCTGGATGAATCATTTATTCATTGCTTATTTAAGGAAAGACCAATAAATCGTTAAATCATTAGAATCCGTGCGGGTCAGAAAGGTATAGCCAAAAGCAAGAGCCAGAGAAAGCCTCATTGTTATTCTGTAAGTGATCAAAGAAAAGAAAAAGGGAATCCCGGTGAGCCCTCATGTTTCTGCGGTGAGCTCTAAGGTTTCGGAGTATCTGTAATGAGCCCTAATGATGGACGGTGTGGGCTAAGAGCCAGGTAATCTTGGCAGCTCACTTTTCTGACATTTCACTTAATGTTAGCAGGGTGAAATCTCCTCGCCCTCTCATTGCCTCTTTCTTTGTCTCGGTTTTCTCTTGCTAAGCCGTGGGTGACAGGCTTCACCCAGGTGTCAGTCAACTGAGGTCTTACCCTCACCTTATCTCACATGCTGAGTTTCAGACATTGTTTTCACACAGTGAGGCTGAAGATGCTACAGGTAGGACCGCTAGTGCCAGAACAAAGGTTTGATAAGATATGAAGGCTCTGAGAAAGGGAATACATCAAATCTGATCGAGTACACAACCACATTTTCAGGACTGAGGGACCAAATGTCATAATTTAAAGATGAGGTATGTTTTTAGATGTTTACACAAAAGTTAACTTTTAAGCCGATCTATGACTGAGGACCCATGGAAAACCACAAAATATTCTCCATTCATTTTATTCAATCAAAATACGATTGAGATTCAGGAACCTCTTTGATTGGTGGATATCGCATTGGGTGTCGGTGGGTCATAATACTTGTACATCCAACTTTATATAGAGAGCTGGCTGATAATAAGACATTTGTAGGTTGATTTCCTTAAAAAGAAAGTGCTACTTATTTGAACAGTTTATTACAAATTACACACTTCACTTCAGAATAAACCATTTAAGGCCAGTACAACTGAGCATTAACCTGAAGATCTACTAATTACAGAACTGGATCTGATGGCTAAGATCATCAACAAGTGTTGCAGTCTGCAATAACCACTGCATGAGCTAATGTTTCGATTCAGAAAATCATTTCACTCTTTCTCTCAATGTCCTTGTTGAAAAGACCAGCTTAGACTAGAAAAAGCTTATTTTTTTAGTGCATGTTTGGTGCTGGTCTACATGATGGACCAGTAGCCATGCTATTTACCCTGAGGGTGAAGAAATGATCGGAAAAGTAGGAAGGTCAAGAGGAGTTAAAATTTAATATCTTGACTCATGAATATTAATTATCCAATGTGATGTCTAGATGTAAAGCAGAGACTGACAAACACTAACCATGGCACTAACCATAGCAGGAACTTGTAAATCTTTTGTTTTATGCGGTTGGCTAAAATTTGTTTTCTTTGCACTGTGGCAAAGCAAAACAAAATCCTCAAAATACAGCATGATGATTTTTTCTCAGCTGGCAAGATGGGTCAAAGAGCATGGTCTTTCTGGTGAAGCTAGTTGACAAGTGAAACCTTACTGACAAATGAACTCATGCATTCAAAACACGATGGTCTTTTCAGCAGGGACGTGCCTTGTGTGCTGTTTTAAGCTGTGCATGCACATGCATGCATGCATGCAAATGTGCGCCTGTTTCTTTCTGCAAAAACTCAGTTGTTTGGTTCCTTAAGTGCAGCCACTACCAACCCCAATAAACAGCACTTAGATTCAGCCAAGATTTTAAGCAGCTAAATGGCCTCTCATTTCCCCTTAAAGGGTCTACAATGAAAGCCTTCAGTTTTCTGCATTAGCTGTCTGAAAATGGTTAAGGAGGGGAAAGAAATGAGGAAACACTCCTCCTTGGCAAGCTGCATGATTAGTCTGTTAGCTGGCACAAGCTAAGGTCTCCCTCCTTTCAAGGAGAGAGGAAAACGGGAAGAGAAAAAGAGAGTGAATTCAACTTCAGGAGAATTCTGTCTGGGGGAAATTCTTCTTAAAAACAGCCCTCCTTCTGTTCTTTTCTCGCTTTTTTAATGCAAACACACACACACTTTCTCTCCATCTAGGCTGGTGGACCCACTGGGAACCAGTGCAAAATTCACGTGTACAGTTTCAGGAGTTAGGGGGATTTTAAATTCCTTTTTACATCAGCACAAGTCTCGCCTGCGATCCGCTGAGCTTTGTCATGGTGTGGCTTTCGTGTCTGCATTTATATTAGACCCTGTTTATACCTGACTTAATGACTTAATTGAAATACACACAGAGCAGAACAATACCAGCACAAATGCGGCTAGGTAGTGAACAATTCAAAGTGAATTATCCCCTATGTGTTCCCTGTCAGGGGAAAGAAACTAGCTTAAACCAGCCTAAGGGAGTTTTAGTGCTGGTTTTATCTTGTGTAACCTGGTCTCCACTGGCCAAGGATTAGCTAGTCTCCAAACCTGACAGATTAGTGTTTAGCTGGTCAGTCTAGCTGATATCCCACTCCGACCAAAAGCCCTCTAAAACCATAAAAACTTAACCAACCTGGGAGACATTAGACATTAGCTTAAACCAGGTAAGACCAGATATCTACTTTGGGCTGGTTTAATTTTTTCAGTAGGGTGTTCATGATTGCTGCTCACCGCAAGTACGAAAAACTGCTTAAACCAGGCCTAAGGTCTCTCAGTTTATGTAAACTGATTAGACCAGATTTTAGATGGATTTGGGACAATTTTCAGCTAGTCAGGGTTGGAAATAAGCTTGACTGACCATCTTAACATCAGCTTGTCCATTCTAGGAGACCATCTATATCAGTTTAAACCACTAAAAATTTAAACCACCAGTTAAAACCAGCTTTGTTTAGCAGAAACGCACACTCGCGTTTGCGTTAGACCAACTTAACCTGGCTGGTTAAATTGGTTGGTTTTGATTATTTACAGGGGTTTTGGATACATTTCAGATGGTCAGGGTGGGAGAAAATATTAGACTGACCAGTTAAACATCTGGTTGCCAGGCTGGGAGACCAGCTAAACCATCTTAAACCAGTTAAAACTAGCAAACTATCTGGGATGGTTTTGGGATAGTAATTGCTGGCGTATAAAGGAAAGTATCAAAGATCACACATACAGTTGAGTACTTCTCTGCCCAAAGGCACATTTCAATAACAACTCAATTCCTAGTCAAACAACTCAAATATACTGCTGAAAAGACCTGCTAGACCAGTACTAACCAGTAACCAGCCTTCCAAGCAGAGACAAAATGGCTGTGCAAAACATCACGCAAAAAAACAGATATTTAACAATGCAATGACTTAGCCTTTGTGACAATCCACTGTTGTGCGGCAACGGTGAATGTATCAAGTGAAGGTACATGAATGTTTCTGTAAGGACCAGGCGTCCTTATGACTGCGATAAAAGTCTCCTTATAATATCGTTGTGAAAAGGGAAAAAAAAACATTTGAACAACATCCCACACTTTCTCGCTACAGTGCGCCTACAAAGAGCCTTTGTTCTCCCACAAGACAATTGAAATTTCCAAAAGGATTCCCACGGATTCTAAATACAGCTCTTGCGCTTGCCTTGGCATGAGAAAGTGCCAAAAGCATAGTGGCTCGCGGGCCTACACGCGTCCATTTAGTGAAGCAGCCACTCCAAAGCTTATCGACAAAGGCTAACGTTTTAATAAATGGAACATCAAGACGGTGTTGTGCATTAATGCTTACACAAAATGTGTGCGTTTCGGCACAACAAAGCTGTAGGAAAAGAAAGAAAACCATGCACAGGGCACAGGAACAGAGAGGAAAATAACAACAGCACTTTTTTTTCTATTAAGAGAGGTTAAATAAATATACAACATTACGGTGTTGTTAGGTATGGTGAAGAGGGAAAAGAAAACATGTGAAAAGAAGAAATAAAAAGCAACCCGGCAAACTGGCTCACACCAAGTGACTTCACATAGTACAAAGGCTTCTGGAGAAAATCCCGCAAAATTAGGTTAGACAGGCCAACTAGAAATCCAACCACCAAGTAAGAGTCTGGCTTTTGAAGCCCACCCACATTAGAGAAGTGTACATGATTACCAAAATGTATCTGTATTTAGCAAGGAGAAACCCTTTTCCCACATTTTGTGTCCTCCTACGTGCGGGGGAGGTGGCGTGCAACACCGTGTCCTAACCAGGCACCAAATGCTTTAGCTCACTGCGCCTGGTTAGGACACTGTGCTTGAGCTGAAAAGTGTATTGAATTTTTACATCAGCACAGACTTGTGAGTGCATGTGTCATTCCTGCATTGCTCCACTCACCGATGACCGTGGCGGAGAACTCTTTCTTGGCAGAACCCAGACTGTTCTTCACCTCGCACACGAAAGTGGTGTTCACCGATTCATCCACCTTTCTCACCAGCAGCCGGTTCTGATCAACCCATACCGAAGGCGGCAACTGACCCGAGGCACTGAGGAATCAACACAGAAAACTGCATTTCTAGCTAGTTTTTGATAGCATGTTGGCTTATTTCAAAAACGTAAAACTTATACACCGTATATCTCTAAATATCTTGTTAAACACGTTTGAGACATTAACTTGTGTGACACATTGAAGACAATGATTGCATGTGTTATTTTTTTTAATTTGTCTTTGTGTGCTGAAACAGGGTTTTTTTTATGACACTTTAATGCACACTTTTATATAATTAGGCCTACTCCATTTGAAAATGTGCCAAATAAATCCGTAAGTGCTGCATATTTGTCAACTAACTTGAAACTTTGCAATCAAACGGCTACATCTAAGTATCAACCAATAAGTCATGCAAATAAATGTTGTTTCTAGATCTGTATCGATTCATGTTCTCCTTTGTTTTGGTGAGAATGAAGTTGAAGCAGTGAAGCATTAATAGGCTGTTGTTGTTTTTATACCACAGGCAAAGATGCTTCCTCAATTCAGAGCCAATTAGCCTGTGGCTGTTGTTTGCAGCAAAACTGCCATATTTGATTTTGTTTCAGTCATATTGGAGATGGCAACAGCACATAAATATAAATATGAAATATGGATTCTCTTCAGATTAAACAAATACTAATGCTAATAAAAACAAATGAAAACAAAAGGTTTGTTTCTTTCTGTTTTGAGTATATTCTGTCATCATTTACTCTCTCGTGCTGTTGTTTTTTTATTCTGTGGAAGGAGATATTTAGCAGAATGTCCAAGCAGTTATTTTGTACACTACAGTTCAAAAAGTTTGAAGTGGGAAGAAGTGAAGTGAAAAGAAATTTAAATAAAAAAAATATAAATTAATACTTTTTTTCAGCAAGAATGCATTAAATTGATCAAAAGTGACAATAAAAGACATTTCAAAGTAATGATGCTGAAAAATTAATCACACAGATAAATTACAATTATATATATATATATATATATATATATATATATATATATATATATATATATATCAAAATAGAAAACAGTAACTTAAAATTATAATAATAATACACATTATTTCTGTTTTTATTGTATTTTTGATCAACTAAATGCAGCGTTGATAAGCATAAGTCAAATTTAAATGTGCTCACTTCAGCACATCTCCTTTCGTGTTCGACCAAAGAAAATCTTATGCACTTGGAATCACATGGATAAACGATGACAGAATTGTAAGCGATTACTTAAAGTCAGGGGCGGGTCTACGTGGTGGCCAGGGGGGGCACCGGCCCCCCCTGAAATTCGATTGGCCACCCCAGGTGCCCCCCCTATAAGATGTCTTGTGATTGGTTCATTTTACGGCCAATCAGTTTATAGACTACTGAAGTTCGCGATTCAAAGAAGTGCAGCGCCAGAGAAACAACGGTCGCAAGTTGTGAGCGCAGCTTCTCTGCACTTAAGCTCATAAAAACACATTTACGCACTACCATGACTCATGACAGACTCCGTAATCTTGGAGTCACGGTGCATGTCCACTACAGCGGAAAAAATGCGCTCAGTGCCGCTCGCAACCAAGCGGCAACCTCCCCGTCTCTCTCTTGAAACCAACACGGAAGTGAGTTAAACTGCAGTTCATCGACTGGCCGCTTGGCCTGGCTGCAGAAGTGAGTCAAATCTGTATCTCCCCCATGTTAAAATTACCAACTTTACAGCAGAAAAAAATATGTTTACAGCCTGGATCTCTATGTGGCTTTGGTCTATACAGCTAATTTTGCCCTTCATAACAACTGTGAGGGGGGTGAATTATTTTATAACTTGTCCGTTTGGTTGATTAATATTTAAATGTAAGGGTGTGGCCAAGCCACTTGAGTGACAGATGGATTGCCGCTGTCAGTGCTAGCCGTTTGTCTGCTGTTACTAGCCGTCACTTCACCTCAGCAAATGTTAGCTGCTGAACTTGCCATCGCTGCAGTGTTTGTGCTTTTTTTCGGGATTATTATTTCATACAATTTAATACTTGGGTAACGTTACAAAGCCCACGTCTTTGGATTCCGTCGTTATCGTTCGAGAGAACAACCAGCGCTGTATTCAGTTGTTTTCCTCCGTGAACATGCACTAAAGTTAATGGATGTCTGACAATTTAGTTGCTTTTTGGAGTTTTCAAATTTAAAACGTCAATAAATGCTCGTTCGTTCTGCTCTCACGGAACAGATGGATTATAATATGCTTATGTACCGTCAGATGAAATCATGCAGGCGTCGGCGCTTTCTCCGTCCATGCAATAAATGCACATGAATGAGCGCGGATTTTCTAGCGCATTTACTTGCACTTCAAAGGCAATATGGTTTAACGGTTTAACCCATTTGAGAGACGGCCAACATCAGAATTTAAAATGGACTGAATAAGCTCTCTACGAACTTGAGCGATGCCGCGCTGACGGACCATGAAAGAGTGACGGACATGTATGCACATAAATCACTGTCACACACAAACACTCTACACAGTCTCACTTGTAGCCATGTCTTTTAACTATTATAATATTTCGAAGGGCAAAAATATTAACGTTTAATTGGCTTTACATCATCAGCTAACTCGATCACGTCGAGCTAGGTGATTTCAGATAGCCAGGCTCCTCAGCTCCACTCACGCCCCCCCCCCCTCCTGTTTGTCTATTTTCTGTTATCCGGGAGTGACGCAAGGCCAAGATGGCGACGGCCGGCTCCGCCCACTTTAGGCTTCAAAAATGCTCTTCAGAAACCTACGGGTGACGTCACGGACACTACGTCCATATTTTTTTACAGTCTATGCTCGCAACGCTGTAACGTCTCCGCTTTGGGGTGTGTCTGTTGCGAGTGTGTTTCATCGAAGTTTTTTTCAACACACGGACAGTATAATCATCAGCGATGCACGCGAATACATTTAGAAATAGACAGCCCAACCTTTTGACGCTCTCGGTCGCTCTCAACGCTTTCTCCGGTCCGCTGTCAATCCCAAAACTGCGCGAGCGTGAAGCTCGACTTCCATAGGAATGAATTGAAAATGTTCGCTCCGCTCCACTCACACCGTGCCAGTGGATACGCACCGTAAGCATTGAGGTGAGGAGAGCCAAATGTCTTGACTTAGATGATTTTGTTAGACGGTTTGCCAGTCACCACCGAAACAGAAAAATCCAGCTGTTTTAGTTGAGGTCTGCCTTCTTTCTTGTTCGACTGTTTTCCTCTCTTTCTGCTACTGTTTTTATTGTTTCTAAACTAAAGACTGTTCTTTAATATATTAGCAGAGCACAATGTAATGGTTCCATATTTTATTTTTAAACTGTGCTGTTTTCATTTGAACTGTTACAGTGCTAAAACTTTAACTCTGTGTTACTCAGCTTTTTTGTAAATTAACCCTGAAAGAAATGTTGAATGAAACACTATGATGTTTTGGCCAAACCATTTGAATTATTACAGTGGGGGGATTTATTTATTTATTATTATTTGAAAGATTGTGAATAAAACTACTGTATTGTAATGGCCAAACTAATTAAAAGAAAATAGTTGACATCGTTTCTGCTTCTGTGTTTTTTAAAATTGCTCATTATTAAAATTGCTTTTATTTTATAAACTTGTTAGTTTTATGAAAACACTAAAAATAATAAACACTGGCTCTCAAATTTAACTTAATGGATATATACAGGCCAGGGATGACAAAAAACTAAATTAATCAGAAATGTGCTTTATTACTACATTTGTTTACAAGTAACTTACAAGTAATTTACAAGTTTACAAGTAAGTTCTAAGTTTACAAGTAAGTAATCAAGTAAAAAAAAAAAAAAAAATCAATATGATTTACGTAATAATTTAACTCTTTTTTTTTTTTTTTTTTTTGGTCACTGGCGGCCACCCCGTTTGGAGGCAGTGCCCCAGCATGGCCCCCCCACTGAAAATGCTCTAGACACGCCCCTGCTTAAAGTTATGAATGTACTCACGCTGTCCAGGTAACATTAGTGGGTTCTGGGTTGGCGTCAGCCTCGCAGATCAAAACGGCATCAGTTCGACCCATATACCAGTTATTGTCATATCCTTCTATTCTCACAGTGGGTGGGTCTAGAAAGAACGTGAGAAAGAGAGAAAGACATTCATCTGAAAATCCTGCATTGAAAAAGCAGTTGAAAGGCTGGTTATCTGCCGTTCAGGGGTGTGAAGGGAAGATACCGGCTTGCTGAAGTTGCCACTGCCCTATACACTCTTGAAGGGCTTTGACATGCTAGAGAAATGCAGAATGAAAGTGCAAGAGGTGAGGATGTTCCAACAGGAGCATTTATAAAAAGAAATGGCGAAGTTGCAAATCTGTGACATCCTCAAACATTCCCCCTCAGCTTTGCAAACACAGACACCTCAAACACTCTGTAAATAGCTTTCATGAAAAAAAAAAAATGCGAACAATGTGTTGAGGCAGACATATGAGGCAGAGACGAAGATGCTTAAATGCATTTTTTGATGAAAAGGAGGCCGGGTGAGGGAGAAAAGGTGTTATGAGCGAATGATACGGGATGGATTATGAGTTCATGTGTGTGTCACTGAGAATGCACTTCTTTAAAGGATTAGTTTGGCCAGAAATGAAAATTCTGTCCTCGTTTACTAACTTTCGTGTCGTTCCAAAACCATTTGACGTTCGTTCTTCCGTGAAACACAAAAAGAGAAGTTTTGAATAATCTGTTGGTTGGCTTTTCTTTTCAGTTACAATGAACGGGAACCGAAGCTTTCAAGCTTTAAAAAGGACACCAAAACGACTATGACTTTTATGATAGTCTTCTGAAGTCATACGATAGCTATGTGTGAGGAACAGACCACAATTTAAGTTTTGTGTGTATTGATAATCTTCCCCCTCCAGTTAGCCATTAACTGCTGTGACAGGAGTCAGTGAGCTCAAGAACCGAATAAATTTGATTCACAAATGAATCATTCAGATCCTGACACAATGTTGTTACAATATATTGTATGGGTAAGCCTTGATTTGTAAACTGGATCAGATTTTTTAGAAAAGATCAGATTCATAAACTGAATGGTTCATTGTTACATAATATCTTATGAAATTCTCTCATTTTATAGCAAACTTAACAGCCCCAATCATTTTCAAGACATTGAAAAGCCAGGAAAACCTTCATAAAGTCTCTCTTTATGTTCCACAGAGGAAAGAAAGTCATATGGATATAGTGAGCAAATAATGAGAGAATTTTTATTTCGGTTGAACTACTTCTTGCGGTGTGTATGTGTGAATCTTACACTCCACCACCAGCTTCAAGTGGAAGGTTTTCGGTTCGTTCTGAGTCTTCTGATTCACCAAGCAGGTGATATCCTTTCCGTTTTCAGCAGGTGTCGGGATCATCCGATACTCGCTCTTCACGGTCACTGTGCCGTCCGTCTCGGGCACTGAAGTGTGGTTGTAGCGGCCAGTGATTGCTGTAATCCAGGAGATTGTTGCCTCTGGTTTCCCTTGGGCTGCCTCACATCTTGCCACGACAACCTCAGAAGAGCCGGCTTGCACTGGGATGGCGGTAGCTGAGTTTTTGGGTTTAGCTGATGGAGAGAAAAAAATATTTAAAAATGAGGTTACAAGTTACAACATGAATTTGGTTTTCAATAGCCTTTTTTATTATTCAAGTGGCGCTTGAGCTAAACAAAAAAAATGCAGCAAAGCAACACAGTACTCAGACATGTCACTGACTCTTATTAATGGGATAATGTACAGTCAGCCAGTCATTTTCAAAAATAAATGTCAACAGGGTGTTTAAAACATTCAGACCTTATTACACAGCTACTTACCAAATAAAAAACCTGAAATATTGATTGATTACATGAGTAGAAAGAGCGCAGAGTGATACAAGAGACATGAAATTAGCACAGTTATGTAGGAAATTGGATGCCTGGGACAATCTAGGATGGTCAATTATAGAGGTCATTATACAAAAATACTTTAATCACAGAACTAAGTGGAATCAAGCATATCAGAGAACTGTGTAATAAAGTCTGATAGGGGTTTTTCAGCGCCTGATTCTGACATCAATGTACCTGATGGCCAAGGAGGAGCTCAAATATTAAAGATAAATGGTGGCAACCAAATGTAAAACTGTTTGTTTGATTAATATTTTCAATGTTTGTTTGATTCTTTATTTATTCATCATTTAATAAAAGCCAAGGAGACACTTGCTGAAATCAAATTATGCTGAAATTTAATTTTGTCTTAAATCACTAAAATTATTATAAAATATATTTAATCGAAATGATCGAACTAAATAATTCTATGTGGCAATCTGCATGTTTTTAAAATACCATTCCATACCCTCTTCTTCCGCTTATCCGCTGGCGGGTCGCGGGCGGACTGGTGTTTTTGAAATGTTTAATTAAAAAGTATATGTATGCAAATATTGATTTTTATTATAAATTGTAACGTGTGTATATAATATTAGCAACAAGACAATTTTGAGATGATTTACTTAACATGTAATGAAAGTATTAACTGCAATACTGCAAAAGTTTTTTCTGAATCCACTAAAATTAAAATTTAATGAAACCAATTGGGACACAAAATAGCTGAGGTTAAATTAAATAATCACTCTGTGAAATTATACATGATTTTAAAATGTCATCATTTTAAATACTGACCTTTATTATTTTTATCATTGCATATACGATCATCTTACACACACACACACACACACACACACACACACACACACACACACACATATACACATACTGTACATGTACACTCATACACACATACATATACATACATATATATACAGTAGGGCTTGCATAGACTAGTCGAGTAGTCGATAGATCGACTACTTCAACCACTAGTCGACGCTGTCGGAAACAATCGACTACTCGAGCGTCCATTAACCATAAATGAATTAAAAATGGCGAACGTCACCAACAGACACCACACGTCAGATGTGTGGAAGTATTTCATCAAGGATGACAAAAATATTGTAATTGACCAACTCTGCAAGAGGCCGTTCACATATTGCGTCTAAAAACGTGTGGAAAGCGCGCGCGGCCGTGCCGCTGTCTCCTACAAGCGCTCGCGCTCCCGCTCCCGTGGCGTCTGTCGTTGCTATGCAAACAAACTGCGCTCTCCATGATGACGACGAAGAAGTATCATTCCGCAAAGGATTAATTGATTTCTAGCCCTTGCATTAGCTTTACTACTAGATATATTTCTGGAGATGAGAAGAAAAAACCCGCTTGGAAAAACTAGCGCACCATGTTGCTTTCATTATGAGCGCGCGCCTACATTTGAAATGACGACCTTGAGCGCGGAAAAGACGCGATATGTGACGGCCCCTAGAAGCAGACGTCTGAAATGAAAAGCAAGAACGGCCATTTATTTGGCTATAGACTGTTACATGAAAATTTAAAAATGAAATGTCATAATTATAATGTTTTGAGAGTTTACTTATGTAATTGTTGCATTAGGCTATGAATTAATAAATGTTTATTGATAAGATCTAGCTATTTCATGTCTTTTCATTTACAGTAGCATGAACCACGAGTAGTCGAGTAACTCGAGTATTGTTTTGATAAGAAATCGACTAGCAGAAATCAGTAGTCGTGCAACCCCTAATATACAGTATGTGTGTAAGATGATATAAGATGATTAAATTAGCCAAGCACATTTAAAAGCAAGTGGTTAACACAACAATACAAGATGAACGCTGAGTTAATGTTCTACTTGGTTTACCCAGGGGTAAACAGTGAAAGACAAACAGAGCGAGACGCTTGAACACAGCCAACATGGATAAACGGGCAGCCCTGATTCATACCATCACTCTGTCTCTGATGATAGCATTAGCTTAGTCATTCAAATGATGAATCAGGCTAATGGGTGACATTAGTGTTAAAGCAGACAGCAGAAATGCTCCTGTGAGCAAAGCTAATGTAGTTAGCACAACTCCTAACTACACCCAGAGTAGCTAAAGATTCAGCAGTCGAAGCATCAAACTTGAGGTATGTTGTTTAGGCAGATATTTAATGAACATTTAAAACATATTTGATAGAATTTTGTTGGCAATATAAAATTAGAAAACATTGTGAATACTGCTTTTATTTTAATGCACTAATTATTTCGCCATTAAGTTTCTAATTTCACACTCCTTGCTCATGTCAAGACTCGAGAGTATGAGAGCAGGGCTTCTTTAAAACCATCTCTGATTTTAACCAAAAGGCCAAAAATAGGCTAGCGACTGGAAAGTGTGATTCATTTTTATGAATCAGTTCTTTTGAACCATATCACATCAAAATACTATGTTTGTGTCATCATTTGACATGGAGCTTTATTTTATTTTTTTAAGAAATGGTTAAATTGTTATACTTGAATCTGTCTTGTTTGCAGGAAGCATTGAAGCAGGCCTATAAATAAACACAAGTGAGTTACTTACCCAGCATGATAAGAGTGGTCGTTCCTTGCTCGTTTCCGCTGGGGTAAGTCGCGTACTCGCAGATGTACCTGCCAGCATCAGACATCCTCAGTTTCCTGATCCTAATGGATGGGTTCTCCAGGGAGCCTTGTGTGAAATTAACTCGACCTACAAAATCTTTATTAGGGAAACTGGCTCCATATACGGGGTGGAATACAGCAATGTTGTGCCTGTCACCCTCAACACGCTCAAACATCCACGAAACCTACGAACCAGTAAGAAATAGGGAATTAATCCTCACATGGCATTGCTTTAACATACAGCATGCTGCCAGCCATCTGCTTGTTGTTTAAACTTAGGATTAACCATATGGATTGCGATAACATTGGACAATTACTGGGCCTGTGCTTAACTATCACTATATCTTACATTTGTTCAACACGTACAGGTGTTTCACTGATTGCCGATAATTAATATTCATGTATGCACTGAATAACGTTGTTGTGAATTCTGCATATTTAAATATGCACCAAAGTATTATCAAGCAGGCAGACATAGATTTTATCGAAAAAAGTGATGATGACTTCTGATAACCTTGAAGGTTTAGAATGATGCTATCATTTTTTCTGTAAAAAATGCATAATCTTACAATTATTCTGGCAAATTAAAAGCCTAATAAATTATTTGTGCAATTTTCTCAAGAAAACCTGCTAATTATCAAACTATTGAATGAAATTCTCTTATGCTCAACAAGGCTGCATTTATTTGATCAAAAATACAGTAAAGCAATAATGTTAATGATTTAAAACAATTTAATTTATTCCTGTGATCCAGTCTTCAGTGTCACATGATCCTTCAGAAATCATTCTAATATGCTGATTTGCTGCTCTAGAAACATTTCTTATTATTACCGGTGTTGGAAACAGATTTGTGCTGCTTATTATTTTGTATCTTGTGGGTACATTTTTAGGTCCCCATGAGAAAAAATGAGTTTTTAAAATGCAAAAATGAAGAAAGTTTTCAGTGAGGGTTGTGTTTAGGCGTAGAGAGTTATGGTTAGGGGATAGAATATACAGTTTGTACAGTATAAAAATCATTGTGCCTACGGATAGTCCCCATAAAACATGGAAACGCAACATAGTGTGTATGTGTGTACTGTATATATTTGTGTAAAATAGGATTATTCAGGATAATAAATAAAAAAAAACAGTTATTTTAATGGCAAAAGCATCCCAATTTACCTCAATTCACCCTGTAAATATGGTGAGAGCCTCAAATATCTAATTTTTGACACTTTGAACTAATCAAACTTTTCTTGTCTCACCTGTGTGAGTTTGGTGCTTCCGCTGTTGGTGAACTCACAGCGCAGATTGACATCTTCATTTGGATTCGCAGTGACCTCATAGTCTACTCGAACACGCTGACTCCAGACCACTGCAAAAGAGGAAAGAGCGAAACATTAGAACTTTCCAGTATCGTAGCCTATATTAAAATGATTAAAATGAAACCCTGACATCAGGCTAATAAGAAACACACCAAAGTGACTGTTATATTCCCGGGCCTGAGCTTCCTCCGGGAAAAAGCGCAGTCTTAGACTGATTGGAGCTCAGTGGCTTCACATCTATCTATTGAATGTGCAGACTGTCTCAGCATGAGACTTATCCTGCTTTGATTGCCCATAATTAAAGAAAAAGAAAAACTTGAGCTATCTCATCATCACAGCATCAATCTACACAATCACGAATATGGATCAGAGCTCGGTTGAACAAATGCATCTGGATGAAAACAACTATAAAAGTCAACTGAAACGTTCTATAATGCAACGCATTCCCAAGTGAAAAATAAATATTCAATAAAGAAAAAGAAAGGTTGCGCTTGATTTTATACATAAATAACATGATTGGATTCCATGGATGTTAACAGGTATTCATGGAACCATTGAAGTCAATAAAGAACCTTCCTTTTTAAGAGGAAATTAACTCTTTCCTCACCAGCATTTCTTTCTTTTTTTTTAGTTGTCAGTCAGAACATGCAATATAATCAAAAGCCAAACAGAGCCTCTGCTTTAAAAAAAAACATTTTATTCTAGCTTCATGCATTCTTTTTTTATCAACACTTGAATGTGGGTAATGGGTATGTTTCATAAAAAAAGCATTGTTGTCAAAGACTACACCTGTATCAGATTTAGAATGATTACCAACACACAGATGAAGTAGGTCACTTCCATAAGAACCCACAAAGCTTCAGTCCTATACCTCGTCCTGTGTCGACGTTTCATTCGGTAATGTAAGGCCATTTTGATTTCTATGCCGTTTAATGTTTGATGATCGCGTTAGCTTACATGTGTGCAAGCAATGCTTCTATTGCTTTTTTCTGCTTCTTCTCCTGTGTTTTGATCTGGAGATTCTGTACTCTTTCAGAAGATGCGTAATAGCGCCCATTGTGTCATAAATGATGTAATATTGCGTAAATGGTGGAAAAGCGTTGAGTCATAAATGACAGAAAATATCGTCAATGGCGGAGAAGTATTGTGTCATAAATGACGAAATATTCCGTAAATGGTGGAGAAGCATTGTGTCATAAATGACAGAAAATTCCATCAATGGCAGGGAAAGAGTTAAAGTAAAGGTCGTTTGATCCAGGTTCACTTTAAAAATTTTACTTTATATATATATACACACACCCATAGCAATCTTTCTCATTTTTTTTTTTTTGGGGGGGGGGGGGGGGGCAATTTAGATCTTAATTATATGTTCAAAGGCCTCATATTAATATGAAGAGAATTTTAATTGTTTTTTTGATTGTGCGCAATATAATTAGTCTTAACTTTCTCAGCATCACCGACTAACACATCTCTCTCAGCAAATAACAGATGGATTCTGCAAACTGAAAATTACATTACACACTTGACTTGTAAGTAATTAAGTGCGCAAATAATTAAAAATCATCATTAAAATGACGTTTATGCTGCTTTTAAAACAATTTTGCCCTTCAACATAACAGTCAAGTGATCAAAACTTTATAGTGGGAGGCTAAAGCCTATAAAAGAAAATTATTGCACATTTATAGTGCAATAAAAACAAACCTGTGATTCTAGAACCCGATAGGAGTTGTTCTGCAGTCTGCATCACACTGATGGTAAACTGACACTGCATTGCAGTCCCAGCCATAGCACTTTTAAAATTGCTTTCCTTCTGCATTTGAACATTTTGACCCGGTGGCCATGATGCCAGACGGTGATCTTTGTGTCGGCACAGCATTCACTTATGGAAGATTGCAAAGTTCAACTTTTTCAAAACTCACTCGCTTTCTCTTTGCTTTCACGTTTTCTCACCCGGCCGTACACAAAGGCAGGTTAAAATAAACAACCCGTGTTTTGACTCGGGTAGTCCGCCGACTCCAGCGAGCTCCTGTGGAGACAGAAGCGAGAGACCTCCAGCTCAGAGCTCTAGGAGTCAAAGGCCAGCGAACAGCATGAGAGCTGCTCCATATATACTGATGGAATAAGGAATGGCTCAGTGCTCACAAACACACACACACATTCACAAGCAGCTGCATTTGACAATCTACAGAAACATCGGCACACTCAAACACTCTAAAGACAAGACCTCAGATTGCATGTACACCGGAGATTAAATAAATCTCAAATACAGGGTTGCGGCCACATAAAATGATACATAAACAGAGCTTGATTCTGTCATAGAAACGCACACTTTCAAATGCAAAAGCATTCTCCTCTTATGTTATAACCCTTTCGCCACATTGAAAAGATCCGCCTCGGTTTATGTTCCACAAAGGCATTCAATCGATGACCTCAGGTTCGCAAACCTCCTATAAATCAGATCTGTTACCTAACACCGACTGAAAGGTATACGACACACTTACAGACGATGCCAAATACTTGTACTGTACTGTAATGTGTCTGTATTAAAAACCCTTAGGCTCAATGACTTAAGCTTGATTTCATCCATGATTGTGTCAAAACATTTATATTGCAAATACGCCACGAGGGATGCTAAAGCATCCATTAGCAAAAACTGTCTTCATCTATGGTCAGTTTTTCCATTCAAGTCAAGTACTGCCATTGCAGTGCAACAGTTTGAAGAAAATCTTGCTGAACAGCTTTAAGTTACTTACATTGCCATGTTTATCTAGCTGATTTACCTGAATAGCATCGAATAAATGTGGTTTAATGGCACAGACACTCGAAGGAAATTCCATATACGCACCATTAAGCATTCTAATGTTTATATCTGTCACAATAATGCAAGAACGCATATTAGACCAGTTACAAACTTAACACAAAGACAACCATGCAGAAAAACAGCCATAAAGCAGTGTTTGTTAATGTCCACTATAGCACCCCTTGTGGAAAGGCTGAGAATGCAATGCAGTGCCACATTTGAAGAACGCACAATGCACAATATCGAGCTTGCACAATTAAAAATAGTTGCACACATATACTTGTGTAGATTATGTTTCAGGCCATGGTACATACAACGGCAATGCACTGCACATTTATATTGCAGCAAATAATTTCTATTTCAAATAAATGTAAACTTTGTTCGTCAAAGAAAATTTTTAAATACTAAGAAATGTTTGTTGAGCAGAAAATCAGCATATTAGAATGATTTCTGGAGGATCATGTGACAATAAAGACTGGAGTAATGAAAAAAAAAAGCTTCTATACTGGCATCTATGGGTCAATGAAGAACCTTTAACACCGATGGAACCTTTCAATTGAACAAACAGCTCTTTATAGTGGAAAAAGGTTCTTTATATTATTAAAATGGTTCTTTTAAGAGCTGATGACGGAAGGATTCTTTGGGGAGCCAAAAATGTTTCTTCAGTGGCATTGCTGCAAAAAAAAAAAAAACTTTATTTTAAGGATGTGTATATTTTTTGCTGTAATAATATTTCACAATATTACTATTTTTCCTGTATTTTTGAGCATAAGAGACTTTTATTCAAAAATATTTAAAAAATCTTACTGACCCCAAACATCTGAACAGCTTTGGTAGTGTATGTAAATGTTTTCGTATAGTTGTTCAACACAATTTATGTCTCTTGGCAGTTTCTATATACAGACATTATAAAGATTTATATGGAATTTTAAATGGACGATATTAAATACTATCTTCTGTCATAGAAGCCAATTTCCCTTTAGCTGTTTTTTTTATGTACTACTAATTTTATATACATTCATTTTCATCCAAAAATTTTCATTCTCATTACAAGACCCGCTGCTGCTGCTGCTGCTCTATCGCTATTTGTATTTGACAAATAATCTTTGACTATTGGATTTGTTCTGGGTATTTACAATTAACATGCCATTCATACAGATGTATGCGAAGGCATGCACATATCAGTGTGCTCAGTGCATGTCCGTATCCAGGGCTCTCATGTCAAGAAGTGTGTGTTTTCATTATGCGAGGAGCTGCGTGTGACTCAATGTAGCAGAATTCCCCCTGAAGGTACACAATGGCCTGTCAGACCAGCTCTGTGGTATAAGAAACAGAAACACAAAGCATTTATTCACTCACCTCGCTCCCTTTACCTCTCTCTCTCGCTCGGCTCCGCTCCTCTTTTGTTTCCTTCTATCTTTGGCTCATAACTCTATTTCCCTCTCTCCCTCTTCCTCCATACACATCAACAAATGAGTCATCGGGTGGAATGTAGTTGTACGATGTTTTAGTCATTCGTTTTTCATAGGGTCAATGAAAGAACGCCATGGGTTCAAAAAGAAGGAAAAAATGAGAACAATAAAGTAAAGAACCAACATGGATCAAAAATCTGTCTCATTTGCATGAATACCCAGCATGCTTCACTCCCTCCCTTTGTGTTCAAGTGTTTCTGTTCATATTCCTGTACTGATCTACTATTTGCACTGGCTTTAATACCTCTGAAACAGTCGGGGTGTCTGTGCACTGCTGATACGCTTTACTTAAGGATGACAAACGAACCAAAGTAGGCCCGCAACAGGCTCTTCAATAAAACAAAAACACATTTAAAGGGCAGAAGCAATTTACAAAAAGCACATAAGCTTGCTTTATGAACTCAATGCAAAGCTCATCGGTGCTTATGCTAAATAACGTGTGAAATTCACCTCAGAGTCATTAATATATTCATACATACGCACCGCAGGGATGACTCTGCCCTAGGGCGTTACCTATTTGCACACTAACTAGCATAAATGTTTAATTTTAGGTATATATTTAGGTGTAACTTTAAAGGATTAGTTCCCCCAGTCTTTCTGTCACTATTTACTCGCCTTAAAACCATTCCGTACAACTTTCTTTCCTCCGTGGAGGAATTTATCAATCTTAAATTGTAACTGCACCATAAAAAAGCAACCAATATGTAATTGAAACTTTTATACAGCAAAAATAATCATTAAACTGTCTTCTGAAGCCATTTAATAGCTTTGAAATAGTAGGACTGTTCATGAATTCACAAAAGGGTAGCAATGTCCAGTTTGTATCAAATCGTTTTTTTGACCAGAGCTGGCGACAGTGAGGCACTGAAGAGTCAGAAGAAACGAAAGGGGTCGATGATGTAACGCAAAGTTTCCCTGCTAAAAAAGCATATGTGGCCCAAACAAACCTGTCGCTACTACAACTATTAGACTAGAAGCTACTGAGCAAATACAGATGGCAGAGCATTGAATAATATCCTAAGGAAAACTGCCTAGGCCAACATTTGCAAAAATTCGACTCATCGATATGCGGATTTGATGAAGCGGGAAGTTTGTGTCAAATGTGCCAATCAAAATGTGACTTTGTTAAACAGACTGGCCTTAAAGCCACAGTATGGAATTTTTCTCCACTAGGGGTCGCTAACCTCTTTAAAATAACAAAGGCGTAGTTTGATGACGCAACACATGCTAAGAATTATGGACCGACCGATCTAATAATGTTTATGGATGACTGAATACATCGATGCTTTTATCATGACTGTGATATGAAGCAGTTCGGGATTGCTAAGAGACAGCCATCAGCTCCACACGCGACGCGAGCTCCTGCGGATATTTACAGTTTATTAGACAAATTAAACTTGTGAGGTAACGCAGCGCTGTTTCACTTGGTCTAACATTACACTAGCACACTAAACTGCATTTGAATGTGTTGAAATTAATGTGTTAGTCTGTCTGTATGAGACTAGCAGTAAGCTAGATCACCATTAGAATAACATACAGATCATATTCTGACAATTTATCATTGTTGAACTATGTAACATAGTTTTATGTAAATGTGCTCACCTGTTTAATAAGTACATGTCGAAGCGGTCGAAGTCTCGGACGTGGAGCTCTCGTTTATATACTGTCTATGGGAGCTCTCGGCATCTCGAAAACACCGCGCTGATATTGATTCTCGTTTTAGTTCTCATTTTTTATCCAAAGTCATTGTCCATAATGTTTGAACGAAACAACAACAGCGTGCAAATAGACATTGCGAACTCCACAGTTGTCTGCGTCTTTCGCTTTGGTTAATCAGAGGGCTCTGCTCATAGCTATGGTTACCATGGCAGTACGAGCGGAAACCATAGGCGGAAACCAGGGACAACACGGATATGACGCCATTGACTGCGACAAACCAGAAAAAAAGAAATGTGCCGTGTCTAAAAATTTAATTCAAATTTCTCCTGGTTTGAAAGTTGTTGGAAACAGTCGGGATAATGTAAGTACACAACTAAAAAAAATATATAACATGGAATAGTGATTTTTGCTAATTTTAAAGCAAAAAAGTTAAATATTGTGCCTTTAAAGGAATTGCTCACCCAAAAAAGAGAAATTTCTGTCATCGTTTACTCACCCTCAAGTTCCAAACCTGTATGAATTTCTTTCTTCTGCTGAACATAAAAGAAGATATTTTGAAGAATTTTTGTAATCAAACAGTTGAATGGCCCCATTGACTTCCATAGTATTTTTTTCCGATACTAGCATGGAGGTCAATAAGGTCCTTCAACTGTCTGGTTACAAACATTTTTCAAAATATCTTTTGTGTTCAGCAGAGCAAATTGGTTCATTTTTGGGCGAACTATCCTCTTAACTAAAATGTTGCAATAGTAGCCTAATATCAAAGGGTTAGATCTTTAGTTAGTACTTTTTGTGTGCAAAAAAAAACAAAAATGACGACTTTATTCAACTATTCATTTTCTTCCGTGTGGGCCTCTGACGTGAGTTCACGAGAGCGCCACGACGCATGCGCGAGAACTGAGAAGACGTGAACTCCCTCAGAGGCCCACACGGAAGAAAATAAAGTCGTTATTTTGGGGGTTTTTTTGCGCACAAAAAGTATTCTCGTCGCTTGATAAACTTAAGGTTGAGCCACTGTAGTCACTTGGACTATTTTAACAATGTTTTTACAAACTTTCTGGGATGGCAGATATCAATTACCAAGCAGCCTATGAAGGAGTGAGCCAGCTCTCAGATTTCATCAAAAATATCTTCATTTGTGTTTCGAAGATGAACGAAAGTCTTACAGGGTTGACTCAACATGAGGGTGAGTAATTACTGACAGAATTTTCATTTTTGGGTGAACAAACCCTAGAAAGCTTATGCACTTGGTAAATGTGATTTTTTTCTAAACAGTCTATTCCATTTCATCATTAAAATATATTTTCACATTCATCTTGACTGAGTGAGCCTGATAGTCAGGGTGTTCCGCCGGCCCTGTCTTTGACTCTGATTTTTCAATGAATTGATTGATTCTGTTCAGAAAATCACTGTGAATGCTATAAATCAGACGAATCCACTTCAAGTTCACTAATTCAATCCAGACACAGAGTTTAAAAGCTCACTGCAGCGGAAGATTTGTCAGTGACTAATCAAATACATTTCTAATATCCGTCCCTCTCACAAAGTTATCACATGACTTCTGAACACTTATATAA
Source organism: Scardinius erythrophthalmus (assembly GCF_964197995.2). Classification (NCBI taxonomy): domain Eukaryota; kingdom Metazoa; phylum Chordata; class Actinopteri; order Cypriniformes; family Leuciscidae; genus Scardinius; species Scardinius erythrophthalmus. Next base: position 12,742,379 of record NC_138230.1, read on the forward strand.
GGACATCAACCTTATTTTTCATCCTGGAAGTAAGTAATTTCCTGTGAATGTGCGAGACTTCCGATTCATATTGCCACTATAGGTAAACAACTAAAAATTAAGTAAATGGTAAAAGCTATTTACACTAAAAACCAGTGTGTTTATGATTAGTATAAAGAATTAAAATAATATGAAAACAACTACCAGTTTGCCAAACACAAACATTAAACAGCAAAACGGACAATTTTGCACAGCTAAAATAACTGGAAGCAGCTGACACTGGAGGCCTAGCACTTTCATGTGAAAATTTTTAAAAATACTGTGGATAGTGTATGAGTAGTGTTGGCTACTACTGTACACGATGCTTTTATGGTGTTTTTACATCCTTATCCATTGAAGCCTTCAAAATTTTTCCTTGTGTGTTCCCCAGAAGAAAGTCAAGTATTCCTTTTCCCATTTGAAAACACCACACCAATTTAATGGAGGTTTGAGCCAACTAAACAATAATTGGATTGTCTTTTTCAGTATGCCGTATTTCACACCATATTTTGAGCAATACTTCCTTGGAAAAAAAAATGTCATTGACAACAGAAATAATTTAACTGACAAGGCCATAATACACATTCAAGAACTTGTCTGTTCAGCCTGTTTTCAAATACTTCTTTCATTATCAACATTTTTTTCTACTCGCACTAAGCCTCAATTTCTTTTCTCTCCCAGACGTCCTTGTCTTTCTAAAGAAGTCACATGATGCACAAACTAACCACATTTAAGGGGGGAAAAGGCATTTATCACACCACATATTCTTGCTGTACATACTCAAGGAAAGCCTCCAAAATGTTATTTGTGATGATATTGATTGTGATGACATGATATTCATTATTATTCATATATTAATAAGTTATGAATACATGAATGAATACATACAATGTTGTGTTTTGTAACTTTCATGTCAATAAACATTTATCAATAAATGTTAAAATGTGTATAAGCTATATATATACTTTTTTTGTGGGGGCTATATATATATATAGGCTACATATACATACTCTTGTGTGTGTTGTTTAAGCAAATCACAAATTGCATAAGCCATACAATCATACATAGTAAAGGACAATAAAAATAAACGCATATATGTATATATATATATATATATATATAATATATATATATATATATATATATATATATATATATACATACATATATATATATATATATATATACATATATATATATATATATATATATATACATATATATATATATATATATACACATATATATATATATACATACATACATACATACATACGCACACACACACACACATATATATATATATATATACACAGTGCTATGCATAAGTTTAGACACCCATACTAAAGTTGACTAAAAAGCGAAATAACAAATCATCTTTTGGAAACTGAACTTAATGCCTTAATTTAAAAAATTAGGAAAAATCCAACCTTTAAGGACACCAATTTTCTTTGTGAATGAATAATGTATCGTAAATAAATAAATGTTCTTCCTTAAAATACAGGGTGCATAAGTTTGGACACCCCTATGTTAAATTCCCATAGAGGCAGGCAGATTTTTATTTTGTTCCTCTTTTTAGTCAACTGTAGCATGGGTGTCTAAACTTATGCATAGCACTGTATATATATATATATAGTGTGTGTGTCTGTGACAACAAAACATTTTTATGCAAATAACAACTGGCTTAAGCTCTATTCGGACAAGACTAGTTTAACATGGAGATGGGGTAAAGTAATAATTACCAGAGCTTCTCAGTGATTTTAGTCCTGTCCGAATGTGCATCTCAGTAATTATTACGGACAATGTCAATAAAGATTACGGCGACTTTTACCTTCAGTAAAAAGGTCCGGAAAAATTACCTCAGGTAGCCTAATAGTAATCCTGTGCGAGTAGACCAGCTGTAAATATTTCATCATTTTGTGTTTAAAAGTAGTTTCCCACGGGTTTTCAAGTATAGATACGCTTGAAAAAGCCTTCAGTTGTGTTCTAGACACTGGGACAAGTGTCAAACAAAAGCAGTTGTTAGAGGCACAAAACATCTTTTAGCATTAGGTAAGTCGTGCCTGTTACCAACACAATCCAATCTGAAGTTAATTAATACATTGTTTGACCGGACATAACTGTTAACTTTTATACATATAAATTTAGGTTATATGTGTTTGCGCACATGAAATCAAGAACCAACGTAATACACACATGATGACAGTAGGGTGAAGGCGATGCGCAAATCGAGATACTCCTCCCACTTCTGCTAGTTTTAGCCATATACTGTAAAAAAAGACAGAAAGAATATATGTAGTGTCCATGACATCACCCGTAGGTTTCTGAAGACCGTTTTTGAAGCCTAAAGTGGGTGTGGCCGACGGTCGCCATCATGGCAGTGCGTCACTCCCGAATTTATTTATTTTTACAGTCAGACAATGAACTAACGTGATGGCTAACAGACAGCAGACAAACGAATAATGATCACAGCAGCGGGAATCCACCCGTCACTCTAAAGTGGACACCCTTAATTATGCAGAAATTTTAAGGCTTAATATAATTTAAACGGATGAGTTATAAAAAAATTCACCCCTCTCACAGTTGTCATGAAGGGAAAAATAAGCTATATAGACCAAAGCCACTTTTTGCACCAGGCTGTAAACATGTTTTTTTCCGCTGTAAAGTTGGCCATTTTAACATGGGTGAGATACAGATTTGACTCACTTCTGCATCCAGCCTCAAGCGGCCAGTTGATGAATTGCCGTTGAATTCACTTCCGTGTTGGTTTCAAGAGAGAGACAGGGAGGTTGCCGCTTGGTTTTAGCCTACGTTGATATCTTATCCAGTGTGAATTGTCCATTAATATTACAGACGTCCTGTGGTAAAATTATATTACTTCATCCACCCTTGTAAAGTTAATCCCGTCCGAAAAGGGCTTTAGAAACTGTAACATATAGGCCAGAAAGCTATCTTTATCGTTTGTTGATGTCAAAAGCACTGAATTCCCTAGACATCTAAAAAATAAAAGCCTGCCATTCGGGGATTGACTGTTCAGTCTGCTGTGTAATGAAATATCTTCACATTATCAGCAGCTTGATCTACATTCCTCTCAGTCAGGCTCAAATCTCCTACCGTGCGCGCGAGACAGGGACGCGCCGATTTCTGAGGGTCTGGCGACTTCCCCAAGGTCAATCGTGAACGGTGAAGTATTTCTAGAACTCGTTAGCTCTTGAGCCCGTTCCACGCGTGTATGTGTAAAAGCCTCAAAGACGCTAACGGAGGCGTTGGACCACGGAGTGAGAATGGAAAATAATTAGCACAGTGAGAGTGCGACATGAGGGCACGCAGCACGCGCTTTTAGAATCTCACAGGAATGTGTTTCTTCCCGCCGCCCGAGTGACCGTTATGAGTTTGAATCTCGGATGAAGTCTCTCAGTTATTATAATGACTCCGGTAAAATAAGACATTCCTTAAAAGTCCCCCTGTGGTGAAAATCAAGCTTTAATGTTGTTTATATGTCTATGTGGTGTTTTTTTATTTATTTTTATATGCTTTAAGACAAACCATGTGCAAATTCATAACTCAACACCACTGAGGAGTATTTTCTCTTTAAAACTGCAGTGAACCAAAGACAGTCAGTCTTTAAAACGCGGTTTGTGGTGTCTCTGATGTTACAAACTACATTGTAACCAATCAGTTCAAGTGTGATCGTCAAGGTGTGGATCTCTGAGCTGGTGTGATTGTGTGGAGGCGGGGCTAATTTGAATATTCATAAAACGGTGTATAGCCTATTAAATGAGGCAATGGTGTAGACGAGGCCCTATGTCAATTTGGTGATCAATGATTAGTTTTAACCTATGGTTTTAACTTAAGGGATAAAATTATTGACTACAGGGGGACTTTAGAGGGACACACTGTAATTTTCTCCTCATTAAAAAGTTTTACACCAACAACTTTTGAAAAACATGATTAATGACCAATACAACTAGCTCTACCTCAATAACTCCCCTGAAACTCGCCTTTCTTCACTTGTGGAATAAATAAATCATTAATCAGGGCAAATAGATTCTCTACAACATAAACTACTGTTCAGAAACTTGGTGACGGTAAGATTTTTTAATGTTTTTATAGTATCTTCAAAAATACAGTCAAAACAGTAATATTATGAAATATTATTAAAATACACTATTGTAATATTTATTACTCCAGTCTTTAGTGTCACATGATCTTTGAGAAATCATTCTAATATGCTCAAGAAACATTTCTTATTATCAATGTTGATTATCAATGCTGCTTAATCGAAAATGTTTTACAGTTTTTCAGGATTCTTTGGATGAAAAGTTCAAAAGAACAGCATTAAACGAAACTTTGTAAATGCCTTTACTATCACTTTTGACCAGATTAATGGATTGTTGAATAAAAGTATTTTTATTGTTGAATAAAAGTAGCAATTTATTGAAAAATAATTGCGTGATGCAACATTCACGCTGCAGGTGTCATTAAAAATCTAACAACTTGTTGCACCTTAAATAATTAACCTTAAAATCTATATTCTAATATTTCCATCATATCTGTAACAAAACATAAGTAGAAGAATTTATAGTGGACAAACAACACATAAACCAGTATCAAAACTGTGTGGCTCTAAACTGCACTCAAGCACTTAATTTTTTATAGTTCACATTAGAGCCTCCACATTTAAAATAATTGTATGCTATAAAATAGCATTTAAACTCATTAAAAATGCATTTATTTTTACACTGCATAAAATAAACAAGTGTATAAAAGCTAAAGGCCAAATGAGGACGTATACTCTTGCATAAATAAAGAGCCACCGATGAGCTGTAACAGCAGTTTCACTGAGTAATAATTACAAAATATGTAACCTGATTGATTTAAAAGGTTCCTACCAATGTGTCAACCAATCCTATGGCCTTTATATGAATAAGTACAGTTATTTAGGAAGGAAACGCAAAATAATAATGGGAACCTATACTGTCTCCTATACGTGCTGTATGCGATGCAAGTTATTTTCCAACGGAGTTCAAATCTTTAATCTCCAAATGGCCCGGAGGTGTAAAAGGTCACTGTGGAAGCAGAGGGGAAGAGGGCATGAGGTGAAGAAAGGGAGGCGCTGGAGTTTGAAGGCAGGCAGTGATGGGAAACTAGTGAGTAGAGCTTGTAATAATCCGGGTGTGAAAACATACGCGTACCCACTCGTGAACCGAATGACCTCTGCGTTCCCTGCAGGCACGACGATGGTATCCATGCCATAATAAAGAAGACCTTGAATGTGTGTGTGTGTGCCGATCATCGCACACACCTCCAGCTCACTGAATCCATTAGCTCTACTGATTTTGTGATTGGATCAAAATGGCCGGAGAGGAATTATGTAAAGGTGGCCCGGCTCACCTCTCTTTATATGTTTCCGTCCCTCTCTGGTACTATTATTTTTATTCTCTTCATTTCGACCATCCTTCACAGCTCTGAAGTTCTCATTCTGTTGAATGTGAAATCGTGAAACAAATTCCATCTACGGCGCTTTATGCCATCGCCGGCTCGCCCTCCCTCTTGCTGTCTCTCACTACCTAGTAATCTTCTATCCTCTATAAACCCACTCTGTTTCTGTGTCTCTCACTCACACACCCCCTGTCAAACGTACGCCAGGGGACACACCCTCATCCAGACATAAAACACTAGCTCTGAGGGAGCACACACCGCCTAAAGCTGTGTGTTCCCTCTTAGACATCAAGCAGATCTTTTCTCCTTCTTGGTAACATCTCCTGCATCTTTATTTTCCCTCCCTCCCATCCCTTTTTTTTCAAGGTCACCTTGTGACTTCCTCTCAACCATCCCTCCATATTTCTCCCTCTTTCAACTCTGTAGTTCCTCTATTCATGCCTGTCTACCTGCATCTCCTTTCCGCATCTCAATTTTTTGATTCTTTTCACTTCCACTTCACTTTCATTTCACTTTATGGTTCATTCTTTTATCTTTTGTTATATTTTCACCTTTCATCCTCGGACTGCTAAGATAGCCCTTTTCTCTAAAACAGGAAATGTGCCATTAGGTTTCCATGCGACTAAGTGGAACGCGGTTTCCTGGCCACTCTTACCTCCTCCTCCACTGAAACTCAGCTCATTCTGTTTTTGTACACTTCAGTTTGGTTCTAAAACCCTAGTCGCCTAGGTGTCCACTGCCTACTTGGGGAACGGCATTCATAAGTGACTACCGTCCTAACACTATCATCGGAAAAATGAATCTTCAACGGTCGGAGCAATCCGAAAATTCTTTACAAGTTGTATTTTTAAAGTTGTACGAGGACGTGAACGCTTTTTACAAGTCGGAATCTCATTCTTAGGGTATTTCCGCTATGACGTGAATTACTTTAACAGTAGATTTCCTGGTGAAAAACTACATTACCCATGATTAAGAAATCTCCAAATCAGAGAATCAAAACAAGCAAAGTCAGTCTCCGTACTATACAGTCTCATATCCACAATCAACATCTTTAAAACAATAGTTTTTGTAGTTCTTTCTCTCAATTACATACGTTACACAGTCTTCTACTCAATGAAACGCTACACAGTCTTGTACTTTTGTCATTTTGTCTAATTTCATAATGTTTATAATGGTGCAATTCACGTCATAGCTGGTTGGTTTGATGCATGGCTTGTAACTCTTAAACGAAAAAATCTCCATGAGTAAAATAAATGGGAAAATACTTTAAAAAACCAACGTCACAGAAAAAGTGGATAGATGCTAACGCACTCTAAAGAGTTTGATAGCAGCATTTTGCTAAGCTAATACTGCAATACTATTAGTGAAAACAAACAAAAAATTTAAATATAATTTCATATAGCAAACAAATATAATACGGCTGGAACTATCGATTTTTTTTTTCAATTGATTAATCTATCGATTATGTTTCCGATTAATCTAGCAATTGTTCTGATTAATCGATTAATCCTTTTAGTTAATTTACTAATAATAGTAACCAATAATTTGGTTTTTAACCAAAACCAATAAACCATCTCAGGGCAGTTTAAAGGGTTAGTTCACCCTAAAATGTTTAATTCTGTCATTAATTACTCACCCTCATGTCATTCCACACCTGTAAGACTTTTGTTCATCTTCGGAACACAGATGAAGGTTTTTTGATGAAATCCAAGAGCTTTCAGTCCCTACATTGGGAGCAATTTACACATTCAAGGTTGAGAACGATAGTAAAGACATCATTAAAGTAATCCATGTGACTCCAGTGGTTTAACCTCAATTTCATGAAGCGACGCGAGTGCTTTGTTTGCACAAAAAAAAAAAACAACAACAACAACATAAATTTGTTGTTTAACGCGTGTTCATGGAACAACTTCCGGTCTTGAGTCAACACAACACATGGTGCTCCCCCTACTGTATTGCAGGTCAATATTTTTGTAAATAAAGTGGTAAATTATGTTTTTTTTGTGTGTGTGTGCAAACAAAGCACTTGCTCGCTTCATGAAATTGAGGTTAAACCATTGGATTCACATGATGACTTTAATGATGTCATTCCTATCGTTCTGGACCTTGAACATGTAAACTGCGTTTGCTCCCAATGGAGGGACTGAAATCTCTCAGATTTCATCAAAAATATCTTAATTTGTGTTCTGAAGATAAACGCAAATCTTACGGGTGTGGAAGTTTATCTTTGGGTGTTTTTTTATTTTTGGGTGAACTATCCCTTTAAGATATGTTTTTTGCAGGAAATTGTAGGGATTTCAGTTTTGGCAAATATATGGAATCCTAGAAGGCAAAGGAATAGCCTTCGTGTGCTGCCTTCAAATGCTCAGCTTATAGGTTTTCTTATTGTATTGACACAGGATTATGAACACACAACCATGTGTGTACAGTACTTTAAGTAATATTGTATTTATTTTCTATAAACCGTTACAGGTCACTTCACTCAAATTGTCTTTCCCGCATTGTGCGTTTATTTGGGTGAATAATTTAAAGTGCGAGTTTTGTTACGTGACGGAGGTTATGGGTATGCCTACTGGAAGTGTCTGTGGTGCACTAGATTATGGCTGTTTTGCGCGTGTATGTGTGAGATAGGCACGCATTTCGCCATCCTCCCCGAGGACAACGAAACGGCAGCAACAGCAGTCGCGGCCCCATCTTTTTTCCCCAGGAGATGGTGTTCATATGTGTGTGTGTGTGTGTCTGTGTTTGTGCACATGTGCGGCAGGGACCCATTTCTTCATCCCCAAGTGAGAGCGCCTGAAATGGAGACAAAAAGCCCTCCTGCCTTCTTTACACTCACGCCACATGAATTATTTCCCATAACCCTCATGCACTGATTTTTTTTTTTTACCATGAGTGTGTATGCATTCTTCTGCTTATTTCACAAATTCTCATGGCTGTTTTCCACACAAAAAGCAGAGGCTAGCTGTACAAACCTATTCTACATGTAAGCCATGTATTATTGATGCAACTGTTTGAAAGAGGGGGAGACATGCACTCCTCTCTTATTAAATTATTGACAGGCAACATTTATGCTGCCAGCACCTGACCCGAGGAGGAGGAGGAGAAACTGATGAGCCGGGAGGGAAAGAGGAGGAGAAATTATAGAGCACAATTAGAGAAGACAATGACGCCTGTTTTAAGGATCATTAAGATTCTTCAAGCAACATAACTTTTCTTTTATTTATAGGATCCAAAATGGATATCTGCCAAATGCCGACTGAGAGTAAAAATGGACATTTGCCAAATAAACTGTAGTTGCCAGTTGGCTGGCTAACTCTATTTAAAAGTGGAACTGCAAGATGCTACATGGTTTAAGACTGACTCTGATGTAAGAGATGTGCACAATTAAAATAAAATCTACTAGATAAATCCACTAAAGAAAATGCACGTATAACTAGAAATAAACAATATATCTGCATTATTAAAATGATTAAATAATGAAATAAGTAGTGAATTGGTCGGTGGGAAAGCATATAATTTTGGAACCT
>NC_138230.1:13356368-13779871 GCF_964197995.2 Scardinius erythrophthalmus
GCCTTCCATCAGTACTTTTGCCAAATGCTGTTCATGCTCTTTCTCGTCTTCTGTTGCACCTCATCAATGACTGTGTCTGTTTCTACATGCGCAGTAGCTTGCTGAACCCGGAGAGAGAAGATCCAAGATGCCACGCTCAAAGTGTGATGTGTAAGAATGTTGCTTTTTGAGTGACAAACCCCTAATCAGAACCTCTAATTTTCCCCTAAATCAAATAACCCCCCCAAAACAGTAAGGATATTATCTCAAACAAATGATTGAGAGAACATTGTTTTCACCCATAGTCCAAAACGTGTGTTTGTGCCAGCATTGATTGAGCCAAAGCTCCACCCATGCTAGTCATGTGACCATACATGCAGCAGGGTCTAGCGAGGGGCGCGTCATGTCATTGTATCTAACCTTTGACCTTTTTAACCACCTTGCAGCATGTCCAAAGAACCCAGCTCCAACTTGGAAAGTGCCATGCAGATGCTCATCAAGACTTTTCATAAGTATTCCGGGAAGGAAGGAGACAAATACACGCTCAGCCGAGGGGAACTAAGGGAACTGCTGACGGAGGAGCTGGGAAATTATCTCGGGGTGAGAAGAATTATGCATAATTACAAAACTTTTGCATCTTATTTTACTTATTTTATGTACTGGCATATTTCAAAGCCAAATCACAAATAACATATTAACCAAAAAGAGGGCGGAGCTTGATTTTATCCTTCAGGATTTGATTGCATCATGCAAAGTGGGTGTTCCAAATCAGAATGGAAGCATGGGTTTGGAAGGGAGTGGTTGATAAAAAAAAAAAAAAAATCTGGATTATTATGCACCAATTCATTGTTAACAATAAGTAAATGACCAAGTATTAAGAAATGAAATAGTAAATCAATCAATTTTGATTTAGTTTTAGTTTTCACTTCAATTTAGTATTTACTTCTTCAAAAAATATTATAGAGGTTTTTCTTTCACCCCCCCCCCCACCCCCACACACACACACATTAATTCTTCACAACTTCTGCAAAACAGATTACTTTAAATACCTACTAAAACAAATGTGACACAACCTGTTACACAAGCTCAGATTTGCATTTACAGCAAGTTACAGAAACGCCCATATGATAACTTTTTAAAGGTTCAGTGACCCTGTAATTGTCTCATGCAAACATCATGTATGTGATTCAGCTTCTGGCTCTTTCGACTGAAGTGCACATACATTCCCTGTCATTAACATACCCAGAGTTCCTCCTGCAACACACTTTGCCATAATATTTTCTACTCAACTTATAGAGTTTTCAGGGTTTCAAAATGAAATTATCACCACATATTGTCACTTTCGCCCCATTTGCATTTCACTTTTACACATATTTAGCACATTTATACATACTTTAAGAAAAAAAAAACGTACCAGGACATTAATCGTTGAATTTCCCTACATTTAATTTAACCCTTTAATTCAAATTCTAAAAAACAAGTGAAAAACCTCTTCATATTAACACAGTACATAGGGCCCAGTAATGGATAGTAACTGATTACATGTAATCTGGATTACATGAGATTCCAAAAATTAAGTACTTGTAATTAGATTATATTATCTTCGAAAATGCTCGTAATCAGATTACAGTTACTTTTTTATTGATTACTTTTTACATATAATTCTCTATATTAATGTTGGTTAATGGTCACAAGACATGCAGGTAAACAGAATATATATATATATATATATATATATATATATATATATATTTAGTAATTGTTATTTTTTATACAAAAATTGTATGATTCAATTATTTATTAGCTTTTCCATCAACTCAAGAACCCTGCAGTTCCTTCACAAACCCTAATTTGGAAAACCCTGACGTAATGCAATGTTTAATGGACTTCATGTTGTTGATAAAGAATGGAATATATTTGCATTCTCTTTGTATTTTCATTTAAATATGCTACAAAATATTCCTATTCAATTCTATGTGACAAACAAGTTAGGTCAAAAGTAATATAAAAGTAATCCAAAGGTAGTCAAATTACACCACCTAAAATGTAATCTAATAGATTACATAACTAACAATTTTCATCATGTAATTTGTAATCTTTAACAAGTAATCTACCCAGCACTGATTAAGCCCTAACCATTCAGACGTTTTTTATAGTGTTTTGATACTCACTTTAAACTTTCTTTTTGTCTTCCCACAGAACGCTCAAGATAAAGATGCGGTGGAACGAGTGATGAATGACCTGGATTCCAATAACGATGGCGAGGTGGACTTCACCGAGTTCATCATCCTCATGGGGGCGCTGACCGTGGCCTGCAACGACTTTTTCCTGGACAGCCCGGCGCCCAAAAAGCCCGACGGCAAGGACGATGCGGCTTCAACAGAGGAAAAGAAAGAGTAATGAGCAAATGCTTCAAAAACAGAGAGAGAAAACAGAGAGAAGTATTAATAGGTTGCATGGTTGAGAACAAGAGAGTGCACAAGTTTCATCCATTTCTTTAACCGGGACCGACAAACCTAGATCCTGGAGGAGATTTCTCTGCTTTTATAATTCAACCCAAGCTGTTAATATACTTTTAAAGCAAAACTGACAAACCCCAAAGGCAAAGACTTGGGGGTTTGACAGAAACACACATCAGTGCAACTATTTTCTTTCTAGCTAATGAGAAGTTCTTGAGTATAAGGGGTTTAAAAATCTTTCAGGATGGGTGCCTTCTGTTTCATATAAGAACACATGACCACAGACATTATATATGGCTATATAGAGTCTGTTTTTGGATGAAGATATGGCAGCAAAGTGTATTACGAGTGCAATCAGTGGCTACTTACTTGTAAGTGTCAAAGCCTGTTTAGAGAGAATGGGATTGGAAATAGTGTGTTATTGGACAGTTATGAATGCTCATTTTTAATAATTCTGAACTGTGACTTGACAAACAGATGTTGAGGGATTTATACTTACATCTTTCATTATGATGTAATTATAAATACCCTTTACTGTTGACAGCAAGCAATATTTCATCTACTTCATGGTTACCATAAATTCTGAACAGTGTTCATGATCTATGAATCTAATAATTCAGTGTTGAAGATGTGAACTTGGTTTGTCTCTTTCTTTGCATCTATTTTTTAGCCTATTTTTATTTAATAATCAGTATGTAACTTCTTAATTATAATAAACGTGCAACTGACCTCCATGCATTTGTCTCATGTTTTTTCTTCATTCATTTTTTATAAACATTTATCATATTGGATGTAACAAATTGTTTTCTGTCATGATTATTGATTAGTTATCTCTCCGATTAGTATAGTTTAGTTTACTAGAGCAGTGGCCGGTTGCATAAACTGCTTAGATTAGTCTTAAAAGTTAGTCATCTAATTTTTCACAAGTCAGTTTCATAAAAAGGTATATTGGTCTAATTTAAATCTGAAAAGTAAGACTCATTCGCCCTATTGCTAGTTGTCAGATTAGTTCTTAAGACACAGTCTTAACTTTTTTCAAATTGTCATTGTCATTTACTTTTTTTGAGATTTCAAATACAAATGAATGAATGTTTTTTTTTTAATTCACACACACCAAATTTGATAATATTAATAATATAATATTATTAATATAAGATAATATTTGATATAAGTGTGTTCAGTTTAGTCTTAGAATGTTTCAGGTAGTCGTTAAGTGATTCCCCGGCTTTAGAATAATTGTGATTGTTTTAATATTGATAGTTAATATAGTTTTATGGACATTTTTAAAAATATTAAAACACCTTTTAATAAATAATATTTTTAAAATAAATATAAAATATATTTGATATTTTAAAGTAAACTTGATCAAAAGTAAATATTTTTCCAGAAAATATTTTTAATAAGTTATCTGACACATTTGTAATTTTAAAGGTACTTATTTAATTTGATTTTCTTTATAACATCACTTTTTTTTTCTTACACAGAATATCAAAAGGTTTGAAATGTGAAACTGACCTCCATACATTTGTTTTTTGTTCAGTGATTCTACATGTAATCTCTTATAAATATTTATCATATTGGATGTAACAAATTATTTTCTGTTCTGAACGTTTTTTAAATATTTCAGATACTAATGATGCTTAATGTAATATATATATATATATATATATATATTATATTTTTTTTTACATTAACATATACCAAATTTAATCATATTATATAATGCTTTCAATATATCAAGCTGATCTAAAATCGTGAAAGTAATTGTGATTATTTTAACACTGATAACTTTGATTTTTAACAGTAGAAGAAATTTGTGCATATAGTTTTGTGAACATATTTACAAAGATGTAATTTTTAAATACAGTAAATGTAATAAAAAGTTAATATTTTACATTTGCTTCATGACAATATAAAAGCAAGTTATTTGACATAATTATGTGTTTTTAATGTTAATTTGGCTGTCTTTATACCTGAACAGACTATTGTTAAATGAGTCATTCTGTCTGTTCCAGCATCAAACAGCACAATCGGATCATGCCGGAAACAATGGCATATTTGCATGAACTAACTAAGGAACTAGTCCCTTTTAGGCAGAATTGTTGAAGTCAACTGCCTTTACTCCAGAGAAGTGACTTTGTTTAATGGTTGACTAATGTGTCTGAGATATTTATTATGAATCCACAAGAGTGGGGATTCCCGGTAGATGTGTGTAAATACTCAAAGGTGCTTGCTTCAGCACATCCTGGACTTGTTGCTCACTTCCGGCTCAACCTGTTCGACCTGATCTACTACTAGCCATGTTTACTCAGGCCTGTAAGAGAGAAACAATGCTGTGTTTGAACAGGACAGAACACACTGCACAATGTCTGTGATGATGCTGCGTTCATACTTCCAGAAGCACATTAGTGTTAAGCTCAGAGCTCATCACTTGATTCCAGACAGTCATGTTGAATCAATTATGAATGGTATCTTTCATTTCAGTGATATAAGCATTTACTGGTTCGTGTTACATAGCAACTGATCCGCATGTTGTTGTATTCATTTTGCTCTAGTGAAACAAATCTTCTTGTCACATAGTGTGCTTTCAACAGAGGTGCCTTCAGATGAAGATGAACAAAGCTCACACTGCATAACCTCACGTCGTTCATTGAGATCTAAATCAGATATGCCTGCACATGTAATGGCAATGACATCATCAGCAGGATGGCTTTTACAAACCTGTGGTTGATACGGGAAGCATGTCGTGTATGCAAATAATCCATTGTGTAGAAATGTTTAACATTTTTCTCTCTTCACCATTGTTGCAGTGCTTTATTATTCACTGACCTAATTACTAACTTAATCTTTGCGTCCATAAAAAAAATATTTTTTATATAGAACTGTTCAAAAGTTTCTTATGATGATCAATGCTTCATTTATTTAAAAAAAAGTAATATTGTGAAATATTATTCCATTTTAAAGTAATTGTTTTCTATTTGAATATATATTAAAATTCAATTTATTCCTGTGATCAAAGCTGAATTTTCAGCATCATTACTCCAGTCTTCAGTGTCACATGATCCTTCAGAAATCATTCTAATATCCTAATTTCAAGAAACATTTCTTATTATTAACAATGAAAGCAGCTTAATATTTTTTGTGGAAACAATCTTCTCAGAATTCTTTTATGAATAAAGTTCAAAAGAACTGCATTTATTTGAAATAGAAATCTTTTTTTAACATTACAAATGTCTTAACTGTCACTTGTGATCAATTCAATGTGTCCTTGCTGAATAAAAGGTCATGTACATTTAAGTTCAATAATTTCACTTAAATGACAATGCAAATTACCTATTAATTGTCATTTAAGTGAAATTACCTCACTTAAATATACAAGCTTTATAAAAATGATAATTCTAGAAGAAAATTTCAGATGGCACTTAGAGGCTTTTGCATTTGAACTCTTCATATATATGTATATATATATATACACACAGCCACATAATATTTTTGACAGCTAATATGTGTAATGTTTCATCTTATTAATTCCATTATTGCCACATTAAAACGTTCATATGCTTTATACTTTATTCCGTGCAGGATAATAATTCTACTTTCACACAAACAATTAAACCTAATATACTGTAAAAACATGTATGAAGCAAATCTAGTGATTTTGTCCACATATATTTGTCTTCCTCACACTGTAGTGTTCAGGATAGTGACAGTCTTCTGACCATGCATGGCTGAGGGTGTTGTGGCAGCTTTGATGTGGTGGTGTCACATGACCTGGTCCAGCAGGTAACTGTAGTGCTCCATGTCACCGTTATCTGGCTGTCTGGACCAGCCCTGACTGACACCTCAGCTTACCTCACGCGCTGAATGTCTTCACCACAGTCTCCATCTCTGCTCCTGACTCTCTCACGACAGACGTCCATCCGCTGATGATCTGCACTCACGATAACAACAGCAGTGTCCATATCAGTGTTCATACATGCAGTCAAACATGAACTTCCTACACAATAGAGTGGATGCTCACACATTCACAAGCAATGATTGCTCAGCATTTACCTTTGTGAAACTGTTTGACATTTTAGGGTAAATGTTACGTAAGATTTAGATTATAGATACTAGATTACAAACACCAGCATCTATCAAACAAACTATAGCATGTCCAATACTTCCTCATACTTTTTGATACTGGATAGTAAAAAGCTACTACTACTTCAAAAGTAATAAAAATAAGATACAGTTATTTATATACTATATTAAAGGAGAAGTTCACTTTTAAAATGAAAATTCTGTCATCATATACTCACCCTCTTGTTGTTTCAATCCTGTATGAATTTCTTTCTTCTGCTGAACAGAAAGGAAGATATTTAGAAGAATATCAGTAACCAGACAGTTTTTGGGTCCCAATGACTTCCATAGTATATTTTTTTCCTACTATGGAAGTCACTGGGACCCAAAAACTGTCTGGTTACTGATATTCTTCTAAATATCTTCCTTTCTGTTCAGCAGAAGAAAGAAATTCATACAGCTTTGAAACAACATGAGGGTGAGTATATGATGACAGAATTTTCATTTTAAAAGTGAACTTCTCCTTTAACACAGTCTCACCCCCAAACGTCACATACTGACGCGTCTTGACCAAACGGCAATATACGACGAAAAGGGTACCCCTAAAATGTCCGTATGTGACTATTCGGGTTATGGGTAGGTTTAGGTATGCGTTAGGGTACCGCTAAGAGGCGCTGCTGGTGCGCTTATGTCTTCGTCTCATATGGACGTTTTAGGGGTACCCTTTTCGTCGTATATTGCCGTTTGGTCAAGACGCGTCAGTATGTGACGTTTTGGGGTGAGACCGGGCTGACTATATTGCCAAAAGTATTGGGACACCCGTCCAAATCATTGAATTCAGGTGTTCCAATCACTTCCATGGCCACAGTTGTATAAAATCAAGCACCTAGGCATGCAGACGCTTCTACAAACATTTGTGAAAGAATTGGTCACTCTCAGGAGCTCAGTGAATTCCAGCGTGGTACCGTGATAGGTTGCCACCTGTGCAATAAGTCCATTCGGGAAATTTCCTCACTACTAAATGTTCCACAGTCAACTGTTAGTGGGATTATAACAAAGTGGAAACAATTGGGAACAACAGCAACTCAGCCACGAAGTGGTAAACCACATAAAAAAAATCACAGAGAGGGGTCAGCGCATGCTGAGGCACACAGTGCGCCAACTTTCTGCAGAGTCAATAGCTACAGACCTCCAAACTTCGTGTGGCCTTCAGATTAGCTCAAGAGCAGTGCGTAGAGAGCTTCATGGAATGGGTTTCAATGGCCGAGCCGCTGCATCCAAGCCTTAAATCACCAAGTGCAATGCAAAGCGTCGGATGCAGTGCTGTAAAGCACGCCACCACTGGAGTCTAGAGCAGTGGAGACGTGTTCTCTGGAGTGACGAATCACGCTTCTCTGTCTGGCAATCCGATGGACAAGTCTGGGTTCGGCGGTTTCCGGGAGAACGGTACTTGCCTGACTGCATTGTGCCAAGTGTAAAGTTTGGTGGAGGGGGGATTATGGTGTGGGGTTGTTTTTCAGGGGTTGGGCTTAGCCCCCTTACTTCCAGTGAAAGGAACTTTTAATGCTTTAGCACACCAAGAAATTTTGGACAATTTCATGCTCCCAACTTTTGGGACGGGGATGGCCCCGTCCTGTTCCATCATGACTGCGCACCAGTGAACAAACCATTTTGGTGTGGAGGAACTTGACTGGCCTGCACAGAGTCATTACCTCAACCCGATAGAGCACCTTTGGGATGAATTAGAGCGGAGACTGCGAGCCAGGCCTTCTCGTCCAACATCAGTGCCTGACCTTTTTTGTTAACCTTTATTTAACCAGGAAAGAAGACTCACTGAGATTAAAACCTCTTTTACAGGAGTGTCCTGGCCAAGAACGCTTCTAGAAGAATGGTCAAAAATCCCCATAAACACACTCCTAAACCTTGTGGAAAGCCTTCCCAGAAGAGTTGAAGCTTTTATAGCTGCAAAGGGTGGGCAAAACTCCCATCAAACCCTACAGATTAAGAATGGGATGTCATTAAAGTTCATGTGCATGTAAAGGCTAGGCTAGGTTGGGAGGGAGCATAAAGAATCATTTTCACACATGAATTTGAGTCCAGACCTTAAATTCATCGAAAGTCTTTGGGATGTGCTGGAGGAGACTTTACAGAGTGCTCGACTCTTGCATTGTCAATACAAGATCTTGACCAAAAATGCATGCACCTCTTGATGGAAATAAATGTTGTGATGTTATTTTCATTAAGAGGTGCATCAACTTTGCATACTGTCTGTATACACTCTGAGTATGACCACACGTTTTCACGTGTTTGCCCTATCCTTAACAGCTCTCTCATATGCTCTTGGAGGATGGCTCTGTTCTTGAATTGGATCACTGCAGGCGTCACAAGAGACTGCTTATCGGACTCAGCTATCATGATGATGAAGTAAGAAAGGTAAAAAGAGAGGGATCTTAGCATACCGACTGAAAGGAAAGGGGGAGGGCTGGTGTCAATTCACCCCTTTTCCCTGCACGTTAAGTGTCTCTAATACCAGTGAAATGATACTGAGGCAACACTTCGTCCGTTTTTAGCAGCGTGTTTCCCTTCGGCTATCACGTATTGCTGCTATTCTACCCTTAACCTTGGGGGCCGTATAGACTCGTGTATATCTGATCTGCAAACAGTCATTAACCCCATCACCTCTGTCACCCCTTCACCTAACCTTCACTGTGGTCTTAACCTGGCTATGACAGCAGCCCTGGATTAACAATTCATCTCGATTTAAGGTAATGCAGACGGTAACTCAATCCTGAGTGTTTAAAATTAACACTAATGGGTCTTGAAAAGGGCCTGAGAAGACAGAAATCATTCATGAGGAGAGCTCAGGAAAGACGCACCAGGATGATGTCAATGAAATGATTCATAACTAATGATCAAGGGTGGATCAGGGCAAGGCAAATGACCGTGCACCTTTGGACCAGGACTGCATCTTACATTTGCATTGTGTGATTTAATGCAATGCTCATCATTAAGTGAAGGCCTGTTTATACCAAGAACGATAACTATAAAGAAACTTATCCACCTTATTTTTAACAGCCATTTTATAAATCGAATGTGTCTGGCTTCTGGTGTCAGTTATTTTTAGCTGTAAAACAGCCCGTTATGCTGCTTGATATTGCAAATTGGTATTTCTTAATTTTTTAATGTATTTGTAATTATCTCGAAGTCTCGAACATTCGCAGAAAATAACTTCCGTGTTGCAAAATAATAAGACACCAATGCCCGAATCATTATCATGTTTTGTTCATTACAAGTTTAGTCATCTTTCACTTTAAATGCTCGAGCTCTTTAACGCAGGTTGGATTCTGATTGGCTGTCAATGTTTTATAAGCTGCGAAAAAATCTTTCTGAAATGATTCCAACGATATCGTTCCTCTGTGCCGTTATCGTTATACAACCCCAAATCCAAATAAAGTTGTGACATTTTGTAAAAGGCTGTCATTTGTTAATTCTCTTTAACCTGTGTTTAACTGACATACAAAGAAAGAATTTTCAAAGTTTTCACTGACCAACTTAAATGTATTTTGTGAATATAAACAAATTTAGATTTTGATGGCTGCTACACACTCCAAAAAAGTTGGGACAGAGGCAAAATAAAAGGGGAAAGCTTATAGAATATCCAAGTTAAACTCTTTTGATCTTAGTCTGTGTAGGGAAGGCAGGAGACCTCTGTTGAATGTGTGTGACCTTTGAGCCCTCAGACACACTGCATGAGAAACCATCATGCTACTCTGTTGATTACAGTCACATGGGCTCGGGAGTTCTTTGGAAAACAGTTGTCACTTAAGGGATAGTTCGGCCAAAAATGAAAATTCGGTCATCAGTTACAAACCTTCATGCCGTTCCAAACCCGTAAGACCTTCGTTCATCTTCGGAACACAAATGAAGATTTTTGATGAAATCCGAGAGGTTTCAGTCTCTCCACTGGGAGCAATTGATGATTGCTGTCTGCGGCTATATTATTTATTCATTTATTCTAATCAGCATCAGTTGCATTTGAAGTTCCTAATTTTTAAGTCACTCTGAATAAATGTTTGAGGGAAAATTAATTAAGCTTAATAATTCGTAATGAACAACCGACAGCCTCCACAGAACCTCACACCAACTATGGTGATTTACAGGAAACCCATTTGGTGAAAGCAGCATTGCGGTTTTTCTTGACGGTGAAGAAGCTTGCTGATGAACCTGATGACAGTGCCTACTTTGTATTCAACATAAAGTACAGGAAACCAACTAAAAGTAGGCCTACACCGACCTTTCTGCAGTATCTGTTGGGTATTCAGAAGGAGAGCTACAGTTGTGCTGAGGCTTATCAATTACTTCAAATGTGCCGTGTGAATATTCCCAGAGTGAAAATGCTACCATTGACTGGACTGCAGATTGAATTGTACTGTTTTTGAGGAACCTGAAATATATTTTAAAGTTATATATTTATCTTTTACAGTTTTGTCAAGATTTAAACTCTTAATGTATAACAATATTAACATTATACATGTGCTTCCGTGAATTAGATGTTTATGTACAGTATTGACTATTCTGAATGGATTTACTTATTAACTATAAGGTAATTATTTTTTGAACTTTTTATTCTATGGATGTTATTGTCCCTTCCTTGAACTGCCACCTTAACGTGGTGGAGGGGTTTGAGTACCCGAATGACCCTAGGAGCTATGTTGTCCGGGGCTATATGCCCCTGGTAGGGTCTCCCAAGGCAAACAGGTCCTAGGTGACGGGTCAGACTAAGAGCGGTTCAAAAACCCTTTATGAGAAAAATTATACCGAGGACCGTGACGTCGCCCGGTATGGCGCAGCCGGGGCCCCACCCTGGAGCCAGGCCTGGGGTTGGGGCTGGTATGCGAGCGCCTGGTGGCCGGGCCCCCCCCCCCACGGGGTCCGGCCGAGCTCAGCCCGAAGGAGCGACGTGGGGCCGCCTTCCCGTGGGCTCACCATCTGCAGGAGGGACCGTAAGGGGCCGGTGCGGAGAGGATCGGGCGGCAGTCGAAGGCAGGGACCTCGACAACCTGATCCCTGGACACGGAAGCTAGCTCTAGGGACGTGGAACGTCACCTCGCTGGCGGGGAAGAAGCCTGAGATTGTGCGTGAGGTTGAGAGGTTCCGACTAGAGATAGTTGGGATCACCTCTACGCACGGCTTGGGCTCTGGAACCACACTCCTCGAGAGAGGATGGACTTTTCACTACTCTGGAGTTGCCCATGGTGAGAGGCGGCGGGCTGGTGTGGGTTTGCTTATAGCCCCCCAGCTCAGCCGCCATGTGTTGGAGTTCATCCCGGTGAACGAGAGGGTAGTTTCCCTGCGCCTACGGGTCGGGGATAGGTCTCTCACTGTCGTGTGTGCCTACGGGCCAAACGGCAGTGCAGAGTACCCGGCCTTCTTGGGGTCTCTGGAAGGGGTGCTGGAAAGTGCTCCAACTGGGGACTCCGTCGTTCTACTGGGGGACTTCAATGCCCACGTGGGCAACGACAGTGACACCTGGAGGGGCGTGATTGGGAGGAACGGCCCCCCTGATCTGAACCCAAGTGGTGTTCAGTTATTGGACTTCTGTGCTAGTTACAGTCTGTCCATAACGAACACCATGTTCAAGCATAAGGGTGTCCATCAGTGCACATGGCACCAGGACACCCTAGGCCGTAGGTCGATGATCGACTTTGTGGTCGTTTCATCTGACCTGCGGCCGTATGTCTTGGACACTCGGGTGAAGAGAGGGGCGGAGCTGTCAACTGATCACCACCTGGTGGTGAGTTGGATCCGATGGCGGGGGAGGAAGCTGGACAGACTCGGCAGACCCAAGCGTACTGTGAGGGTCTGCTGGGAACGTTTGGCCGAGTCTCCTGTCAGAGAGATCTTCAACTCCCACCTCCGGCGGAGCTTCGACCAGATCCCGAGGGAGGCTGGAGATATTGAGTCCGAGTGGACCATGTTCTCCACCTCCATTGTCGAAGCGGCCGCTCGGAGCTGTGGCCGTAAGGTCTCTGGTGCCTGTCGAGGCGGCAATCCCCGAACCCGGTGGTGGACACCGGAAGTAAGGGATGCCGTCAAGCTGAAGAAGGAGTCCTATCGGGCCTGGTTGGCTTGTAGGACTCCTGAGGCAGCTGACGGGTACCGGCAGGCCAAGCGAACTGCAGCCCGGGTGGTTGTGGAGGCAAAAACTCGGGCCTGGGAGGAGTTCGATGAGGCCATGGAGAAGGACTATCGGCTGGCCTCGAAGAGATTCTGGCAAACCGTCCGGCGCCTCAGGAGTGGGAAGCAGTGTCCTACCAATGCTGTTTACAGTAGAGGTGGGGAGCTGTTGACCTCAACTGAGGATGTCGTTGGACGGTGGAAGGAATTATTCAAGGATCTCCTCAATCCCGCTGTCACGTCTTCCATTGAGGAAGCAGAGGCTGAGGGCTCGGAGGTGGACTCGTCCATCACCCAAGCTGAAGTCACCGAGGTAGTCAAGAAACTCCTCGGCGGCAAGGCACCGGGGGTGGATGAGATCCGCCCTGAGTACCTCAAGTCTCTGGATGTTGTGGGGCTGTCTTGGTTGACACGTCTCTGCAGCATCGCGTGGCGGTCGGGGACAGTGCCTCTGGGATGGCAGATCGGGGTGGTGGTCCCTCTTTTTAAGAAGGGGGACCGGAGGGTGCGTTCCAACTATAGGGGGATCACACTTCTCAGCCTCCCCGGGAAAGTCTATGCCAGGGTCCTGGAGAGGAGAATACGGCCGATAGTAGAACCTCGGATTCAGGAGGAACAGTGTGGTTTTCGTCCGGGCCGTGGAACACTGGACCAGCTCTATACCCTCTACAGGGTGCTGGAGGGTTCATGGGAGTTTGCCCAACCAGTCCACATGTGCTTTGTGGATTTGGAGAAGGCATTTGACTGTGTCCCTCGCGGCGCCCTGTGGAGGGTGCTTCGGGAGTATGGGGTCCGGGGGCCTTTGCTAAGGGCTGTCCGGTCCCTGTACGACCGAAGCAGGAGCTTGGTTCGCATTGCTGGCAGTAAGTCAGACTTCTTCCCGATGCATGTTGGACTCCGGCAGGGCTGCCCTTTGTCGCCGGTTCTGTTCATAATTTTTATGGACAGAATTTCTAGGCGCAGCCAGGGGCCGGAGGGTGTCAGGTTTGGTGACAACACGATTTCATCTCTGCTCTTTGCGGATGATGTTGTCATGTTGGCCTCATCAAATCAGGACCTTCAGCATGCACTGAGACGGTTTGCAGCCGAGTGTGAAGCGGCTGGGATGAGAATCAGCACCTCCAAATCCGAGGCCATGGTCCTCAGTCGGAAAAGGGTGGCTTGCTCACTTCAGGTTGGTGGAGAGTTCCTGCCTCAAGTGGAGGAGTTTAAGTATCTTGGGGTTTTGTTCCCGAGTGAGGGAAGGATGGAACGGGAGATTGACAGACGGATCGGTGCAGCTTCTGCAGTAATGCGGTCGATGTACCGGTCTGTCGTGGTGAAAAAAGAGCTGAGCCGCAAGGCAAAGCTCTCGATTTACCGGTCAATCTACGTTCCTACTCTCACCTATGGTCATGAGCTTTGGGTCATGACCGAAAGGACAAGATCCCGGATACAGGCGGCCAAAATGAGCTACCTCCGCAGGGTGGCTGGGCGATCCCTTAGAGATAGGGTGAGAAGCTCGGTCACTCGGGAGGAGCTCAGAGTAGAGCCGCTGCTCCTCCACATCGAGAGGGGTCAGCTGAGGTGGCTCGGGCATCTGTTTCGGATGCCTCCTGGACGCCTTCCCGGGAAGGTGTTCCGGGCGCGTCCCACTGGGAGGAGACCCCGGGGAAGACCTAGGTCACGCTGGAGAGACTATGTCTCCCGGCTGGCCTGGGAACGCCTCGGTGTCCCCCCGGAAGAGCTGGAAGAAGTGTCTGGGGAGAGGGAAGTCTGGGCATCTCTGCTTAGACTGCTGCCCCCGCGACCCGGCCCCGGATAAGCGGAGGAAGATGGATGGATGGATGGATGGATGTTATTGTTGTTTATCAATAAACAATGTTTGTCTTGTATTTGGTTTCAGTTTTTCATTTTGTTTATCAAAAAAGTAATAAATGTAAATAAATACATTTTATTTATTAGTAAAGCAATAAAGAGTTCAATTGGAAAATGGTGCCTTGAAGCACCAGAAAAGGTTCCTGACCATTCTTAATAAGAAGGGTTCCTCAAGAAGCTTTTAGGGTTCCTCAGAGAACTGCCTCTTTGCCTAGAGGTTCTACAAAGGGTTCCGCCAGTGGGGCAAAGTGAAGAACCCTAAAAGGTTCCTCCAGGATCCTTTCATTTCTACAGTGTGGTGTTGGGATGCATCCGTGCAAAGGGCATGGGTGACTTGCATATGTGTGAAGGTACCACTGATGTGGAGGAGTATATTGGGATTGTTCAGAGACATTTAATGGCATCAAGACAACATCTTTCTTGGAAAGCAAGACAATGCCAGGCCTCATTCTGCATGTGCTACAACAGAGTGGCTTCGTAGACACTCTATACTGAAGTGGATGTGCTTGAGTGTCTGCAGTCCAGATCTGTCTCTATTGAAAATGTGTAGCCCATCATGAAAAGGAGAATCAGACAATGAAGACCACAGACTGTAGAGCAGCTCTCTTGCAAAACTTCAACAATTACTATCCTCAATAATTACAAAAAGTGTAATTAAAAGGAAAGGTGACACAGTAAACATGTCTCTGTCCCAACTTGTTGGGTTGTGTAGCAGCCATCAAAATCAAAATCTGTTAATATTTATGAAATACACTTAATTTGGTCAGCGAAAATCTTTTCTTTGGACTTTTTTCAGTTAAATAAAGGTTAAAGAAAATTCACAAATCACATATTCTTGATTTTCTGTCCCAGCTTTTCTGCATTTGGGCATGCTGCAGTTGTGGTGTTGACATTTAAAACGATTTTTTTACAATCATATCTTTGTCGTTATTGTTACAGTTATCATCCTTGGTGTAAACGGGCCTTAACTGACCACAAAATTATGGCAGATGTTTTCATAAATGAAAACGTGCAAAGAAAAAGAAGTAATAAAATGTCGAAAAAGATTCCTCATCAAAGCTTTTCTGGAGAAAACAAAAAATCTTTATACCATTAATTGGTTCAATATCAGACAATAACCCTGATATTGTACTTATAGGAGCATGTCAAATTCAAAGTCTAAAACATACAAAATGCAAGCAGCAAGCAAACTAACTAACTAACTAAATAGTGGAATAATGCAGGATTACAAGCCTGTGAATTTATCTAGTTACTGGAGTTAAATCAAGTTACTTTTAATTTACAAGACATGCTAAGTTCATTTATAATGCACAACCTAGCCTATATTGTATTACAAGGGTGTACCAGCCTAGTGTGCTATTTTTAGGGCAGTGTGAAAGTATCATCCAATCAGTCAAAGCAGAAATATTTCAAAACAGTAAATGGAGTGTCAATAATAGCTCTGAATTGGTCTTTAGTGTTGTCCTGATACTTTTACAATTGATGCCCCAATGTTATTTTCAGTGTTGGTTCTTTGTATAACCACTAGAGGTCGACAGAGACTAACTTTTAGACTATCTCTCATCTTTAGGTGAAGAAAACAAGTTCAAGGGTTTCGGTTGAAGGTGTACAGTGTTAAATCGGCAACAAGAGGGCAGCAGAGTCAGTGTTATAATTATTATTATTTTTACCTGTCTCCTGAGATCCAAAGCAGGAGAAGCATTCCGTCTGTCAGGGTGAACAGTAGCTGTAGTGTGTTGTGATTTGGATTAGCAGCTGTTACTAACAAGGAGTCTGAACAGCACTTCTAAGATGCATTTCTTCTCTTCTCCAGCTTGCTTCCTAATCTAGTCGTCAAATAAACAATAAATAATAAATAATACAATTTAAAAAATCACGTTAAGTGCAACCGAATCCTGTTTTAAAACTACAACTCCACTCATGCAGCTGAACCATTCAAGCATTCAGACGCGCCCATAACTGAATCGGAGGATTAACATTTTCTGTTTTATAAAACTGTCAGAGTATATTTCCTCCAAAATTCTATGCATAAGACCATAAAACATTTCTAATTATACTATTTTACAACACCACTAACAGTTGTGAACTCAACGCAAAATGCACACCGCAGAATCCCCCCTCCTCAAAAGCAAAGGTGGTCTGATCTAGCACAGTCCAAAATGGTTATTACACGGGGGCGATGATAAATATCTTGACCAATTTCAGAAACATTATCAGGCATTTATCATGTTTACCTCAAAACAGTATCCCCAGTATTAAGGTACATACGAAATAAGTCTATAACATGACTGTAAACGTAAACATTTAGTGAAAATCGCTTACTTGTCTTAGCCCGGCCTCCCCTATTTTCCACACATGCCCTGCGCGAATCGACTCCGGCTGTCCCTCTTTGTCCGGCAACGAGTAGGCCGTAATTAACATGGCCATTTTCGCGTTTGGGGATAAATATTAAATCGTAAGTCTATTTGACATTGATTGTTTGTCATATGCGGGTTGACATCCATGTCTTGATGCAACAGTCAGGTGTATATGAATGAGCTGTGTGAGCAACGTTTAACGCCTTACCTTGCTTGCTGATGGCTAAACGGCTAACGATAGCTAGAACGCGAATTCAAATCACGTTTGAATTAAATTCAAACCCTTAATGCGTCATTTACAGTCGCATTGCCCGCTCGAATCTAACGCGCTTTAAAATGGGGAGAAGAGCTTGGTATGCTTGTATCTAAATGTCACTTAGACAGCCATCCAGGTAGAAACACATCTGTATGTGAACACATTGCAGGCAGGCAGATGTGTATTCACATTCAGTCCATCCCAATCACTTCTCTTCACGACTGTTTTTTTTATTAACATTTTCAGGCATATCTGCGATGCTCTACCAGATCGCATTGTTATTTGGGGGTGCACACGTGTAAACGCTCAGAGATGACAAATCCGACTCAAAACATGAATGCATCTTTCAGACATGTTGCTGAGTAGGTGCCTGACCTCGTTGGCCCGTCGGTACACTTAAAATTAAGCAACTCACGCGCAATTCCTGGGGCTGCGGGGTGATACTCGTTGGACCCGAGGAGCTTTTCGTCAAATAAACTAATTTCTGTAAATGAACGGTGTCATGGCACCGCACCAACAGTCATTTTAATGGCGGGACAGCAGGCGGGACAGAGTCAAGGAAAACGAGGCAAAGGTAGGAAACTGTCAATCAGCGCATCTCTGTGTCCGAGCGGGAATCCACACAGCTGTGGCTGCAAATCTCCCTTTTCCCTGTCCGCACATGCCTGAATGTTCGGTGGCCTTGTTTTCGTGGGGATCTGTCTTTGGGTAGCTTTATGTCAACCTCGCATCACTTGTCTATCTACGCGTGTTCGTTTGAGTTTTTACACGCATTGCATTCAACTCTTTTTTTCCCTACGTATTTGCCCTAAAGCAAGCCTCTTTCCGGGGGTCAGGGTTTGGGATCTCTTAAGGGTTGTGTAAATGTTCATCAGCTTTAGAGTGTTGTCTTCAATAGAGATAGACCGATATTGCCTTTTTATGACTGCCTACTTAAGACAGGTTGATAGAAGTGTCTGATAACTGATTATGCAGAAACATTTGTTTTAAATTCTGTTTTTTTTCCTGCTTTCTGATGCTACAATCAAACTTTTTAAATATTTTTATATAATGTATATGAATTTGACCATAATCACAATTTTTTTGTGATCTAAATGGTCCAAATTTATTTCCATATTCATTTTGGTCCTTTATTATTGTTCAGAATTCAGAAATATTTGATAATTATTTTTAAAACAACATTAAGTGACTTTACCTGTGAATACTGTAGTTAGGTGCTGGTCTTTAGAGACTGACCAAAAAGTGTAGTGTATTAGCGAACCCAATGTTACGGAGTAGTCTACATAAAAATATCAGTCAAACCAATTATCAGTCTATCTCTGATCTTTATTTTCTTGTCATAAAGTTTAATAACATGGTATACACATTAATAATCAATTTTACTTTGATTTGATGTGATTGATTCTCAAGAATTGTGTGTTAATTGGAGGTGCTGAAGTTGTCTCTAGTTTTTGCACAAAAATATTGACTTAAGACAAAAACTATCTACACTAAGGTTTACAGTTAATGTTAGCTGTGTGAAACACAATGATCAATTAAATGTAGAATGTCCCTGCTTCCTAAAACCACCTGACAAATTACAATTTAAGATTTTTGCATGTTTTTGATAGAGCTCAGAACTTTGGTTTTGGTCTAACAGCTACTCCCTCCCCCCATTTTTGTTTATCGTTCCCCTTTTTCCATTTCTGCCTCCACAGGTTCCCAGATGAAGAGCCCAGAGAAAAAGAAGAGGAAGTCCAATGCTCAGGTTAGTTTTTGTATTAGTCTTTTAGTGGACTGACTTCCTCAAGCCGAATATTAACAAGAATAGAATTTAATGACTATCAGTGCATGAAATATATTAACAATGTATTTATTGAATACAATATAAGACATAAGTCAGTGTCAGCAATTAATTTTCTCCCTTTGTATATACTGTTAGGGGGCGGCGTTTTCCCACCTCTCTGAGTTCGCTCCCCCTCCTACTCCAATGGTTGATCACCTGGTGGCCTCTAACCCTTTCGATGATGACTTTGGTCCGCCATCGAGATCTGGAGGAGGGGGTGGTCCGGGTGGTGGCGCTTTTCTGCCCAGCCCAGGGGCTGGTGGAGGTGGCTACGGTGGGCCCGTTCCCGGTCGAATGGGAGGAGGTATGGGATTCATGGGTGGCCCCGGAGGACCTGGAGGTGGACAGCCTGGTCGACGACCCCCTTTCGGTCCACCAACACCAAATGCTGGACCACATCACCCTCTTGGATTTGGCGGCATGACAGGCTTTGGAGGTGGTGGAGGCGGAGGTGGTGGTGGAGGGGGATTTCCACCAGGAGGCCCATCCCAGTTTAATATGCCACCCAATTTCAGCCCTCCCATGCACCCTGGACAGGGCTTCAACCCAATGCTGTCACCTGGAGGAATGGGTGGCGGTCCAGGAGGTGGAGGAGGTCCACCTCATCCAAGGTTTGGGATGCCTCAGCAACAGCCTCCACATGGACAAGGTGGCCATCCCTTCAATAGCCCACCCTTACCTGGTGGCCCTGGCCCTCGCGGGCCTCCTCACGGCCCTATGAACCCTATGGGGGGTATGGGAGGTGGAATGAACATGATGGGAATGGGTGGTGGAGGTGGTGGGGGTAATATGGTGGGTGGACACCCTGGGATGCCTCAGCAAGGACAGTTCCCTCCTCCACAAGATGGCCCGTACCCTGGATCAAGTCCTCCTGTTGGTGATGAGGGAAAGAACTTTGGTGGTCCAGGTGGTGGTCCACCTGTTCCCTCTCAACAGCAACCACCTAACCTTAACCCCTCCGGTCCTCCGTCCAACAATGCCACCCCTGGTCCGTCCCCAGCCCCTGGACCCCCACAGCCTGGAGGAGGTTTCCCAGGTCATCCAGATGTTGCACAACCCAATCCCAACACTCCAGGACAACCCCAGTCGGCGCCTCAACCCCCCAATCCCAACTCGTCCCCCACAGGCCCACTTAACGGTCCCCAGCCTCAACAAGCGCCAACCAATCAGCATCCTCCACCCAACTCCACTGGCGGTCCCGGCTCCAACACTCCATCCAACCAGCAACAACCAATGCCACCAAACTCCGCTCCAGGGTCAGCATCCTACAATCAGCAGAACAACGCTTCTGGAGGTCCAATGCCAAACCAGCCACCCAACTCCAACCAGAACAACCTTAACAACAGCAGTGGTGGGAACACCCCAGGTAGCAACCCCAATCCTCCATCCAACTCCAACTCTACACCCAACACCCAGTCCCCACTTCCCAGCGGACCCGCTCCGCCATCTGCTGGCCCAGGCTCCGGTCCCCCAAAACTAGGTGGAGGCATGGTGTTCCCTTGTGGCCTTTGCTTGTCAGAAGTACATGACGACCAAGAGGCCATCTTGTGTGAGGCCTCTTGCCAACGATGGTTCCATAGAGACTGCACGGGCCTAACTGAGCCAGCGTATGGGCTGCTAACTAGGGAGAGCGCTGCGGTGTGGGCCTGTGACTTTTGCCTCAAGACAAAGGAGATTCAAGCAGTTTATGTGCGCCAGGGACTGGGACAGCTGGTTGCTGCAAATGATGGCTAAGCGAGAGAGGAAGAAGGGGGAAGAGGGATGTTTGATATATTTCTTGGTGCTTCATGTCTTGTGTTTCACGGCGAGGAAGTGAAATGGAATTGAAGAATAAACCTGAGAACCCAGAGGAGAGGAGACTCTGATGCTACTAGTTGCATTTGTTTCTTCACAGCCCTCATAAGCACTTTCAGGGCCCATGTCTTTGAATGAAATGCATTGTACCAGATGTTGGAAATGTTTGTATATAGAATATCATGACACGTTTTCAAAATTCAGCTGTTTTTGATTGATATTTCACTCATTGTCTTCATTTCAACTGGGTGACAAATTTGGAGAAGCAGCTTGATTCTGGCCACAGTGAAAAGTAAATTTGAATATGTATGTACAAGAATTTAACTTTTAGTCTTGTGTGATTATACACATGATCAGCCTCCAAAGAGCTGTCCAATCTTTTTTTCTTTCTTTCCGAAAACTCAACCTCTTGATCTGCTAAGCACTGATGCCAACTTGCTACCTCAAAATTTTGACATGTCTGGCTAAGAATGCTTTGATTAAGGCAAGAGCATACGGTCACCACACAACCTCTCCTCTCAGTGATCTCCATTTCAGTATATCCAAAGGAAACCGGCAGCGTCCTAAAAGACATATAAGACATGTAAATAATCAACATTTCACTGTGTTCGTTGTTGAATACATGGGCGATCCGACAAACTGGGGTCCTGCGATTCTTTGTCAATGAAACTCTAGATTGTTTCTCTTCATGGTCAGCTACTCAATGTTCTTGACACGAAAGTGGACAATGATGGTTGGTGGCATAGCCGATAGCGGTAATCCATAACCGTATCAGTGTAGTCTTTGGATTGCATGTAAACCAATGCAGTACTTCGTCAGAACTGTTTTAATCGTTACTTTTACTGTTCCGATTAGGCCACGTCCTGGGCTATGAAGTAGACCAAATAACAGAACGAAATCAAATGTTGTCGCAGAGAATTTCTTTAGTTTCATTTCTACATTTCTGTCCAAGTTGCCTTTTTCTTATTTGTTACTCTTCATGTACCTGTGTGTATGCTGTTCAATGTGCTTGCTCTGGTGCCCTCCATTTGCCAGCGATGTGCCGTAATATGGGGGGTGTTCTGGGCTCTGGCTCTGTAC
Organism: Scardinius erythrophthalmus; assembly: GCF_964197995.2. Lineage (NCBI taxonomy): Eukaryota > Metazoa > Chordata > Actinopteri > Cypriniformes > Leuciscidae > Scardinius > Scardinius erythrophthalmus. The sequence continues at coordinate 13,378,215 of NC_138230.1, forward strand.
TGAAAGAAGTAAACTGAATTGTTTTTTTTACAAGTCTTTTTTGTGACTTTTATTCTATTAAATTTGGGTTGAAAACCCTCTAAACTAAGTCAAGAAGTTAAGGATATCTGTTTTCTTTAAACGTTAATTTTCTGCTTTTCTTCCTGAAGTGAACCACAATGAGATTCTATAAATTAGTATTTAAGAAAAATAAATAAATATATAGTGATTTTATTTGTTCTATATAAATATAATAAAATGATAATCAATTTGTATGTCAATTCAGATGTCTAATTCACCCTGGGTTCCCTCTAAAATGTATTTAGAATGGCAGTTTTTATACGTGAGTAAAGTCTGTGGTTCACGTTATTTCAAGAGATGTTTTGTTTAACCTAAACCTTAGTCTTTGCATTTTGAAGCTGCTGTGTTTTTTAAAAAAAAAAGTAAAAAAAAAAAAAATCTCAATAAATAAAATTAAAAATCCCATTCTAAAAAGCAGCTGGAAATGGAAGAGGAAACGAATGTCTTGAAAATGCAAATTTTTATCCCGGTTTGTAGGACTACCAACTTGATAGTAATGCTACAACAAGCTGTGAATGGCCTACCCTAACTCATGAAACACGAGCAGAACAAACACGAGCAGATCCATGATTTTACAAATGATTTACACAGAAGTAGACTATGTTTTCGTGATATGAGGCCCAACCTATAGGCCTACGAAAATGATCAACTTTTTAAATTAGTTTATTAAAGGTAAAATATTCACATTTTCCACTTTGAATATACTCAAATAAAATGATGTACTAGCAAACAAATCTTCTTAACAAACAATGAACATTGAATGTTTTAATTAGGTTATCTGACTTAACCCATTTTTTTGTTATCACCGTAGGATAAACTTTTAGGCTATTTTTCAAAGAAAATTGCATTTCAAAAATGTGTTGTGTTTTTAAATTGTATATTGTTTTGTTTTAGGGTTACACAATCAAAATGCAGTTTTAACGGCAATAAACAGTGGATTCGGGTTACTTAAATTGGTTAATGGGCGGGTCCTGAATAATTTGTATTAGATTGACGTTGGATATTGGCCAATGATATGTTCCCATCAGTCGGCCTTGGGACAACTCTCCAGCCAATGAGCGCTCAAGAGGGGCGGACCGATGACGCAAAGGCAACAGGTTGTTTCGGGAAAAAACGCACTGACAGTTTTGCATGGACTATTCATCCTTGTTCTCAACTAAGAGTTTTTAATAGCGACTAAACCTAGAAAGGGCTTTTTAAAATTATTTTGTGCCTTCTGAAGGTCATTGTTGAAGATTTCAGAAAGCAGGTAAGCAGAAGGAATGTCTTTGTTTACTCAGCTGTGTACATTTGCCTTTGGATCTCTGCTTTTGTTGCTGTTCATGGCTGCGGGTTTGTGTCTTTGAGTTGTTATAATCCATAATCACATGGCTTCAAATTTACACTCAAGTTCTGCTGAGCGAAGCAGATAAACACCTGTTGCTTTGTGTCTGATGGCTGCAAGCTGGATTACAGTGAAGATGCGCTGGTCCACGTTGACTATAATAAAGTAATTATGTATGACTTTGATCTAGCCTACTGTGATCTCACCGGGACCGATCAGCATCATTATTGTCAATTGTTTGTAGACAACGTTGCACATCCCATATGATTGGAAGAGGTCTTCGGTCTCAAATAGCCTATTGAATCTGTCTGTCAATATTGTACTTTTGTTTCTGTCTCTTTAACAAAGTCAGAGGACAACACAGCTAATCAGTATATCCAAGCTGTAGCCATAAAGTCTTCATTGTAATATTAATGTAACTGTATATTTGAATAACAGCTGGTTTCGACCTCATCGATACTGACTGACTTGCTGGGTGGGTGTGACGCAATTTACACGACTACAAAAAAAAAAAAAAATCATTCTGCATTTTGCTTGTGCTTCCTCATCTCTCTCAAGCCCTTGAATATCCGTGAATAGAGAAACTTAGGGAAAAAAGTGCCTGTCTCAGTGTAATTTAATATTTAGCTCTTGGTTATTTCACACTGTGTAATGGAACAATAACTCAAACCTAGTCTCAAACCCAAATTTTATCCTGTGCTTTATAGTACAATAAACTGGCAAATAAAATATAAATAATAAAATTACAATGAATTAATTGCATTGAATAAGTGCACAACCTATGAGTCTTTGTCCTCATTGGCAAATATGTATAGTATTTTGCTTATGCCTATTGTTAAAAACTTTGATTTCTCTAATGAATATATTTTTGTTCTTGTTTATTAGCTTGTAGGCTATATCTATTCTTAAAGCTACAGTATTTTGTCAACAAAAACTAGCCAAAAGCTATCATATTACATCTGTGCTTGCATATATCCATTTATGACAGAGATCAAAGCATATAAGCTTAAATAATCGGGATTGGCTGTTTAAGGTGATAAGAAAACATTAATCCTTAATGGAGCATCACTTGTTACTGTACACAGTACTGCTTTTTTCTTTTATAAATATGTCTTTTTATTTCTTCCACACTGTCAAAATAACATGCTGTGTTTTATTATACCCAACATTAGCCTTGTCCAATGATCCCAAAAAGTAGTTGGCCTTGGCACTCTAAAATGGCTTAAAATCATTAAATGGCATTAGATGACTAAATATCAAAGTAGCATTTGTATTAGGCTACAGAAAGGTAGCACACATACACTTTTCTAGCAAAACATAAATTAAACAGTGTGTATACTGTTCAGATTGAAAAAAAGTATTTTGACACTTTCTGGTTGTCAGGTTTGTGGAACATGTTCATGTTCACTGTCAAAAAAAGTTGCTGCCTTATATTAAGTACAATCAATTTGGCTGTTAAAGTCATTTAAACTTAATATTAAACTGACTTAAAAATTAGCTGAATCTTGTATAACATAGGCTAACATTTTTGAAAATTGCTTAACTTATTTTGATGTGTTAAAGTAATGTAAAAACATATGTTGTTATAGCTTATTGATATAGCTTTTTTTTACAGTGTTCTTGTGGTTATTCTGCTTGGACACCTGTGTAAACTTGAGGAGAACTAACTTCATAAACCCAAGGGAAAATAACTTAGGGACCAGTCTATTTTTTTTTTTTTGCCCATGTAAATTCATTTAGGCTACATTATATTTGGTGACAATTTGAAAGTATTGAAAAGTAAAAAAAAAACAAAAAAAAAAAACAATTGGGCTAAAGGTCATAATTGACACAAAGTATTTTTCCTAGCGTCAACCAAGATAACAATTAATGGATTAAAGCCAACTAGTTTCAAACATAAGTACCCTTAGGGTATTAATTCTTTCAAAGAGTGTGGAAACCGATACATCCCAAACAAATCTGTTTTAGGTTTTTGTTGCAAGAAGCTATCAACCAAAAAAAAAAAATGCAGTCGGGGTGAGTCATGTTAGTGTATCTGTAATTACAATCCTAAAGGATCTGTTGTAATGATAATTTATCTGTTAGCCTACATAGTGATTACTGTGTATGTGTGTGTGGTTTAGGTATTTCACACGTTTTGAGGACAAAATGTCTCCACAAGGATAGTAATACCAGAAATATATGATCTAATGGGGACATTTTGGGTCCCCGTGAAGAAAACTGCTTATAAATCATAATAAATTATTATTTTTTTTTTTCTGTGAGGGTTGTGTTTAGGGTTAACTTAGGGGATAAAATATAGGCTACAAATTGTACAGTATACAAATCATTATGTCTATGGATGTGTGTGTGTACACATTTACATAATTATGCTTTTTATGTGTGTAGAGTCATACATACAGAACTGAAATTTGAGTGTGGTTTTGAGTGTTGATACTTTCCAGGTTATTCACTGATTCAAGGAATCGAAGGAAACCCGAAAATAAATCCAAATTATTTGAATTTAAAGTTGCATGAAATTAAAATCCTCCCTATGTGTTTTCGCAATGCTTGTTATAGATCTTATTGTGAACAATGATTGGTCCATCTTCTGGTGAAAACGAGTCAACGACAGACTTCTCTCTGGTGTCGTATGCCGCAGATCACGTTCATCCGCCTCCATTTGAGCAAGCAAGTGTCTGTCCTACATTTTTTTCTTTTTCGATAATAAGTAGCCTACACTTTCGATAATCGGTACAGTATCAGTACTCTCGGATGTACATCACAATATGGAAGAAAAGACCTCTTGCTGCTTCCATTTCATTTACACTTTAAATCTACAAAATTATGAGTGATACGTGTGACAATTTTAATAGTAGTGTGGATGAATTAAAAAGAATTTAAAAGTGAAAGCTGTTTATTTACAGTAAAATGGAGTCTCAGTACAAGATAAGCGTACTAATTAACATGCTAAATCAAAGACTTCATTTTCGACTAATGATTAGAAATTATTATGTGATATACTAATTCATTTTTGTTCCTACATTTTGGTAGAACTTTGTTGCGTTCAATTAGGTGGTCCCACTTTATATTAGGCTAGGTGTTTTAACTACTAACGTTTAAATTAATAATTTGATGCAATGCACTTATTGTGTACACAGGCCTACATGTTTTTACATTGTCTATTTTAAAAATACCTGCATGTAATTACAGCTGTAATTAATTTATGTAATTAGTTAGCCTACATCTATAATTAGCCTTCCCTTACACCTTAACCCAGCCTTAAACCTACACATACCACCAAACCTGTCCCTAACCTTACTCGTAACCATACGACCTCAATAGCAGGTTTGCAATACGATGAACACAATAAGTACACAGCACTTATTTTCTGATTTAGAAATTTTGACTAATTATGTTAGAAACGGGGTGGTAAATTGGTTAATTACAAAGAAACCAATCATCACATGCATATGTGCAAATTTTACTGCTTGAATAGAAGATTGCACAGAGAAACGAAGATCTAGTCTAGTAACATTCCAGACAAAAGGTGGAACCCAGTGCCTTGTGGACAGTGAGAATCATGTCCAAATACCCAAACCTGGAAAACTCGCAACTGTGAACTGTTTTCATTTGGCTACTTTGTGTATATTTTTGTCATATTTTGGTAAAAAATGTACAGTTAAATTGTACTTAATCTACTTTAACCAATGAGAAATCACATGGTGGTTCCATTTTGCAGGAATGCTTGGAATCCCACCTATGTGAGGAAGACAATGGCTTACTTTGAGTAGCTTATCAGACCTAATGCCTCAACAGTGCCGCTGACAGTTATAATGTAACCAAATCCCCCCATTTCAATAAGTTATTCATTGATAGACCAGAGTTTATGGACTGTTATTTTAGATCTCAATGTCTTCTGAGTTTATGCCTCCAGCGTTATGGTGGTGCATAGTAACTTGGTGTTTAACACAGGATGCAACATACTACTTATAACACGCAACAATTCTTCTAGAATTCTTGATTTGCATGGACACTGCAGATAGAAATGGTTTCAAGACTTCAAGTAGCACACACTCTCTGTCTGATGTGTTGTAATGAGGGCTTTAGACGATGCCCTGCATAGCTGTGGATGTTTTCTGCATCACATGTTTTGTACAATAGAGCATATATGCGTCTCTATAAACACCAGTTACTCAGCAGATTAGGCTCTGCATTTTTTTTATCCTTCACTTCAACGTGCTACGTGTGCAGCTTACCGCTTTGATGTGATTTGAGGAATGTTGCCTTCACAGTGATAAGCTATTTTTGAACTAATGTTACTGCTCATACGTACTGGAACTGTGTTCTAGGAAAACAGGAAGACCGGAAGCCAAGTGGAATGTGCTAGAACCTGCTCCTACCAGCAGGCACACCTGTTTGTCACACACAAACAATATCTTTATCTTTACAAATGTGAGAAGACTCTCAATACCTGTGCCGATACCTGATAGCTGTGTCACGTACAAAACTCCTGCATATTTCTATTTACCAAGGTGTGACGCGATATCAAGCAGTGGAGAGGGGATTGTTAAAGGGTCTCTTGGGAAAGTAGTAATATTAATAGCCCAACACAAATTTAAAAAGTGAGCCAAGATGGAAGCAGCAAAACCGTATCAAGTCCTGTAGTCCTGTCCTGTGGGCATGAAACAACAAGAAGATGTTTATGTTTAAATTTACATGAATCAAAAGTCTGTTCAGTGGGCTGTATTGCTTTGTCACCAATGCAGACCTTTGCTAAGAATTTCTAGTGGACAAAATATTTTGGATATTGTATTTTTTTTCTTCTTTTGATCCGACTGTACATGTATCCAACACAGCCTTGTTTTCACTTGTGAAAAATTAAATATGAAGTGTACCCTTAATTGGTCCATTACTGTCATGCCCCCTCTTTGGGCTTCTCAGTTAGTCTACAAAACAGTCTAGCTTTTTAGTTTGGTCTCTGAATGGACTGGCACACTGACTTTCTAAATTCTTTGTCTTGGTGCCACAGCAGGTCACAATGAGTTCCCTCTCAGCAGACAGGAAGCCCCCTCTGGACTACGGCGTACAGATCCGCTTCATCAAAGATTTGGACGATGCTGGCGGAGGGTTCCCAGACAGGAGTCGAATGGCTGGTGGAGTTGGTGGCGTCACTAACGGGACTCTTTCGCCGTCTAAGTATGGAGTAGCTGTGCGGGTGCAAGGCATTTCAGGACAGCCGTACGTGGTGCTCAAGGACGGAGAAAAGGGAGACTCTTACGGGGTACAGCTGAAGACTCAACCACAAATCCAGAGCTCAGCCCCAGTTGTCTCTCAGACTTCTCCGTACAGCACACTGTTTCTGGGACAAAGGGAAGGGGCTCGGACTCCCCAGGGTTCCTATATTCCTGCTGAACAACCTAGCTCTCCTGATGAGGAATTTGGGAGCCCTTTAAGAAGGCCACCTGGTGATGGACAGGCAGGGATTCAAGGAGAAGCTGAGGCCAGGACTACAGGACGCCTCACCCCTTCTGCTCTTGCTCCTAAGTTGGACAAAAAGAATAATGATGGTTTTAATGAAGCAGGGCTTAGGAAGGTCAAGCAGAATGGGACTGGGAGTAGTCTGAATGGAACTGGGCTAAATGGATCGTTCCCTCCTCCTCCAGCCTCATTGGATGAGGACAAGGCCCCGGCTATAGACACAAAGTCACTGGCTCCCATTAATAAACTCATTAGCCGGTTTGGTGGTGGTAGTTCTGGTGATGTTCCCATCTCAGAATCCCGAACTCAGCCTCGTCTTGATAACCGAGTTCGGTCTCACAGTGTGGATGCCCTCAACAAACCTACTGATGAGGTCCCACTAACTTCTCCAACAATAAACCCCTATGCTTATACTACCCCAGGTGCAGTGCCCAAACTCAGCTCACCAAAACCATCAACCGGCAGTCTAGGACGAGACTCCACATCTGTGGCTAAAGTGGCTGCTATACCCAGTTCCAAACCTCTCACTTTTAGCCAATCACCAAAGCTGTTTGTGCCCAAGGAGGCACCACCTGCTATTCCAAAGAAACCAGTGAGTCCTCAAGATCTTGTTCGTATTATAGCCTTTTTACCTTGTAATTTTTTCATCAAAATGTCATTACTGAATCTTCTGGTGCAAAGGAGTTTTCTTTGGTGACATTTACTTCAAGCCCTTGAAGCTTGTGTTTATCTGCCTCCACTTTTGAGTGGAGTGGAACCAATCCCGGCCCTATTTTTTTTTCTTTTTTAATAATCCGTTACACTTGGATGTACGTCACAATATGGAAGAAAGGATCTGTTGCTACTTCCATTTCATTGTGACTTTAAAGGTTTTTTTTGTTTTGTTTTTTTGGAATAGCATGGCCAAAATTTTGGCAAAAATGTTAAGGGGCATATGCATGCTTTTTTAAAAGCCAATCAGAAAGTTTAGCCAATCAGAAATGATAATTTCGTAAGTTCTAGATTGCTGGCATCGAGTTGGCTAACTTGCCTTTGGAGGACGTAATCTCGCACCAAAGTTACACCTTTGGTTGGAGAACCGCCTCAAAGCTTTTGATTGGCCAACACGTTTTTTGATTGGCTTATTTCTCTAAATATCTATTTCAGTGATGTCTGTTAGGTAGTAGGGACATTTTATGTATGGTATTTAAAAAATAATCCTTCTTTGACTTTTTTTTTTCAGGTAACCCCTGACCTCATAAAGAGCCAGACCACCAATACAGAGAATGGAAATGGAGAGGATGCCCAGACTAAACAAGCCATTTACAACATACTTAAAGAGGGGTACAATAATACTTTTATTTTACCAAGCCTCACAGTTACCTATGTACTTTGCAGTATATAAAGTTAGTTTAATTAATGCATAAATACAGACCTCATGCTTTTATAAAAGTTTTGGTTTCACATAACAATATTACTGTTAACAGCTGTAACATTGCACGAGTGGCTCGAGAGAATTATATTTAGTTTATACTCTGTATTGCTCATACTTGGAGATTAGGGATTTGAGCAAATAGCAACATGCTAAAAACCACTCTTAAAACTTTAGCAAGATCCTAGCATCCAAGCAGAGTACTAACATGCTCAAAACCACTTAAAACACCCTAGCGACTTCAAAGCAACCCCACCATCTTAGCATTTTGCAGTGGCACACACCTCTCACATTTTTTTTTCTGAACATGCCATAATCTTTTTTTTTTTCTCTCTGGTTCATTCGATTTCCTTTCATATTTAACACTAGGTCTATTGAGAGCGAGGCGGCCATCAAACGCAAAACGAGTCTCATTCATGAAAGGTTCTGTGAGGTTAAGGTAAGCATGCTCATGTTCAATAAATCAGTTTGCATTTCCCAGCGCTGAATAGCGCTCTGCAGAATTTGTTGAATGAGGAAACTACATCCAGAGAAGGCCTGTGTGTGTGTGCCTGTGTGCGTGTGTGCCTGTGCGTGTGTGTGTGTGTGTGTGTGTGTGTGTGTGTGTGTGTGTGTGTGTGTGCCTGTGCCTGTGTCTGTGTGCGCCTGTGTGCGTGTGCGCGTGTGTGCGTGTGCGCGTGTGCGCGTGTGCGCGTGTGTGTGTGTGTGTGTGTGTGTGTGTGTGTGTATGTGTGTGTGTGCCCATGGTTTGCGTATCGCATCCCTGTTTTGCATTGCGAGTGTGTTTTGAAAGTGACAACGTAACACAGAAAGATATTCTGAGACCGTGAGAGAAGATAACAGCAACGAACGACTGTATTTTACAAGCACACTCATTTATTCATAAAGATAGAGTTTTTATGGGCAATAAGCATTATGATTATGTGTTTTAAAGAGAGTAGATCAGCCAATAAGAGGATTTATTTACAGGGGAAGTCATTAACTCATCCTCATGTCATTCGTTTTGTGGAACACAAAAGGTGACTTTGAGGAAAAACTTGGCCAATATAATACAATTTTGATTATAAATCAATCAATTAAATTTAATTGTTGAATGATCAAGCTCTAAAATAACAAATGTGCTATCTTTCGAGTTTGCTGAAGTCATATGATAGAAATTTCAGGCTAAAATTTAATTCCCTTGTTGCGATGTCCAATTTGTGAACAAATTTTTTTTCAACAGTTTGATTCACAAAACCAGTCTGTGTGGTTTGTTCATGAATCGGACTGATCTGGTTCACATTGCACTCTAGAATGGCTTATCAATGAAAAACCACTTAAATTCTCTTCCTTAAAGTTTGTTGCTCACACAAAGTTATCAAATGACAACAAATTACTTAATGATACTTAATGACCACTTTAAAGTTACTTTTGTGGTGATTAACCGCCCCAGTAAGTACATCATTTTTGGGTGAAGACAGAGAGCTTCTGTATGTTCACCTATCTAGTCTTCCTGTATACGCATGCATGGATGTGCGTCTGTTTAATATTGTTAGCCTACGTGTTTGCATATTAGCTTCCTGTGTGTTTGAAATATCCTCCTACAGTCTCTTGGCAACCGTGGCATCAACGAGGAAAGCTGATTAGGGCTGCGTGGTCGAGAGCTCGCTCTTTGTGATCCATCAATAATTAAGTTACACTGGAAATGGATACCTGTGAGGGAGGGTTTCCCCTCGACCTGGGGGCCCTCAGCATGTCTGTTTGGGTTACGGTTTTAATGGGCACATTATTTGGACGCCCTTTTGCGCTGTTACATCCCACTGAGTGCTCGTCCATGCATGATAAACTCTGTTGTTGTGGGCAGTATTGCCGGGAGACATTTTGACTGTTGTTAATTAAGCTTATTAGCGTGGAGTAAACCTCGTCAGATGCTTGGAGATTTTAGTGGTTAGACTGTGATTATATATCATTCAAAAGTTTGGGGTCAGTAAGATGTGTTCGATGTTTTGTTGTTTTTTTTAAAGAAATTAGTACTTCTACTCAAAAAGGATCCATTAAATTGACCGAAAAGTGACAGTAAAGACATTTATAATGTTACATAAGATTTTTATTTTAACCTTTTGAACTTAAAATGACAATAAAAATGTATCACGGTTTCCACATTAAGCAGTTTTCAACATTGATGATAATAATAATAATAATAATAATAACATGTTTCTTGAGCAGGAAATCAGAATGATTTCTGAAGGATCATGTGACACACATCATGTGACACAAATTCAGCTTTGCATCACAGGAATAAATTACCTTTTAAAATATATTGGAATAAAAAGCAATTATTTTAAATTAAAAAATTATAATTGACAATGTTTACTTGTATTTTTGATCAATTAAATGCAGCCTGAGAGAGCAGAATAGACTCCGAAACATTAAAAAAATCTTACCGACCCAAAGCTTATGAACGGAAGTGTAAGATGATCCTTTTAGCTTATGTGATGCCATTAGGTTATATACAGTAGCAGCTGCTGGTTCACCCAAAAATTAAAATTAAATCATCATTTACTCACCCTGATGTTGTTCTAATACCGTATGCCCTTCTTTCTTTTTCGGACCACAAAAGGAGAATTAAAAAAACAAATTCTGCTCGCTCTTGTCCATATAATGGCAGTGAAAAGCGAACAATTCAAGATAAAAAAAAGATGCAGAAGTATCTCAGAATAGTCCTATATCACAGGTGTCGTTTATTCCAAGTCTTCTGGTGTATACAATAGGGTTTGGTGAAAAACTAACCAAAATTGAATGTTTTATTTAATGAAAATCCTGACCTTGGCCGTTGGTCTTCCGTGCTCAGCTGTTCATGAGACTCTATTAACGGCACAGTTCATTCCAACTCGACCAGAATAAACACACAAGATAAATAAAAATGTGACACAAAATACCTTCCATATACTTTCTTCTCTGATGCCAATGTATTTGTTGTGTTCGTCGCAAAAAGAATACCAACTAAGTTGAGGTCCAGAGATATTCAACTTTTGGGGATTTTTAGGCATTGTATTTCATGTCACTTTTTATTTTATCTTGATTTCTCACAAGCGTTTTCTGCGCAGTTGGAATGAATGTGCAGCCGTGTACAGACCAAAAGTCAGGATTTTATTTTAAACAGCACATTAAATAGTATTTTTTTTTTTTTTTTTTTTTTACCAAACCCATTTTGAATATGACACTTGTCACATGGGATCATTCTGTGATACTTCTGCATCTTTTTAAAAAAGTTTTATGCTGATCGCTATTCATCATCAGTCATTATATGGACGAGCGCAAACAGGACATTTGAAAAATTCTCTGTTTGAAAAGAAAAATGGGGTAGTGTGTTAGAACACCACCAGGGTGAGTAAATGATGACTTAATTTAAATTTTGTGTGAACTGTCCCTTTAAGAGTATTTTGGGTGTGTCTCAATCAGCTCCCTAGTTCAGTAAGGGCACTGATCAGGGAGTCGGACATTTTAAGGGCTGTCTCAGTGGCAAAATCCCACCAGTGCACTGTCACAATCGCTCCCTAAAAAGTCTCATAATGCACTGTGAAAACCAGGGAGCATTGATGCTCACTATGTTCCCTTAACGGAAGTTCATACATCACATGAGACATAATGACACACGATAGATGTTTTAAAATACAAACCAATATTTAATTATATTTCAGCATAAACATACATCCCTAAACAGGTAATGAACATAATCTAACTAACATTTATAATTTACTTACAGCTGAATTGTTGCAAGTGTATGTGTAACAAGCAAAGTATTTATCATAATGTGCTTTAAATAACATAAAAAACCATCAGAAAGATATCAGTTTTGCTGTTGTTCATAAATACCAGTAGTGATTTTGTTGTACAATGGAAATAGAGTCATGATTGTCCCAGTGTGTAGTGAGCCAGGGTTCTTACTGTCCTTACCAGTGCCCGAATTTATGAACACCATGTACTGATTCATGTCTTCAGAAGCTGGGGAGCTGATTGAGACGCACCCTTTAATTGTACTTTAATGTGTTCTATTTATTCAAGAAGTAACTTTAAACCCTGCAACACAAGAGGTCAGTTCAAATGACCTCATAGTACCCATGTGTGGTCATTATAATGATGGCAACAGCAGTTGAATGGTCAGATGGGATATCCTAGACCTAGAGGACTGAGTTATTTGAGGAGCAGACAGCTTGGCTACAGGCTGTGTGTGTGTGTTGTAAAGATGTTTCAGATCAAATTATTTGTGTTTTATGTTTCCTCATTAAGATCAGCAATGTGCATTTATAAGATGATTAATTTAAAACGTATCTGTATCAAGAGTCAGTCAGAATCTCTCCACGGCATTTTTGTGAGTTATTGCTAACTAATGAGGTGATAGGCAGTAAGAATAACTAGTGAAGTGTTGATACATTAGACAAGACAAGATATATTGATTCCTGAGGGGAAATTCAAGGCAAGGATGAATGCATAGCCCCGAGATCACACCTATCATCCTCCTTGTAGAAATATGATCAGGGAGTATGTTTGCTTTGGGCTGCAACTTGTATGAGCAAATCTACATGTGTTCTGCTTTGTAAGTGTTGAGACCTAAAGTATACATGTTAAAATGTGACTGTGATAAAATCACTTACTAATCCTGTCTGTGAAAAATGATTAAATCTGTTAATTCCTGTCATGTCATAACGTTCAGCCAGTAAACCCTGTAACTTTCATATACTGCACGCAAGGTACCAGGAAAGAGTTTTTAAATAGCGAAAAATCTTGTCACAGAATTTACGTCAGTAATGTTAGCCTGTTCAGCCACCTTGAACAGTAATCCCACTGGTTTAAGAAGGAACTTTACAGCTTATAAAACACATTTTTGTGAAGGAAAATTACGATAAGTGCTTTGTTGAAAATATATAATTCTGTTTTTAAACCTACTGGAATGTTTTCGTCCATAGACTTCTATTGTAAATGCATCAATGTATCTGTGGCAATGAGCAGCTTGCTGTGAATAGAGAGATAATGGTTTTGAACCTAGGCCACTCCATTAATTGTTGAAGCTTATTTGGATTTGATTTTCCACAGGGTCCTCAGATCTTAGTGAATGACAGCAATATGAAGACTGAACTGGAGCAGGAATTCAAAAAGAACACACAATTACAGCAAATACTGGACAAGACCAAGAGAGAACTGCAGGAAAACCAGGATCAGTAAGTCTCTGTGTGCCTTATTAACATCAAAACATGAAGCAAATTTCCAACAGAAAGTATAACCCTGTCAGGTATAGACTTTTGATTGGATTTGTGTGATGTGTTCTTGATGTCTTCAGAATGGTGGAGCTGCGGATGGATCGGGAGTTGGTGGAGTCTCGCTTACGGCAGCAGGAGGATCAGCTAGCTCAGCTCCAGGAGGAACTCCGACGAATGCCGGAAACCTCGCCTCAGTCTGACACAATGCAGCTAGTAAGCATGATTGTGGTGTCTGGCATTAATGACCCTTAATCAGCCTTTTATATGCTTTAAACATACACATATATTAATATAAATATTTACAAAGTTAAAATAACATTGCAGCAAGATGTGTGAATTGATGTATTATGCGAACTCCAGATAATCAAATTTAAAAAAGATACACAATGTTAGATATACAGTATCCACACACACATACAGAACTAGACAAACGCTTGGACACACCTACTCATTCTTTATTATGATTACTGGTATTCGAAATGATTAAAAAATAAATTAATCAAAACTATGAAATAACACAACATCCATCCATCCATCCATCCATCCATCCATCCATCCATCCATCCATCCATCCATCCATCCATCCATCCATCCATCCATCCATCCATCCATCCATCCATCCATCCATCCATCCATCCATCCATCCATCCATCCATCCATCCATCCATCCATCCATCCATCCATCCATCCATCCATCCATCCATCCATCCATCCATCCATCCATCCATCCATCCATCCATCCATCCATCCATCCATCCATCCATCCATCCATCCATCCATCCATCCATCCATCCGAATTGAAATCGAATTTAATTTTTGTTAATCGTTCATGTTTCCTTTTCTCTTCAGGACTTGATGACGGTGCAGGCAGAGCTGTCGGAGTCTCTGATGCTGAGGCAGAAACTGGAGGACACGCTGAGACAGAGGGAGCGAGAGCTCACCGCTCTGAAAGGGGCACTGAAGGATGAGGTGGAGTCCCATGATAAAGAGATGGAGTCCCTGAGAGAGGAGTACAGTCAAGACATGGACACCCTGCGTCACAGCATGGAGACCGTCTCACAGGTGAACGTGCACTTCGAGACAAATCCCTTCAGGGTGATGAATGCCTGTTTCTCACATTTCTAGTCCCTGCCTCAAGGGGATTAACATGGAAGAGAGATGTTTTATTGCTTGTCTTGTCTTGCATGATTAGGAGAAGTTGAACTAGGCCGGATGCCTTCGGCTTTGTGATCTGTTTGGTTGTCTAAACAGTTTCATTAATCCGGATGGGTGCAAAGTATAGAACTGAAGTGTTCACTGTTACCACCTGATTTTGTGTGTCTTTTGGCCTGGCCTTATTCACAGTCTCAGATGGAAATCGAGAAGGAGCGTCAGAAGGTGAACGCCTCCATCTTGGCTCTGGAGGAGGAGCTGGAGGGATACAAAGAGCAGAGCAACCAATGGAAGGAGCAGTACAGCTCTGCCAACCGAGAGTAAGCTCTGACACATTAAAGGTGGTATCAGCGATTTCAGGCCCAAACATAAATGATCACATTCATCTAATATTTCGCTAGCTGCGCGCCCCATAAGCATGCTGTCAAAAAACCGCGTCTCTCTAGGTAGCCTAGGCTCTGAGATCTGCACACAAAAACAGCTGTTTTCAGTCTGTTTGGCCAAACAATCAAAACCCAAACAGATAGTGTTCCAACCAATCACCGGCAGGGGCGGGTGTTGTGAGATTTTCGCGTGCAGCCGCCATAGGCAGCCGTGCACGAGCGCAAAACCTCACAACACCCGCCCCTGTCGATGATTGGTTGGAACACTATTTATTTTGGTTTTGAGTGATGTTGATACCAACTGTTTATGTGTGCAGATCTCAGAGCCTAGGCTACCTAAAGAGACGCGGATTTTTGACAGCATGCTTATGGGGCGTGCAGCTAGCGAAATATTAGATGAATGTGATCATTTATGTTTGGGCCTGAAATCGCTGATACCACCTTTAAGCGTCAACATTTGAAGAGTGTTAATATTGGTGTTGCCAAATTCACCTTTTTGGTGAATCCCGACAAAATGAGCGACAGGGACTATTGGTGATGCGATGTGGGTGGGTCCAACATCAGAATTTAAGAAATGTTTAAGTTTATGCAGATGCAATGTGGGTGCAGTGAAGCCCACCAATGACCAACAACACAGTGACCCTGCAACCTTTAAAATGTGCATATTTCAATGGGACATATCATGTCCATAATGTTTTAAATGATTAAGGTTGCATAGTTGTGTATTATAATTTCTTGTAAGATCTTAAGGTGTCACTCCAAGGTTCAAGTCCGTATTTGTCTAAGGAGTCATCTGTAATCATATACAAACAACCTTGTGACCAACACCCCTTTTTAACATTCAGTTTATTCTTGACGACTTCAGTATGAAGAATGTTTGGCTAAAATTTTGTCTTATGATCCTGCTAAAAAGTCCTGATATCATTTGCCTGACGAGTTATTTAACCCATAGATCATGTTATTATCCTCACATCCAATTCACACTTGCATCACTTTTTACATATTTTTGATATATTAATATATATTATATTACTAATAAATACATAAACATATATACATTTTGTTTGAAATATTAATCTTTTGTAACATCACTTCTGATCAATTTAACGCTACCTTGCTACAAAAAGTATTAATTTCTTAAATTCTTATTGACCCCACATTTTTAAATGTTAGTGTATACAAATTTTGATTTGACCTGAACTATATATATATCACAATATTTTCTCACAGGTTTCATATTATTTATAGTGTTTTATATGTTGTCTTAGTTTGTCTGCATTTCATTTTTCGTGTGTTTTATGAGTTTCATGCTACATGTTCATGTCAGATATGCTCATTGAATGTTCATTGTCTTTCTGTTGTATGTGTTCACTCTTGGTTTGCCAGACGAGGGCAGTGCAGCGCATTTCAAAAGTGAGACAAAGTCCTGTAGGCGCACAACTGCTGACACCACAGGCAGAAATGAATCATCTAATCAAATTAACTATGATTGATGAAGCGTTTTAGCTTAAATCGGTCATCTTTCACTGGCTGTACTAGTTATACTGACACACTAAACTAGAGTCTATTAACCTGGTATCAATTTTCAGGTTATTAAGTCTAATAAAAGTCAGCTATGATTAAAGACTAATCAAAATCCTTCAATCTCACAATCTGAGTTGGTACATCAAATCTAATCAGACAATACTTGAATTCTACTAATAAGTTCTTGTGGACGCTCTTGTCTTTTTTTCAATTGTCATGAATCATTTCAGTTCTGTTTGAGATTCTGAAATAATACAGATTCTTCTATATATTGTTGATTCTTCTACAGGATGAATAATTTAGTGGCTATCTGCACTAACATTGCTGAATGTAGTATTGTTTGTTAGTGTATTTTAATTTGTGTTTGTCTCATTGGACAGGCTGATGCAGGCTCAGCAGGAGAAGAAGCAACTGGAAGAGAAGCTGCTCGCAGTTAAGAAGCAAACTGATGAAACTGATTCAAACCCTTTAATGAAGGCAAGATACACAAAGAAGTGCCACAATCTATTTTCTCTGTTCTTCAGTTCAAAAAGATTCATTGTGACACCTGTCCATGCACTGTGAAGGGTGTATTTTGATGCATAGATTTGTTTTAGAGTCTGGAATAACAGTAATTTGCATCTTCAGGAGTTACAGCGGTGCCGAGATGATTTAAAGAAAGCTCTTTCAGAAGTGGAAAAACAGAAAGCAGAGGCAGCAAAAAAGGAAGAAGAGCTTAAATCTGCAACAAGAGCCAATGAGAAGCAAGAGAAGGAGCTGAAGGCAGAGATTGACAGACTGAAAGACCAATTGAAGAAAGACAAAGAGGAACTTGCAAAAGCACTGGAGAAAACACAACAGGTAATTCTAACAAGGTGCATTAAATCACATTTCTTGCATATGTTTTTGCTTTAACCAGCCGGGTTTATTTTGGTCAAAAAACACTTTAGTTTTCTCATAATATACAATGGAAATTGCCTAATTTCTCAAAGATTTCTCAAAGGTTGTTCGAAGATTCAGTCTCTCTAAACCCCTCCTTACTGCGAGCTTTCTCTGCTCTGATTGGTTAGATAGTCCAGTCTGTTGCGATTGGTCAATTTCATCTCTTCCTCAGCCCTTGATATACAGGGTGTAACTTTTTTCCATATCAATTTGAGCCTGAGTCTTCATCCTTTTGAAGAGCATGCATGGATTTGCTTTGGGAACGCTGAAAACAGCGTCTTCTCGACATGTCGACAACACAAACCAAACTCTTCCAGTCTCAGCTACAACTACAGTGTTTGAGGGTCAAAGTAGATGTTGTTCATGAGCAGCCAATCGTAGTTTGGCATTGTGCAGATTTGTTACATTGTTGCGTAGGTATGTAACAGGAAGTGAGACTGGAATTGCTGATGACTTGTTTTGGCAGTTTCAGAATCAGTTATTTCATATGTACTTTAATCTTTGCAGACCTTTTACATTCACAATGATTCGAAAAAGCATAATAGGGGCACTTTAAAGGGCAAATATGTTCTAAATTGACTGGGATTGTGTCGCTTTATACAGCTTCTCGCTTTCCTTGAACAAAAAAAGTACTTGCAAATGTAATTTTTGTTCCCTTTATCTGTTTACTTCCTGTTCCTGTAGCCATTCATGTCAGAGCAATCTCAGGATACTGGAAGCAACCTAGAACTTCAAGAGGACAATGCTCGCTTGAGAGAGAGAATTGCCCGCATGGTAAAACCTCCCTAAAAATGCTTAAAAAATCATATTCATGTAAACTTATTAGCATTTAAAATGATTGATATAACCATTCATCTCTTCTGCTTTAGTTCAGTATTTCTATGTACAGTTAATTGATTTTCTTTAAACTTTCTTTTCCTCCTGGTCTCCAGACGCGCCTGCAGTCCACTGTTCCTGACAGCAGCTCCTCAGATGTTCTGGAGGAGGAGAACCGGAGCCTGAGGAACCAGCTGGAGGAGTCCCGTCGCACAGTGTCTCGGCTGGGTCAGGAGAAAGACGAGCTCAACAGACGGTTGGAGGAGAGGGAGAAAGAGAGGGAAGCTCTGAGACGCGGCAAGAGCGACATAGAGGAGCAGAAGAGACTGCTGGACCGATCTCTGGAGAAGATTAACAAGGAGGTATGTGTGTGTGTTTTTGAAAGACGTGCTCACCAAGGCTGCTTTTATTTAATCAAAAATACAGTAAAAGCAATAATATTATGAAGTATTTTTTACAATTTAAAATAGTTTATAAAAATTGAATATATTTTAAAATGTAATGCAAAGCTGAATTTTCAGCATCATTACTCCAGTCTTCAGTTTCACATGATCCTTCAGAAATCATTCTAATGTACTGATCTAGGGCTAAAGAAACATTTATTCTTATTATCAATGTTGAAAACAGTTATGCCGCTAAATATTTTTGTGTAAACCCTGATTCTTTGAATAGAAAGTTAAAAAGAACAGAATTTATTTGAAATCGAAATCTTTCGTAACATTACACGTGTGTGTGTGTGTGTGTGTGTGTGTGTGTGTGTGTGTGTGTGTGTGTGTGTGTGTGTGTGTGTGTGTGTGTGTGTGTGTGTGTGTGTGTGTGTGTGTGTGTGTGTGTGTGTGTGTGTGTGTGTGTGTGTGTGTGTGTGTGTGTGTGTGTGTGTGTGTGTGTGTGTGTGTGTGTGTGTGTGTGTGTGTGTGTGTGTGTGTGTGTGTGTGTGTGTGTGTGTGTGTGTGTGTGTGTGTGTGTGTGTGTGTGTGTGTGTGTGTGTGTGTGTGTATTGTGACTTTTGAACAATTTAATGCAATTACATATATTTTATATATAAAAAAAATATATATATATAAACTTGACAAAAAAGAAATGTCATCTCACTTCCAACTGTTTCCCTATACACCCCCCTGCAGCATTTTTCTTTTTCTAAGTTTATTTATTGATGTTTTCTAATTGTCTTTCTATCAGATGGAGAGTATGATGGGAGAGTCGCGTCAATCAGTGACAGTTCTTCAGTCTCAGATGGATGAATTCAGGGATCGTTCTCGTCGAGAGCTGCAGGATGCTCAGAGACTCAGTAAAGACAGGCTGATTGAGTTACAGAGAGCGCAGGCCCTCCTCAAGACCACCCAGGAGGAGGTGAGACAGACCACCATTCACTAGACACAGTGTCAAAGCACAACAGTGCACAGGCTCCATTCACATCTATTGTTATTAACTCTTTGATCCCGCTCTGATTTGAACCTACAACTTTTCAGTTCAGAACCCAGATCACACCAGATGAACTTTGTTTGTATGTTTCTAAGGTGTCTCGTCTGAAGAAAGATCTGCTATCGTGCTCAGAGGAGAGGGACAGCGCTCAGCTGGATAAAGATCTACTGAGCAGTCGTCTGAAACACCTGGAGGACGAGCTGGAGACGGAGAGAAGCTCACAGACGGACCGCAGCAGAGAGATCCGCCTGATAGAGGTAACTGTGTAGGTTTGGCACCTGGACTCTTGAGTGGGACAACACCCAGTCCCTATTCTTAAAAACTCTGGCTTCATCGAATATTCATGTGATCAAAAATGACAGGAAATAAAAACAGGGAGATGTTTATAGGGTTGTTTCAGTGATGTACATAAATGTATGTTCATGGATGTTTATAAAAGTGCATGTTTTTGTTTTAGGACAAAGTGAAGATATTAGAGATCGAGTTAGACGAGGAGAAGTGCGGAGCGGAGCTACTGAACGAACGCATCACTCGCAGTCGAGAGCAGGTACATAAATGAAAACCAGCCTTTGACTAATGTGCGTCTGTCATGTTTGCAAGCACAGATATAGATTCAGAATTTTTTTTTTTTTGTAGGTGGATCAGCTCCGTTCTGAACTGATGCAGGAGCGTTCAGCCCGACATGATCTTGAGATGGATAAGAGCGCACTGGAGAGACAGGTACACGCAGATCCCTGATTTATTTTTTTTAATCTAGTGTTTCTAGATTAATTATGCATTTTTTAAAATTTATTTGTTTAATCTATTTAGATTTCAATTACTTTGACAGTTATTCGAATTAGTTCAGCTAGATCAGAAACCATTAAAAGAAATGTTAGTTTAAAAATAAATTTGTTTAATGCATGTTTAATACTCTTTTGTCACTTTTTATAGTTTTATGTGTTTAAAGTCTTCTATTATTTGTCTATTTCCTCTCTTGGTCTCTCAGATGAAGGAGTTAAAGTCTCGTATAGCTGATATGGGCACTCAGGTTCGTCCCTCTGCTGGGGTCACGATGCTTGAACACAAGGTTCAGGAGCTGGAGGACCGTTTGCGCAGTGAGGAGAGGTACACACACTGCATAGAGCACAAACACACAGTCCTGTCATCAATCACCACATAACTGGGAATTAATAAATCCACTGCTTTTTGTGCATTTAGAGAGAAAAACACCATTCTAGCTGCTCAGAGAAGATTGGACAGGAAACTTAAGGACGTGACGGCCACACTGGACCAGGAGCGAAATCAGCACGCTGAACAGAGAGACCAGGCAAGCACACACACATGTAGCTTTCATATACTTTAGGAAATCATTTCTGTAAATGAGGTGTAGATGTAGCTAGACCAGCGGAGGAGTGTGTGCATCTAAAGATCTGCTGTGTGTTTGTGTCTCTAGCTGTCTCTGCGCGTGAAGGCTCTGAAGCGTCAGGTGGACGAGAGCGAGGAGGAGGTGGAGCGTCTGGAGGGCGTCAGACGGAAGGTTCTGCGGGATCTTCAGGAGCAGCGGGAGCTGCAGGAGGCGCAGCAGGCCAAAGTCAACGCACTGGAGAACGAGCTCAAGTGAGTGTCCGTCAGATATATATATATATATATATGTATGTATGTGTATAAATGTATGTTTTTGAAATGCTTCATAAAATTGGACCCTCTGAATTAACCAATTCACTCAAATTAATATGATTAATTGGCTAATTATATGAAGGCACTACATATAGAATTAGATGTCATAATATTATTTGATCAATTTACTGCTACTCATTGGAAAAAGCTTGATACTGGAAAAATAGGCACTGTATTGAAAACATCTGAGCTACTGCCACACTACCTAAACATGTAGTAGTGTCAGCAGTCAGTCGTTTCGTTATTTTTAGGTTACATCCCACCATTGATGTCATTATGTACTCAGGCCCCAATTTGTTTAGTGGCCATTTTTACTGGTTATTTATATTAACATTCTCACTACTAGAGGGTGCGCTTACAATGCTGGTCTATGGCAGATGTTGGTCTCTCTGGTGTCTAAAGTGTGTGTGGTTGTTTGTTAGGAGGAAGGTTCAGCAATCACGGCGTCCAACTCTGACAAGCACCTTAAGTTCTGAGGAGGAGGACAGTTACTCTGACTCAAAAAACATCACATCTTTTCTCACCGAAACGCCACTTCAGACAACCAACTGTTAAAGACTGAACGAGAGGGGGGGATTTCTTTTGCACACGCTTGATTTTTGTTTTCTTGTACATGTACAAATAACAAAGAAACATGAAATATTGAAACATGAAGGATACAAATGATATGAATTCAACAGTCTGAAAAAGCTGTTGTTGACGGCTAGCCTTTTCAACAGGAAGTGATATCAGGTGTCTTTGATAGGGGTTGATGGGTTTGAAGGCCTAATAAAGCAGTTAATGTGAAGATTTGTCAACCAAAAGCTCCTTTAGTATTGTTTTTGCTGAAACTGGTTATTTCCGAAGGAAATTCTTTTTTGTTCTTGCTTCTGTGTTCATGAGTGTCATGTTGTTTGTTTGTGACACAGTACATTTTATTTCTATATTTTATTTTGATAAAATTTGGTTTGGATTGAGGATTTTAACATTCCTAATCATATTACCAAGATTCCAAATGGTAATGGAAAAAGTATCAATGAAGAATTTTTATTTATATGTGATGGATACTTATGCTCAAAATGATTTTGAATCCTCAAAATGACAAGATGAAATTTCAGATGAAAGTGTTTTAAGTGTTCGCCCTATTATCTTTAATGTTAGGCACTTGTATGAATAATAATGAAGGATATTTAGGATATTTTAGCTTTCAAGCAAGTTCAGAACTAAACTTGCAATATGAATGACACCTTTTGTGCCAAGACAGAAAAAGGAAAACATCTTTTGATGTAATGGCTTCAAATAAATAAATAAATAAATAAATATATTATACATACATATATACATGCCTTCAATTTTTATACATTTAAACAGCTAATAAAACTTGAGCTACTTTTTTGTCATTTTTCCAGAGACATATACGTTCTACTGTATATTCATATTATCAGGATGAATTTACCTGTCGGATAAGAAGTGATTTTCTGCTCTTAAAGACCTGATTTGGAACACAATTTCATATTACACTGTACAATATATATGTATATACTGTCCTGTTTAAAGTTTATTCTTCCACTACACAGTAAAAATTTTAAAGTACTTGAACTTTTCATGTTACTCTGGTGTCTCTCTCTCTCTGTGTGTGTGTGTGTGTGTGTGTGTGTGTGTGTGTGTGTGTGTTAGCTGAATTGAATACTAAATTCTCTAGTTATCCTGTATCTATCCTTTATGTCAGTTATTTCTCAGATTTAGTCAGTGTCCTCCTGTCGATACCATTCAGCCTTTTTTTTTCCATAAACGGCAAACTTTTTTATTCATAAGTATAAGGTTGTGCTTAAAATATAGGTTTAGCCTTTAAGTGAACCATTTTTTGTCGTTTTGGATAAAATATTTTTTGGTGTAAAGAAACTTTTTGACCGTAAATGCTTTGAAATTTTGAATATGAGTGCAGTTTTAGTACAACTCAATAAATCATAAACTGTGTGTACATGCATATGGATAAGTGTTTTATATTATGAAACACATAAGACCAAATAATGAAGATCAATGGCTTTATTTTTCTAAGTATATTTATATAATTATATACAGTAAATGTTTAAAAAAAATTCATTATTCATGTTTTTTTACATTAAGTACACACATTAGAATGGCGAATGTAAAATCATAAAACATTTCAAACATTACATTAACACTACACAGTGTAAGAGATTTTCAAGAGTTATACAGTGCAGTGAGAAATCTTTCAGCTACTCCAAACCATGATATGGTACAAAGACAAACTGTTAACCATGAGACAAAAGGTCATTAATTTTGTTTCATCCAAACATTGATTGATAGTAATATAAAATAAAAATGTTTTTCTTTGTTATCCAATATTGTGCTTAAATACTTAAGAAGATGGCAATGCACAAAACAATATCGAGAGCCCTATTCCCGATTCCAAGGCAGATTTCTTCATTGATTGTCATTCAGGAAAGCAAAAGGAAAATTGCTGTTCAATATTTTAAATCCCCATAAGCCAGGGTCACATTCAATGCTCACAGACTCAATGTCTGGTCAGTGATTTCAGTAGGCAACTTGTGTTATTTACTGATATTAACAAATCGTCATGATCGTCATGAATTCAAAAGAATGTATCATCCAAGCATTTATTTGCCTGATGTACAGTGATGTTACACCAATCAGCAGGTATGTCTGCTGGTTTTAAATTGTATCTCTTAGCAAATTTTGTGTTGTACTTAGCAAAGATGTACTTCCAGAAGTCAGTGGCCTCAATACTAGTGTCAGGCTGTATCCTCCAGTCTGGATAGAATTGTCTGTATTCCTTATATGGATGCCACTCATTTCCTGTGGCTTGACAGAAGAATCTCATTTCACTAGCAACAAGAGATGAGCATATGTTAGGGATTAATTTATTTGTCTTAATCCATCTGTAGTTACCGATGCCTTGTGGCCGATGAACTGAGGCAAAATGCTCAGTATGTTCTTTTCCTCCAGCTTCACAAGGTGCACTGCAGAATGGACACTTTTTCCCGCAGCCAAACACTCTGCTGAAGAGCACCTCTTGAGGTCTGTTCATTGAGAGTCTGGTTAGCTTGACCCTTACATCCTTTACACTACATAGCTGATCTTCTAAAGTCTTATGCATTTTGTCTATTGAAGATTTAAGGCAATCTGCAAACTCAGCAGGGTCCGAGTTGTTTAAAGCCAGAGTAGTACTGAGGGTGTCAATTGGTATGACCAACTCTTTATCAAGACATTGGAAGACATTGGTCACGAAATTGCAGCTGTTGTTTGTCATGCTTTTTGCACTTTCAATTGCAGTTTTGAGTTGGCTGACAATTGCGTTTAAATGTTTCATCTCTATCTTGAGAAAAGCGTCTTCCTTTGAAAAATGTTCAATGATCTTCTCTGAAATCCACTCGGTTACAAACTTCTCATAATTTAGCACATACTCCAAAATATTTTTGAAGTCATTATCCTGAAGCAGCTGTTTTAAAAGTGAACACTGGAAAAATGTTCGTGTGCTGAAAGCAACGCCTCTTTCGCCTGTCAACATTTCATCCACGATGTCAGATCCGAGACGTTTCTGGATGTAGTCCATCACGGCAGGGGCGAAGCATTGCTGGGCACACATCTCGGCCTTGTTCTGACACTGGTCTCGCTGGTAGTAGAGGTCTTTAAAGTCAGCTAACCATTGCTCTTTGCACCTTTCAAGAGATGTCAAAGGGTCAGTTCTCTGTATGTAGTCGTCATGCATTTTCTGGAAGGCTCTTGCAGCAATCCCGCAAATGTGGATCTTGAGAGATGCTTCAATTTCAGGGCTGATCTCTACATCCTTGCAGTCTTCCAATTTCTTCTCAATGAAGCACAACAGTTCTTGTATGTCAGTGCTATAGTCTAATTTTGCACTTGTTTTAGACGAAATGAATACTTTACTCTCATTTATTATTCTGTCGCATGACATTTGTATGAATTTGTATTTTTTATTCCTCTGCGTAGGTATAAGGGAATTCTTGAGTTTTTTAAATATATTGGTTTTTACAGTCATTGCATAAAAAGGTCCAGTGCCACACTGATCTAGACTGGTGACATTTAACAGCATCTCACGTACGGCTCCAGCTTTTGTTTCCATGTTACTGTGCAGGAATCTGTATGTTTCCTTCCCCAAATCACATTTTGGTAGCACTGTAAGGGAAAACTGCTTCACAATGTCATCCCACATTTTTTTAAATTCCTCATTTAGTTCAATATCAGAGAGGTTGTGTTTAGTATTCCTGCAGGCACTGATCAAGTTGAGCACTTTTTCTTTCATGGTATCCCTTTGATTTTGTCTTATAACCTCCACCTTTTCAATTCCCTTCTGTATCAATACAACATTCTCCAGTTTGTTTCGTAGATCTGTCTCAGTCTCCCTTCGAAGGCCTTTTGCACTATTTAAAAAGTCCTCCTTGTAATTTTCGACAAGGTGAACATTTTCATCCTCGCTTTCAAAGTATTTCTCAATTTTACTTGAAAGGCTTTTCTCCTCTCTGTCAAGCTCTTTACTAGCTTCATCTTTTAAATCAGCCACTACTCTGTCAACGTTAAATGCATTACTTGTCCGCACTGACATTACACTCATGTTAGTGATTTTGGTTTCAGATTTTGTGTACCAGCCAATCATGTGCTTCCTGAAGGCCCATTCCCAAGTGTTAAACTCAACACAAAGTTTGGTGTAGGCTTCAGCGACAAGACTGTTTCGAAAACTGAAAATAAAGTTTTCAAACTGGACAGCCTTCCAGAGACTTCGTATCCATTCTTCAAATTCCATCAAATTCTGTGCTGGGACTTTTGTCACCTTTAAAATATTAAGTAACCCATCCTTCAACTTGCTCACCTCCTCACTGTAGCCAGTACTAACAGGTGCCATTGGTGGAACTCCAAGCCACAATCCAGGGATGTACCAGTTGTTTCCATCAATGTTATACTCTAGAATGTCTGTAAATTTCTTGTTGTTGCCAAGTTTCTCCATTCTAGCAGCTGCTTCTGTCATTTCATCTAGCTGTTTCAAGAGAATCTTTCTCTCTCTCAAGGTCTTTTCATACACAGCGACATCTGCAGTGTTTTGATGCACAAAATGACAACAGGGCCTTTTCCCCACCTCTTTCATGCGGAGAAAGGCATGGACAACAATTTGCAAAGTGTCTTTCATTTCTGTGGCATTTTCCATGGCAATGTTGACAATAGTAACATCGCTAAGCCCAACAACCACAGTTGCAAGTTCGTTATCGTGCTCGTAACTATTTGCTAGTTTTGCCAACTCCGGAGCTTTTAATCCCTCGGTGTCAATCACAAGGATATAGTCACATTGGAGCTCTGATCGGAATTCCTCAGATACGCCTATTAGAAGCATGAAGGCGCCTCTTGTGCATCTTCCACTGCTAACAGCAAACTGAATTCCAAACATTGTGTTGAGGAGAGTAGACTTACCAGTGCTTTGGACTCCTAAAACTGTTACAACTCGTATCCTGTTGTGAGGTGTTGTCAGTTTGTTAAGTGCCGTAAGCACATCTCTAATCCACGTCAGTGGAATGTTTGATGCGTCTCCATCAATAAGTTCTACAGGGAACCCAGTCAGCATCAACTGAGCACATATTTCTGGCAATTTCTTCAGGGCAGAGTACTTCTTGTTTTTTTGGGAGTGTGTTGATTCATAGAGTTGACTCAACTCTCTCATGAAGTGTTGAACTCCTAAAGAGCTGTTGGCCATCTCTTTTTCTAGATCTCTAAGATGTTCTTTATCTTCTTTGGGATTATTACATGCTTCCCTATACTGCTCATCAAGCCTTAACTGGTGCTTTCTTGCTAGATGATCTAAATTTATTTTCATCCATTTGAGAAAATATAACTGCTCATCTGGGGAGCAGCTCAGGCCAGAGATGAACTGATGCATTGTTTCTCTCATGTCGTTGCTTCCTTGTTGCTTTCGTAGTTTCTGGATTTGACTTTTAAGTTCACTCTTGTAGTGCTCAATATTTTGATTCTTTGCCTTGAGACGACACATCTCTTTCTCCAGTTTGGATAACTCCTTCCATAGTTTGTCTTGCAATGACAGTTCCTTCATTTTGAATTCTGGTATATTTGTGATGTCTTTTGTGATCAGGTCTGCCCGTTTCTTTGCATTTTGACAAATGTTATTGTTTTCATCGACAAAAATCCCTAGATCTGGTGCCATCTCCGACATCTTTTCAATACTCATTTTAGTAGAACCTGCAAGTATATCAACAACAGCCTTCTGTAGAGTATCAACAAACTTAAAATCATTCATGCTTCTATCCCTAAGGATTTTGGAGTATGGTTTGAACTTTGTTGTCAAATTGTCTCCTGACGTTGAACTGTCTGTGGTGCAAACCAGAACCAATTTCGTACTAATCTGCAGAGACTCCAGAAATGTCTGATTTGAGTCCAAATCATCACAGAACAGAAAAACTGCAGAGGATGTTTGGCTCAAGAAGTCGAATTGGGCCTTAAAGGCAGAAATATCCCCACGGAGATTTGCTACGGCTACTGGCTCTTTGAATTTGTCAATAGTTTCCTTTCCTCCAGGGAGATACCAGCTCATTTCAACAAGTCCATTGGAGATCTTTCTTGGAATGTTCCCATTTTCCAGTTCCTTGTGGAAAAAAGTGTCATGATGATGCTGATTGTTGCTGAGGAGTTTGTTCAAAAACTCAGATTTGGACACACTGCTTTTTCCAAGTCTGACGAAAGAGATCAGCGGCAAATGAGTTAGTACGATGCTGTTTTCCTTCAAACTGTCCTCTTCCGACGAATAAGATCTGAACTGCTTTGTTATGTCCCTCAAGGCCCAAAGCATCAACGTGCACTCCTTTGTGTCACAGTTTGGCATCAGCAAAGGTACAGAGAACTGACACATTGACATTTTTAGAGCCATTTCTTGCTGGAGGAAAGGATCAGCACAGTGGAACAGAGCTGTGATCAAATCTAGTGGATTGATTCCTTTCTGATCTTCATAGAAACCAGAGTTACCAGAATTAGTTACAATTTCAGAGTTACAATTTGAAGCACATTTTATAATTCTGGCTGATGAATTGACCATCATGAGCTTTCTGATGAAAAGCCACGGCAAAGATCTAAGACTATGTGCAGTTTGGACCTCATCAGACGGTTTCCTCAATTCCAACACAGACTGTAAAGTCAGTTTATTCTTCAAGTGGTTTTGTAGTCCCAGTTCTCTTAAAACAGATTCCATATTTATGTCTGAAATGCAAGATTATTCAGTTCATTTATCTGTTTCAAATCATTGTAAGTAATGATTGTGTGAAATGCTTCATTCTCTGCTGAAAAGACCAGCAAATACTGTATATTTTGGACGCTGTTGGCACAAACAAGCTTCATAACTAGCTTTTCTTTTACATTCACACTCCTTTGAACAATTTGAACTGCATTAAGGATATTAATCTGATCAGTTGATGTATTTCTTGGGGATTGAACACATGACCTTGATGTAATTAGCATCATGCTATACTTTTTGAGCTAGCACCAAACCAGCACTAACCTAAACCAACCCAGAGCCCGTCTACGGAGAGCCTTGGCACTTCCTATTAAGTCCTATTGTACCGAATTTTGGTTGTAGTTCCACCAGAGTTCCACTGGGGGCGATCGCCTATGAGTGCAAAATGAATGGGAGTCTATGGGGCTAGACAGCTAAATTTGTCTCTTTCACCCAATTGCCGTTGAGAAATCTCAGATTTGATTGTAGGTTTTGCAAGTTCAGCATGGGTTATAGGTCGAAAGTTTAATGAACGAGTACTTATGTCCTTACGATTTCTTACAGGTTGAGTTGTTGTTGCCCATAACTCACTAGCATTCTGCTGATGAACGCTGATTGGTCAGTGAAGGACTGATTACGACCAGAGCTTGATGGCATCGTGGCATCCGAAGCGGGATCAGAAACAAACAAAACAAAAACAAGTCTAGCACGTGTGTTTACCTGTGTCAGCTGTGTTGTCGATGCCTCGAGAGAAAAGAAAGTGCAGATTGCGAAAGCACCAAAGTGACTGAAGGATTGCCGTAAAGCAGTATCTCTGGTCGTACGGTGTATGACGTCATTGACACTTTAAAAGACTTTTTAAAGCAAATAAGTGACTCTAAAAAATCTAACACCCATCAATGTGTAATTTCTTTGCATCTCCTTTCGAATACAACATTCAAATTACTAGACAAAAAATGATATCCAGAGAAAAGTGGGTTTTGATGGGTATAGCGCCATAAAACTCCATTCATTCTGCACTCGCCTGCGAGCGCCCCCGCATGGACAGAGACGTGTTATTGCAGCCAATCCAGAAACTGGAAGTAACCAGAGAGTGCCAATTCTCTTCCTATTAAACATTCTCTGACCAACCTAGATCAGCATGAATGTTCATGCTGGTCCTTTCAGCAGGGTCATATTGGTCTTATTATTTGATTAAGACAAAACAGTAACTCACTTGTGCGATGTGTGATTGTAACCGGAGCACTCTCAATTTTTATGCCATTTATCTCAACTACAGTGCAGACAGAGAAGGAATATTCAGTTCCTGGTTTTAAACTCAATACATGAACCTCTGCCTCATCTGTAAAAGATTCCATTGTATTGGTTTCGCTTCTCAATATCACCCTGAATCTGTGAGGGATCTTGTCATCAATGATCGGATCAATCCATTTCAGAAAAACTGAAGTCGCATCATTTTTGATCTTTATGTTTACAGGTGAGAGTGGCTCTGTACGGGATTATAAAACATCATTTTGTGCATAGCAATTCCATTTGCACATTGGCTAAATATTATGAAAATGCATTGGCTGTAAATGAGCAGGCTCCTAAAGCAGTCACTTACCTGTGTGGATGATTAAAACGGCTGGTTCACTCTGTTTGCCATTGTTCAGTATTGTGTTTATTGTAGCTTTGTATTCAGTAGCAGGAAGAAGATCTTCCATTAAATTTGTATTTTCATTTGATTTCAGAGTCACTGATTCTGTTTTCTCCTCATTTTGATACATAATCACTTGAAATTTGTAGAGACTGGGATCCATTTTTTGTGGTGGCGTCCAATTTAGTTTTACAGTTGTTGCATCCTCTGACACATATTGAAAATTCTCAGGTGCTGGTATTGCTTTGGGGAAAACAACAACACATGAGTAAACACAAAGAATAAATAATGCCACCCACCTTTGAGTTTTTTTTTTGTAAGTTACATTGTTACGTCAGTAGGTGGTGTCAAATCTTTATGAGTGAGTCAATGAATCATTCATTCAACTGATTTATTCAAAGACACCGATTCATTAAAGCTGTTTTGGTGAGCAACTGAGCATTAATAATCAATAATCAATCATTTAATAATTTCATGCATTTTTCAGAACAACAGCACTTTTGCTTTCTGATGTTGCTTAAATGGAATATATCAATGAGGAGTGTTTTCAAATTAAGTAGTCACCATAGATAAGATCGCTACTGCTACTAATGAAATTAAAGTGGAAAGAGTTATAAATTATAGTGTAAGCAGAAATAAACATTTTCATCTTGTTTTTTTAACAGAGTTTTGTGAGTGAGAAGGATGTGTTTAGGGGGGGGGGGGGGTCAGGTGGGGCATCATTTTCATTGCATGATTTAGAAACACCCACCAGTATGAAGGCAAATTTAGTAACGCCCACTTTTGTTCTGCAGAGACATCAATCTCATGCAAGTGACATTGTCCTGCCTTTTCTATTTATTTTGATTAAAGATTATGAGAGCACATGCATTTAAAAAAAAACATGTGCATGGATAAATCATTATAATATATACTGCAATATTTCATAAAAAATAAGAATTACCTAGCCTGGGAAAACCCAGACAACTTCCGGCAAATTTAGATTTGCTCTGCAAGTAGTCTGGCAAAGAGCTCATTCAAGCCCATTTCTAATCCAGCGAAATCGCGGCACCAATCAGAAACGTTGAGGCGGGCTTTACACGATGACGATCGCTCTGATTGGTTTTAGATCTATCCAATTGCGCCCAGAGGCATTTGAGCGATGTCTGTTGGTGAAGCGCAACTTTTATGCATTATTATTCAAACTGCAAACACATGAGAGGACAGTCTCCATGAAAGACCCTTTGGCAGATGAACGTGCTACTACATTTCTCTCTGAAACGGAAGGAAATTAAATAAGATTTAATAGAGGATTTTTAACTGTGACAAGATGATTGACAGGGCAGTTTAAGTGACAGGATGCACGCGACAGATCCGTCCGATAAAGATGACGAAGTAGTCTGTCCCAAAGCTTGCCTACTTTTTTGCTACACATTCAAAAGTAAAAACCTTTTCTTCATAAAAAGACTACATACTTTTATAGCGTAGTCAAGTGCAACGAATTGGGACACAGCATGGCTTTGCACGATGACGATCGCTCTGATTGGTTTTAGGTCTCTCCAGTTGCGCCCAGAGGCATTTGAGCGACATCCCTTGGTGACGCCCCTTTGGAAATGAGTTATTAATGAAGCTTTGCTCAGTTACTACTGAGAATGGTCTGGTTTTAACCAGGCTAAGAATTACCAATTTTGAACCACCAAACCATCCAATGACCCAATCAGTGCCGATGGACTAAATCAGGGCCCACCTACAGTTTTTATTGTTCAAGAAGTCACTTCACAATATGGAAGAAAAGACTATCAGGATGTCTGTTTCCTGCTGACTTTAAGACATTTTCCAGATTGACAATTTGTAATTTTAGTCTTGATTTCATGAGGTTAGTGAACCATAATCTTTAAAATTTTATAATCTTTCCCAAAGACTATTGAATGTGCTTCAAATACACATCTAGGCCTAGCTGGTTTCACAGATAGGGCTTAGATTAAGCCAGGATTAGACATTAGTTCAATTAGGACTTTAAGTAGCTTTTATAAACATGCAATGGCACTTACATGTTTGAAGATTTTATTTCCTTAACTCAACTTTAAATGTCCTTTATTTTAACTTACCATATAATTAGTAAAAAAATGCATCATGTAGCTTTTATAATTTAAAAGTACTTCATCATAATATCATTCAAATGACAAATGTAAGCAGTTTGCTATAGTTTACCTGTACGCACAGATGCAGAGAAACTCTTCTTTTCCTCAACCGCCACTACAGTGATGTTATAACTTGTGCCAGGCGAAAGCTGTTTTATCTCAAAACAGTTTTCATATGTTGTTTTAGTATAATCTTTTTCTTCATTCTTCCATTCGATTTGGAATTTTTGTTGTCCATTCGCAGCCACATCTGGATCTCCCCACTCGAAGCGCACTGAGTGCGGGCCTACATCAGTGAATCTAATGTGACCTGAGGGAGAGGGAATATTTGGAAAATAATTTTAGGATCAATGCTTTTGTTAAAGATGAAGTGTATAATTTCTCTGCCGCTGACAACAAACAGAACTGAAAATATAATATCAGGTTATTTTGTTTTTAAATTGCTGTTCTGAACACCATCCTTCATATACAAACAGATGGTCCTGCCACAAACTAACGCAACTGGTTGAGCCAGTGTTGCTGCTTTGGCCTTTTTTAGATGCGCAAATCAAGGTTTAATAGAGCCACAGTGTTTACAGTTTTTATGAAAATCATCCCACACATGATTTATAGTTTACCCGTAATCTGAGAAATGACATTATTTACATAATGACATTATTACATGTATTCATAAGACATTATCCTATGAATACATGTAAATGATAAAAATGAATTTACTTCCATACCTTCAGTTTCTTCTTCTTCTTCTTCTTCTTCTCCTACTTCTTTATCCATATATGTTCCTGCATTCCTAGTATACACAAAACAAACATATTCCAAAAATGTCCATTCAAAATATGAATATATATAATAAGCTTCTCTCCAGTATTTGATTCTTTACCTTTGAATGCCACTGCTTTCATCCCGGTCCTCCATCTCTTGCTTCAAAGCCTGGCAGTTTTCCTTGAGGTAATATTTTTACAATAATGTTGATTGTAAGACATATATTCTCTATGAACATCATCTAAAGATATATACTTATTCAATCTTTCAAGATTTAAAATTTTTTTTTTAAAAATATTAATTTTAAAATGAATTGTTTATGTACAATGTACATAGGTACATAAGTAATTCTTATTTAATATGTAATTTTATGAAATATTTGAAAAATAAAGGACATGGTTGAATTTAAAATACATTTTACTTAAAGCTGCAGTCCGTAGTTTTTCCTTGTTGTCGCCATCTCTGTTCAAAATCTGCAATTGCAGTTATTCACGGAATGATCAACTACGTGAGTTGTGCCTCGGCACGGCACAGCGCGGATGAATCCAATGTTTTGAGGAGAATGTGCGGCTGTCAGTCACCGCGCCGGTGTGGATACTGTCATTCGCAATCACAGATTCTACTTTTTGGAAGTATGACCAACATAAGAATTTTTAACCCGAATTTTAACAAGTAACATCCACTTTAATTTGTTCTGACCAACTAAGGGGAAAAAAGCATTGCAGTAAATCACGCTGATTAAATCTAACGATTGCTTATCATTTCATGTCAAACCGTGAACATTAAATTTTGTTCTCAAATCGTTAATGTTAACAACATCAGCATTGCGTGACTACATTTAATGCCCTTCCGATATTTATCCTTGTTTTCACATGGGCCGGTTGCAGTCTCCTTTTTTCTGTCGCCACTCTGAAGTCTTTTGCATTTTACAACGGGTGAATCTCCAGTTGTCACTGGTGATTGCCGTTTGCCGATTTGCCTTTCTGGATCCGCCATCAAATTGATAAGTTTAATTATATCAAGTGCTGTGAGAAAAGGCTATAAATCTCCATCTCCAACATCCTCAGACGCAACATAGCCTACTTGCCGAGACACCGTCTTTATGTGTACAGATGTGACGTAATGACGCAAAGACATGCTCAAATTTCCCGCGGAAATCCACCAGTACCACTGGAATTAAAAACGTTATTAACGTTTTCAATCGAGCTAAGGCAGGCAGATAGTTTGGAACTACTTGCTCAAAAATTTATTTTGGATTAATTTTACCCAAAAAAGTTACGGACTGCAGCTTTAAATGTAAAAAAAAAACATGATCTACAATAACTCAAATTAAGAATATACTATAATACTCACAGGTAGATTCAGTGTATTACGAGAGCTTCATCTTCCTTGAGATTCAAAAGACAAAATGATGGTCTCTAGTCTCTGTCTAATAAATGACACATATATACTAAGCAGCAAAGTGGCTTTCGGTTTTTATTACGTGAGCTCAGTTCCTGTCATAGGTGTGGGGTTTGGGGGGGTTCACTGGTTAGACTGGTTTACACTTACTGAAAATGAAAAAAATGTGTATGTATTGAATGTTAGATATGAGGAAGATTTTGGTAATGTACTTTTATAAAAGAGTGTAAGATGAACATAAATCAAGAAGCAAATTACAAACCTGCTGACACAAGCTGATGCAAAGGAATGTTTGGCAGTTAGTACACACTTTTAAAGTGAAAGGTCTGTCAAAGTAAAAATATATATTTATCTATATTTATACATCTATATTTATATATATATATCTATATATCTATATTTGTTTATTTCGAGCTTAAAGCTGTGCTTCTGAATGCTAATAGACATTGTCATCATAAAGACAAATTGACTAAAGGTGTTTTTACAGCATTAAGCAGCCTTTTGTTGAATATATGCCATTTTTGCTGTAAAGTTGATATAAGTGCTTGCACAAATAGGAACTTTATTGAAATATGATATTGGAGGCACCTTTACAGTGCTGATTTGCCATCTTTTCAATAGGCTATTTGAAAACATCATTTATACATGATATTCCTTTTCAAATAAGAAATAAAGTACAAAATGGACAAGTATTTTAATCACATGACTAATAGGAAAACGGAACTTCAAGTACTTTTCTTGTAATTATGATGGCAGATTTTAATAGTTGATGAACTGCTGCCCTCACCTGACAATTGGCATTATACAGAGAAAGTTATTAAAGGGTTAGTTCACCCAAAATTCTGTCATCAATTACTCACACTCATGTTGTTCCAAACCCGTAAGTCTTTAGTTCATCTTTGGAACACAAATGAAGATCTTTTTAATGAAATCCGAGCACTTTCTGTCCCTCCATTGACAGCAACTTTCAAGACACAAAAGAGTAGCAAAGACATCATATTGTTGCATTGTTGTTGCATGAACAAGCGTTGGAGATTAATATTTTGTAAATAAAATGGTAAATTATTAATTATAAACCACTTGTCACATGGATTACTTTAATGATGTCTTTACCTTTCTGTGGCTTGAAAGTGCTAGTTTTGTAGTCTGTCAATGCAGGGATGTAGACTCTCAGATTTCATTTTAAAGATCTTCATTTGTGTTCCAAAGATGAACTAAAGTCTAACGGGTTTGGAACGATATTAAGGTGAGTAATCAATGACAGAAATTTCAATTTTGGGTAAACAATCCCTTTAATCTTTTACTGGGTATAAGCACTTCGGTAACATTTCTATGCCCATCTCTATCCCCTTTATTTTTTTACTGAATACACTACCTTTTAAAAAGATGCAGTGTTTTATAAACTGGATATGAACTCATTTATGGTTTATGTGATTTTTTTTTTCTATTTGGAAAAGCAGAATATAAAAATGCCTTTTTCTTATGTTTTCTGGCAAATGTGAATGCTGTGTTTCCCAGAAATGCTTCACTTTCTTTCAAACTACATTTACATATAGTACAACAAGTATAGTATTACAATTATGTCCTATTGCGTGATGTGCTACAGTATGTGATCCCCCCCCCCCCCAAAAATAAACACAAACTGGTCAGACCAGTGCATAAAATGTTCTCCAGAAAGGGCCAAATACCAAAGAACTAACTCCGATTGAACTATGACAAAGCACGTGATTTACTGTAAACAGTATTGTGCCTGATGGAACAAGCCTGGTCAATGATTAGTGTCTTTCCCTCAGTGTGTCCAGTTGTGACCACCTTCATGAGATCTGTGGACAAGATATATTCATATACAGGGTATTACATTCATGGTTTGATTATAATGCATAAGAAACTTTCAAGGCCTGAATGAAAGCATAAAATGTTTCAAGGTGAAATTCATGTTATTTTGACAGACCAATAACTTGTATTTAGCCTACTTACTGTGAAAAAGGATTAATCTGTTTTACAGTACAAAAAACAACTGGACGGTTGCTAAGGCGATGTGGTAACACTTTACAATAAGGTTTAATTTGTTAATATTAGTTAACTACTTTAGTTAACATGAACTAAAAATTAACAATACTTCTCATTTATTAATATTAGTTAAGGTTAATGTCAGCTTTTACTAATAGTCTACATTACAAAAATCAAATATTGTATTTCTTAACATTTGTTAATGCACTGTGAACTAACATGATGATCAGCTTTGAGCTGAATAATGATCAACAAAGATTATCAAATACTGTAAAAAAAAAAGAGTAGGCCTATTGCTTGTTAGTGTGAAGAGACAAACATTGTACGTTTATGACATATTAGGCGTACAAATAAAAGTAGGATATGTGCATATTTTAATGCAAATATAATTTGCAAGTAGTTAAAAATGACTATTTCTCAACTTGAATTTCCTAAACACTTTCAAATGTTCAAGACATGGTTGTGGCCTTGGTTCATGTCAGTTAATACATTAATTTGAACAAATGAGACCTTAGGTGTAAGTGTTACCTACCGGCAATGTATTAGAATAATGGTTATTGTCAGTATTTCGGAAATTGAAGCTCCTTTAGCTGATTTAAGAAGGGATGGGGTGTGAGATGTTTCCACCTGCTAGTTCCGAGTTAAGATTCTCAGAGGCTCGACAACAGCGTCATCTGTTGGCTCGTAAAACCTAGAAAAACAATTTATCAACTGTGCAACGGAGGAATATTTTCTTTGTAGAATTTGTCATTTCTTACGTGTGTTTGTGTGTTGGTTAAGTTACTCAGTTAAACCACATCAACTGAAAAAAAATCTATTTATGGACAAATTAGGCTAAATATAATCTAGAAAATTCAGAGTACGCCACACATTTCAAAATTCAACCAACCAGACCGTGCAGACACGCAAAGCCAAATGATTCAACAGAAATTGAGGCATCGGATCACGTTTGCCATTGATCACGTGATTTTTCTGAAAACAAAATAGGAAATTGCGCTGTATCAGCTGATTCCGGCTGATTCTCTGCTGACGTTAAAAATTAAGGCAAATATCAAGCAAATTGATTTCTGCAAACATAGGCTATATAGACTTTTTTTACTACGTTGACATTTAAAAAACTAAGCCTACTTGGTTTGTTTAAATACTAAGTGCAATTTAGAGTATTAGGCCTATAGATTTTTTTAAGTAAAAATAAGTAAATAAGACCAAACAATGTTTAAATACACAGATATTCATACATGTGAAATGTATTGTAAAATGCTTTAGTAATAGGCCTATTACTCTTATAATTATAAGTATGCAAATTATGCAAACAAAATTCCTTGTCAGTGACCTAGCCTACATTCCTTGCCAGTAGCTATTGGTGATGAACCATAATCACTGTTAATACTAGATAAAGAAAACCTGTGGAACCACAACCACAGCTAAACTGCCAAAAATGAATTGAACACTGTTTAATTCAGATGTTTTCAAATTCTAACCAACTGCAGCAAAGAACAGAGGACTTCTTATATTAGTTAGTTTTCATTCTTTTAAATTGAATTATTAGCTAAAAACAACACTGTTACTATTTGCAACTTTGAGAATTTTACTGAAATGGTTAAGTTACACGTTAACTGCTTGATTACTCAAGTTTTTCATGTGTGAACTGATTTTATTGTGATTGTAGAGACAAGCTCCAAGTATTATGTAAATGTATTATGCAACTTTTGTTGTTAGAAGGAGGACAACCGAGGTCACTGGAAACAGCACTGATTGCTGTTCTAAGTTATAAATTAAACAAGATTAAACAAATATTGTGTTTACAAAAAAAAAAAGTTTTTCTAATCAAAATTTCATGTTTAATTCAATGTGTTACTTGCCATTTCTTTAATTGCTTGTGAGAGTTACTATTGTATTAAAGGAGAACTCCGGTCAATTTTAACATTGAGCTCATTTTTTGTAAATTTGGAGTGCTGTCAGTACAGAGAACAACGACAAAAATCGGTGTTGCCTACACCGTGTTATCCTCTTTTTAAAATTTGCACCCTGTTGACTTCAATGGGGCAAGTACTTAACCTGCTTTTAGCCTCTTAACATCCTTGATGTGTCATTACAAGTGCACAGCTAATGTGAGTGATTCCTTCAGAGTGATCACGGGTGAATCTGACTGCAGTAGATGTGAAAGATATGAATATAAATTATGTTTATTCAGCCAGCGCACATACCTGTATTTACATCCTGTTTTCGGTCGAAGTCCATAGTAATCGATTGTCGAGTTCGGGCACATGATCGTACGTACTAAACCTATGCACGTGAACTCGACAATCGATTATTATGGACTTCGACCGAAAAAAGGATGTAAGTACAGGTATGTGCGCTGGCTGAATAAACATCATTTATATTAATATCTTTCACATCTACTGCAGTCAGATTCACCCATGTTCACTCTGAAGGAATCACTCACATGACCTGTGCACTTGTAATGACACATCAAGGATGTTAAGAGGCTAAAAGCAGGTTTAAAACTTGCCCCATTGGAGTCAACAGGGTGCAAATTTTAAAAGAGGATAACACGGTGTAGGCAACACCGATTTTTGTAGTTGTTCTCAGTACTGACAGCACTCCAAATTTACAAAAAAATTAGCTCAATGTTAAAATTGACCGGAGTTCTCCTTTAACTATATACTAGGCTATATCAGTGGTGATAGGGACTGCTGTTTTCACTAACAACACCTCTTGTGTTGTGAAGAAAGGCACATCTTTTATGGTATTTATCAATTTTTGTGTTAAGGTCCTTTCACACTGAACGTGATTTTGACGCACGAATAATTCGCGCGATGTTTGTGTAATGAGCGCTTCCACACCGAACGCTAATGTGCTGCGGCGAAAAAAACAAGTTATTTTTTTCGCTTCGATGACGATTTTTTTTTACGCATCCGGTGTGA
The DNA here is from genome assembly GCF_964197995.2 of Scardinius erythrophthalmus. Taxonomy (NCBI): domain Eukaryota; kingdom Metazoa; phylum Chordata; class Actinopteri; order Cypriniformes; family Leuciscidae; genus Scardinius; species Scardinius erythrophthalmus. The sequence continues at coordinate 13,417,689 of NC_138230.1, forward strand.
AAGGGCCTTACTCACCAGTGTCAAGTAACGATGACAAAGACATTTCATTTAATTCAATGAACTCTGTTCAGACAAGTTCACTTGATTATAGGGTTGAGTAAAACTAACAACAATGAAAGTTTTGCGTACAATTAATTGTACTAATGAGTTGTGAAATCTAATTACATAATATTACACTAGGCTACTGTTCGAAAGTTTGTGGTGGTAAGATTTTTTAATGTTTTTAGAATACATCGAGGATGCATTTATTTGATCAAGTAAACAGTAATATTCTTAAATACAATTTAAACTAATTGTTTTTTATTTTAATATATTTAAAATTTTTATTTATTCCTGTGAGGGAAAAGCTGAACGTTTTTCTCCAGTCTTCAGTCACAAGATCCTTCATAAATAATACGCTGATTTGGTGCTCAAGAAAAATGTCAGTGTTAAAAACTGTTATGCTACTAAATTTTGTTTGTGGAAGCTGACTTTTTTTCAGGATACTTTTATAAATAGAACGTTCAAAATATGTTGTAACATAACAAATGCCTTTATTTCTTAAAAACTTAAACATTTCCAAAAAAAAAAAAAACATTTGCGTGTTTCCAAAGGCTCACAAAGAACATAAATTTTTTTTAAATTTTTCTATTTTTTTTTTAATTCTACCACTTCAGCAGAAATATGCCAACCACACACAGTGTATTTAGACCACACAGCCTCTCTCTTACAGTAACATTGTTTATTTTGCAGACATCTGGCTTTCACAATGTACACTTACTTAATAAAGCAAAACCCTCACTCAGCTCATCGCTGTTATATAACCGACACTGTTCTTTTAAAACCACGCAGCATGAAAATATTCTGCTATGATGATTTTAGGATAAAGCAGTCAAGTCATGTTTTTGTTGTGGTGCTGTGTTTGCTCAAATGCCAAGAAAACATAAAGACACAATTATAAAGTAAAAAGTATTGTTTCTGCTTCATTTGAACACTCAAACTTACAGACACACTCCTTGCAAGAGGAGTCATTTCACATTAGAAATAATACCACACTCTACAAGGGTCAATAACACTGTATTCATATTTAATGTTTGCACTAGATCCAATCACAGGACAGTAATAATCTAGCTATGTTCCATAACCTGCTGAGTTAGATAGCATTTTAAGGCACTTGATGGGTTCATGTAGAACTCGTTTTTCCATTCCATGGTGCTCTAAAATAGTTTTTCTGTAAACAAATGCGCCAAAGGTAAACACATCTTGCTGCCTTTCAGCATTTCACTCGTCACATTTTTAAGATGCTGTGTTAAGTTAAGAAGTTAAACTTTCAAAATCAGTCTTGCATTTTACCTTGCGTTCTCCTCTATCACTCAGAATTGCCTCAGTTATGCTGCCTTCTAATGTAGCACCTTTTTTAGGCAGCATTGCTTGTTTCTGTAGTGGAGAAGACAATGGCTGCGTCTGAAATTGCATACTTCCCTATAGGCCATTCTACAGTATTGGTTCAAACTGCTGTCCCACAAACAAAAAACACATTTAAAAAGAATAGAAGTATTTAAATTTTAGATGTTTACAAAGATCCTTCTATTATCTGTTGAATCCCACAATAATATTTAAAGTATCAATAAGCTTAATATATATAAAATCATCATTTATTGGGTACTTTCAATTGGGAGGGGGCTGTCCTGAATTTTCATGTCACTACCGAAACAGTGTGTGTTTTAGTCCATTGGCTGAGACTGATTTTAGCCACACTCCTACATTGTCCCTCTCTCTCATAGCCATCATGTTGAGGAAAATGTGTTCGAAAGTCTGAAAATCTGTGTTTAATTTTAAGGAACGTCACTACCAAACACCTTTTTTCTGCAATTAAGCAAACTTTTTTGGGTGTTATTCAATAAAATGTATGTTTTATGTGTGTACAATTGTTTAGAACTGTGCTAGTTAACCATGTGCTGTTTAGCATCTTTGAGTTAGGTTCAAAAGTATCTAAAATTGTCACTACCGAAACAATCATGACTGAAACAGGTCATCATTGTTTTGGTAGTGACAAAAGGGAACACATAATCATTTATTTGGGGGAAATAAACAAAACTTTAGTACAGTTATGCAAATCATTAGTATCTTAGTATGTTTTAGTAGTGTTTTAGTATGCGAGTTAAAATTCCGGTAATGTGATGTGGTCGCTACCAAAACATTACTGTCACTAGCGAAAATGTGCCGTTATGACCAAAACATGCATGTTTTGTCTAAAATAAAGTATATTGAATTATCAACTAAGATGTTATTATAGTGTTTGGTTCAATGTACAGGGTGGGCCATTTATATGGATACACCATAATAACATGGGAATGGTTGGTGATATTAAAGTCCTGTTTGTGGCACATTAGTATATGTGAGGGGGCAAACTCCTCAAGATGGGTGGTGCCCATGGTGGCCATTTAGAAGTCGGCCATCTTGGATACAACTTTTGTTTTTTCAATAGGAAGAGGGCCATGTGACACATCAAACTTATTGGTAATGTCACAAGAAAAACAATGGTGTGCTTGGTTTCAATGTAACTTTATTCGTTCATGAGTTATTTACAAGTTTCTGACCACTGATAAAATGTGTTCAATGTGCTGCCCATTGTGTTGGATTGTCAATGCAACCCTGTTCTCCCACTCTTCACACACTGAATGGCCCCCAAGGTCTCCCGATCTGACCCCCTTAGACTTTTATCTTTGGGGTCATCTGAAGGCAATTGTCTATGGTGTGAAGATACGAGATGTGCAGCACCTGAAACTACGGATACTGGATGCCTGTGCTGGCATTTCTCCTGCGGTGTTGCTATCAGTGTGTGAAGAGTGGGAGAACAGGGTTGCATTGCAACTTGCTTTGGAAAATGATTCGCTGTATTGTAACGCTCGAAACACCACTGGCGACACTTGCTTGTCAAATTTTATATCTCTGACTTTTCCCGCTTGAATTCTGAGATATTAAGTCATGTGAAAAAATGGACACCCTACTGAATTCTATGGTTTTACGTATCAGGACAATAAAAAAAAAAAAAAAAACCTTCTGGTCCTTGGTCTTACAATTAGGTAAATACAACCTCAGATGAACAACAACACATGACATAGATTGAGTCATTATTTATTTAACAAAAACTAGGACAAAATAGAGAAGCCATGTGTGAAAACTAAGTACACACTTCCTGCTGCCATTAAAAGCAGTCAGGTGCTGCTAATCAAATAAACGTATAGAAGATTTGTCAGTTTGCTGGTCTGGAGCATTCAGGTGTGTGTTAACCCAATGCCAAGGAGGAAAGACATAAGCAATGATCAGAGAAACAATTGTTGCTGCCATCAATCTGGTAAGAGTTACAAGGCCATGTCCAAACAATCCAAACAATTTAAAGTCCAGTATTCTACAGTGAGGAAGATTATTCACAAGTGTAAAATATTCAAGACATTTGCAAATCTTCCCAGGACTGGACGTCCCAGCAAATTCACCCAAATGTCAGACTGTGCAATGCAAAAAAACGAGAGCTACATCTCATACAGGCCTCAGATAGCATGTTAAATGTTAAAGTACATGGCAGTACAATTAAATGGGTCAAGTATGACATGTTTGGAAGGGTTGGAGAAAGCTTCTTCTCTCTAAAAAGAACATGGCAGCACTGTTTAGGTTTGCCAAGTTGCATCTGAACAAACCACAAGACTTCTGGAAAAATGTCCTTTGGACAGACGAGACCAAAATGGAGATGTTTGATCATAATGCACTGTGCCACATTTGGCAAATCCAAACTAACGTGAAGCCGTGTCCGACAGCTAAAGCTTGTCCAAAATTGGGTCATGCAACAGACAATGATCCCAAGAACACCAGCAAATCTACAACAGAATGGCTGAAAAAGAAAAGAATCAAGGTGTTACAGCGGCCCAGTCAAGCTCAAACTTTTTGTTGTGTGAAGAACAATAGAGCGTTGATGTAAAATAAATGTGCCTTTATTAGTCTGTTCATATGCCTGCTGACCTCACATTAATGTACATGATTTAAACATATTTCAAAAGTACAATTCATATATTTGTTTACGACTATTTACTAATTTATTTCTAGAAAAAACGTCTTCCTTGGAGACATTTGTAGTTGTGTGAGTCGTCCTATGGGGAGCGCTGTAGAGAGACGGTATCAGGGCTGGTCCTCTGATGTCACTCACACTGCCTTATACAGGAACACAACACAGCTTTCTCATGTGAGAACACACACAATACAACACATGCAGAGTAGAGCGGACAGTCTGACAGGCTTCGGCAAGGTAAGTCGCCTTTTTTCATATTTATGTGTATTGTTGAACGCTATACTAAACTATTACATATGGAGATTTTAAAGAATTGTATTAAATGTTATATTACTTTCTCAATCAATTGGGAAATTCCGATGACTGAAGCTTTTCAGTCGTGAGAGTAACGAGTTCGGTTGTAATAGTTTATTTCAACGCTGTGACTTACTAGTGGTATCGAATTATTTCTGGTAAAAAGTTTTTATAACACTCAACATTACATTTTTAGAGTGTCACACAAAAATGTTTGTGGCTTCTCTGCGTTCCATCCTAACCAATAAGTGTAGCGATAGGACAGCGAGTTCCCCATGTAATTATATTCATAACATGTGTTTACTGTTGTGTTGTTGAGTGTAGGCTATATTCAGTGATTATATGTCTGTGATTTTTAGTGCACCAACTACTAAGCACTTAACTTTATGACCGACTTTCTGTTCTGATATGGTTTGGTGATACTGTATCATATCAGATGCTGTCTGTGTGGGCAATATCACATGCTGACTCATTGGCTCTTAATGCCCATCTCTATGCAAACCATTTCAAACACACTTTACTATGTTTGACAGTGCAATGCTTTATGAATACAAATTTAGGCTACATTTGCTTAAAGCTTTAGGTAAAATATGTAAATATATATTTGAAACAATTTGAATATCAAAAGCAGATTTCCTTCTAGCAAATTCTACAGGTTGTTGTACAGAGCACCAACATTTATGCATAATTTCACATTAAAAGATAACAGTTTAAGATGACTGATTTCAGCTTAGAAATTTGACCCATTCTGACTATTATCTAAGTTTATGTGCTTTGCTGACTCACTGAGTCCTCTTCTGTGAGATAATGTCTTGGCACAAATGATTCACAGTGGCTCTTGGGGGCGAGATGAGGTCATTCCCCCTCGATCAAAATGATAAATGAGATTGTTGATAGTCTCACCTATATGTTTTTTTGAGCATCTTTCTATGCCTTCGATGATGCATGGCATGTAGCCTTTCAAAATAAGATGCATGTGTGTGTGTGAAATCTAGCAGTCATCTTAATGTCAATACAAATTCACATGCAAGGAGAATATGTCTCTATTTATCTATTAATATGTCACGTATGTGGAAATTTGGCAGGTCTCTGTCAAAGGCAAGTGGCCAAAACATTTGCCAATCTTACAATGAACAAATCTGTTTTTTGTTTTTTACATTGCATTTGTATGGTTTGAGGTACTATTCAGTGAAGTACAGCTTGTGGTAGGCAATTTCATAGAATGATTCAGAATATATAGGCTAGTTCACTAAAAAATAGCTCACCTTCATGATGTTCGTAATCTTTGTGATTGATTCTTCTTGAAAATATTGGAGTATTATAGTACAAAAAATGAGATTTCTACAGTATAACCGTGGCGATTTTGATTTGCATTTTTGTTGCACCATTCTGATACTCTAAACCTTTGATACTTTGGAAATATGTAAATATAGAAAGGAATTTTCAGCACAAGACCTTAGGGCAGACTTGTCAGCCTTGGGCATTGACAGAAAGCTGCAGGGAAATGAAACAAAATCATTTGCGTCTCCACTTAAATGTTCAGCTTTTGTTGTTTTTGGATCAGTGTCAATACATGAACAAGTCTGTCATTACCAGCAATAAAGTTGTGCAACAACAACAACAGCAATATAAACATTCTGATTTAACAAGACTGAACAAGTTTTGCATATAAGAAGGCTTAACGAGATTCATATCAGCAGGAGATGACGGCATGATGCAGAAGTAAGTACAAGTGTAATCGGGCTGACTGCATTTCCACTTGTTTGCAGAAGGCTGCTATTGGGGGTCCACTGAGATCAGCAGATATTCCTGGTTTTTACTGAATGGATGAATGTGCACTCAGCACCTTCTGCAAACTCCTGTTCCGCACCTGAAGGGTGTATGGATATGTGCGTGTGTCTGTACATGTTTGCTAAGTGAAATCTAATAGTTTAACTTGTCAAACCTTTAATTATACCAACCACTTCTGAAGGATTTATGTAGGGCTGCCCCACTAGACAACTAAACATTAGTCAACTAAACGAGGCTTGGTCGACCAAATTTTAATTAGTCGTGTAGTTGTAGAAAAAAAACCTCCAAAAGAAGTGGCGAAGTCACGCAGTCCGTGACGGACTGATCATTAACACGGCTGGTCCATTTGTCGAGCAGGAAATCCAAATGTTCGTCTATCATTCACCGATCTCAAATATGGCTTATCTTTTGAAATATGCAAGTATAGTAGCCTAATGTTAGTTTGTCCAAGTGTTCAAGTCCAAAAGAACTTAAAATACGGCGTCATTTTTGGTCATAGAAATAAGAGTCATACATAATTCGAAACTTTCACTCAACAACAAAACTTTTGCTTTTGTAAAATAAAGATAACAAACAGAATGCGTTTTCTTCGTCTCGGTTTCCGTGCACTTCTTTGATGAAGAGTGTCACAAAAATGTGCTGTTAGCCGACTATTCGCTTAAATTAACAACTACTAGTCGACCAGAAAAATCTTTAGTCGGGGGCAGCCCTACATCTTTATCTTTATACAATTGGGTTCCAAAGGTTTGAGACTTCTATATATTTAGCATTTAAAAAAATATATATATATATATATATATATTATCAGTCATGTTCCTGGTTTGTTATGTGTCTTGTTTTCATTGGTTCTTTGTTCCTTGTGTCACTTTTTGATTGGTTCATTGTTTCATTAGGTTCAGGTGTTTCTTGTTGCTCATTATTCTTGGTGTATAAATAGCCCTCATGTTTCATTGTTCCTTTGTCTAGCTTTGTTCCATGTTACGGCTGGTGGTGAGTTTAAGGGACTGTTTACACAACACCGGTTTCAACTAAGAATGTAAAACTTGTTATGCTTTTTGGGCGTTCATTTACACGACAACGGCGTTTTGGGTACCTGTAAACAAGGGCGTAGATTTGGTTTGAACATTGGGGGGGTTGAAGTTTGGGTCTGCATATTTTTCATGTGATCATGGTATAAATATCGGGGGGGTTGTAATGCATAGATTTAAATATTGGGGGGGTTATCTCCCCCCAACCCCCCCACAAACTACGCCCCTGCCTGTAAACAACAAAAACACGAAACTCTGAAGACGATGACGCCATGCACATGCTAATTACGTGTTCAATCTATAGTGTTTCATCGCCATCTAATGGCCTGGCAGCAGAATACAGCGTTTTTAGTCGTATTTGCGGATCCGTGTGAATGGGTATCGTTTTGACAATGTCTGTTTGCGGAAAACCCAAAGAAAAAACGTTTCCATTTTAAGCATATCGTTGTTGTGTTAACGATTGGGGGCCTGACAATGCAAACTTTTTGAAAACAATACTATTATTATCTCTGCATAGTATTTCTTTACAAAGTGACATCGCCAACTACTGGCCTGGAAGAATAATACAGCATTTTTAGTCGCTTTCGCGGATTTGTGTGAACAAGGTTCATTGACAATGTCGTCTGTACGCGAAAAATGCAAAGGAAAACTTGTCAGTTTTTAGTAAATCATTTTCGTGTAAACGTACCCTTAAATTAATTTCGATTCCCAGATTTTTAGTGTGCTCTCAGATAGTGCTGGGCGGTTTGACCAAAAATCAACATCACGGTTCTAAATTATACCGGTTTCACGGTTTTTACCGTTTTTTTTTTTTTTCAAGCATGATGGGTGTTAACCACATTTTCTACTGAGTGAGAGAGGAAATACTGCAGTAGATTTACTTATAATGCCCTATTTTATTGTCATGAGTGAATATTATAGAAAAAATCCACACTAATATTAATAATACAGGTTTGCAAGGCTGTTTACAAAGAGGTGCCAGCAGGACGCGCTTTTGGAGCGGCAGAAACAGTGGTTTCCCCGGTAACGGCTGTACACAAAGCAGCAACGCTCATAAACACTGCTTTATCAGGAAAGATAAAGAAAGATTCAATCGTAATAACAAAGAAACTTTTCTAAAGACCGTCAGTTCACTTCAGATACGTTAATACAGTATAAAAACACGCGCGCCGCGAGAAAAAAGACACTCTCACCCCCACACGTCTCGTGCCCATTCTAGTCAATGCTTGTGTTTCAGATCGAAGCTTCTCCGCGCCGCTTCGCTAAATATAGGCGCCTAGTCTATTTTGACGCACCGCGTGGAGGACGGAATAAAACCTTGTCGCAGCTGTAAGGCCGGTGACACACTGGATGCGTGGCGTAAGCGTCTCAGCTGCGTGGCGTGTCCGTTTTTATTTCGGCTCCCATGTTAACAGGTTAGAGCTTGCACACTGCGTGCGTGACACGCGCGTCTCAGGCGCGGCTCGAGCCGCGCGGAAAACGCGTGCCTGCTAGAAATAGAACCGACGCCTATTTTTCACGCGACACGCAAGCGTCTTGGAAGCGTTTCCAGGCAAAATTGAATAGGAAAAGATGTTTATATGACATTTTGACACGAATACATATTAATAAATGTCATTTTGATGTTTGAAAGTGTCTAGGGTTTGACATAAATGCAAATATAAATGCAATTTAAAAAAATATTATCGATTTTCAAATACTGCACCTGTCAATACAGAACGAAATGTTCTATAGTCTATATTGCCGTCAACACTGCCGACGTTGTCTTTGCTGCTATATATTTATGTTTAACATGAAGTATAGGCCTTCCACAACTCTCTCCCCATGTCACCAATATGTCACCTAGCAGCAGCAGCGCCGCGTCAGACACGCTTCTGGTGTGCAAAGACATGGAAAACGCGACGCAGCCGCCACGCAGCTGACACGCAACAGAAACGCCACGCTCACGCCACGCATCCAGTGTGTCACCGGCCCAGGGGTGAGACTGTGTCGCGCAGCGCCGCGTTCCGATTAAAGCGACATACACCGGTATTGCGGTTTATTAAAAATTCACATCGTAACAAAAATAAACACCGGTATTCGGTATGAACCGGTAAACCGCCCAGCACTACTCTCAGACTTTTTTTAGTACCATCAATCTGTTTCTGGTCTGTTAACTGTTAAGTCTCTCAAGCAGATGTGCCAGACATGCTTGTACAAAAATGAACAGCAATTGCATACAGTACGCTTCTAGCAAATTCCTCATGATTAGAACTTGAAACAGCACATAAGACCGAATTATCTTCTGTATGCAAAGATCGAAATGAAAAGTGTAAAAAATGAGAGGCATCTCGTCTTAGATCTTTTGAGTTCTTTGCAGTAGTCATAATTATATTTCCGACAGGCTCACATTATACTCTCCATTCATACTTGACCTTGTGTTCAGATCACTTGTGTATAGTTCTTTTATCACTTAAAGCATCCATGCATTTACAGTAAACAAGTTCCAGGCACTTAGGCAGTTTTAACCTAGCCTGGCCAGGTTTTCCAAAGCAAACTACAAGTGCTTTCTCTGTCCTGGCTCAGGTAATGAGACACCTCCGGACTGATTTAATGCTTTGAAGTCTATCGTACACGCTGTGGAATGAAGCCTGGAGGTTGGATTCAGTACAAAGAGTCTGTTTGAAAGTTCATTCTGTTTTCTTCACCCTTCGGAATGGTTATTTTGTGAATTACTTTTTTTTTTTTTTTAAATGAGCTGTCAGTGAATGTAGACTATAGGGTAGAAGCTGGGCAATTCTGCATTGCAGCAATTTCAGGTCAAATACCTGAAACTGCTTATATATGCAAATAGGAGCCTGTCTGGTGTGTCTCAATGTATAAACCATTCATAAAAGGACATCAATCTAATGGCACCAAGAAAAAAACATTAGGCTACAAACAATTAAGGTAATTATGGCGGTAAATGCAAAGTGCTGCATGACCGATGCGAGTTAATGTGAAGGGTGTGAGAGCTCAATAAGAGAACATTAAGTCTTGGTCGTGAAGTTCACAGGGTGTGGCTGCGCTCCTTTAAAACTCCTTTAAAACCCCAGAATGCACTTTTTTCTGTTGATTGTCGGGCTGAATGTTTTTTTTTTTTTTTTGTTGCCACATTAGCGTGTTCTATTTCTAAATTGCTGTGCTTGGTGTGTCAGTTTGCAGATTCCCCCCCGAGGCTGTTGTTCTTTCTCTTGCGCACGTCCCCTTCGCTCTGCCTGCAAGGATAAAACATCACAGGGATGATGATTTTCAGCTCAATATGCACTTTATATGCACACGTGTGCTGCAACGTGTGTGTGTGTGTGTGTGTGTGTGTACACAGAAATATAGAAGACAGGTGAAAACAGGCTGGTTTACATATGACAGAAATGAAAGTCCTAGAAAATCAAGGCAGGTGACTCAAAAATTAATCATGATTCATGATAAGAACGGTACACTGCAAAACTTACGTAAGTGGTTAAAGTGTTGTGTAGGCTCTTAAATTGTATGGGAGCAAAGTAAAAGTAAATCACTTATTTTTTATAAATGTAAAAAATAAACCATAAACATTTTATTGTTTATCAGATACTTTTTTTTCTCCCAAAGCAAATGCCCCTTTTTCTCACAATTGCGATCAAGTCAGAATTTTGACTTTTTTTCTCAGAATTGCGAGAAATGAAGTCAGAATTGTGAGAAATAAAGTCGCAATTCTGAGAAATAAAGTCGCAATTGCGAGATATAAAGTCGTAATTGCGAGATATAAAGTCGCAATTCTGAGAAATAAAGTTGCAATTCTGAGAAATAAAGTCGCAATTGGGAGATATAAAGTCAGAATTGCACGATATAAAGTCGCAATTGCGTGTTATAAAGTCAGAATTGTGAGATATAAACTATTCTGTAGTTAAAAAAAAAAAAGTCTGTCTTTTTTCCCCTTAGAATTGGACTTTATATCTCACAATTGTGAGTTTATATCTCACAATTGTGAGTTTATATCTCACAATTGTGAGTTTATATCTCACAATTGTGAGTTTATATCTCACAATTCTGAGAAAAGATGTCAGAATTGCGAGATATAAAGTCAGGATTGCGTGATATAAAGTCGCAATTGCGAGGAAAAAAAAGTCAGAATTCTGACTTTATAACACGCAATTCTGACTTTATATCTCGCAATTCTGACTTTATAACACGCAATTGCGACTTTATAACACGCAATTGCGACTTTATTTCACACAATTGCGACTTTATTTCACGCAATTCTGACTTTATATCTCGCAATCTGAGTTTATAACACGCAATTACGACTTTATTTCACGCAATTCTGACTTTATATCTCGCAATTCTGACTTTATAACACGCAATTGTGACTTTATTTCACGCAATCCTGACTTTATATCTCGCAATTCTGAGAAATAAAGTCAGAATTGCGAGATGTAAACTCGCAATTGTGAGATAAAAAGTCGCAATTATCCTTTAAAATGTTTTATTCTGTGGCGGAAACAAGCTTCCATAGCAAAGCTTTTGTTTTCTAAACAAACATTTTTTTTATTTATGTAGTGTGTAGTAAAGTGTAGCAGACTTCTTGACACATTTATGTCATTTTAAATATTTTTTTTACAATAAAATGGCAAATAAAAGTGTATATTATAAATAATTGGTAATGCTTTTGAAAGAAGTATATGTTTACCAAGACTGCATGTATTTGATTAAAAATCCAGTAAAACAGTGTGAAATTCTTTACAATTTGAAATAACTTGTTCTATTTAAATTTTTTTTTTAAATGTAATTTATTCCTGTGATGCAAAGCTTCAAAAAATCTCAAACATTTTTCAGCACCATTACTCTTCAGTGTCACATGATCCTTCAGAAATCATTCTAATATCCTTAAAAAATAATTCCAATATTCTGATTTGGTGCTCATTTTGGTGCTCACAGTTGTGCTGCTTAATATTTTTTTGGAATTTGTGATTATTTTTTTTTTTTCAGGATTCTTTGATCAATCTAATTCTTTGATTCAAAAGAACAGCATTTATTTAAAGTAGAAATCTCTATGTAGATATCAGAGACAAAATGAAAATATTATTTCAACACATTCTAGGGCACCTTTTTTTTTTACGTTTGTTTTAATGAAATGCTGTTAGCTAGTTCTATCAGATATATCTTTGATTTACCTGACCAGCAGATCATTTACTTTGTCCTGTAGTGTGTTATTGCATTCATGTTGTGTGTTTAACATTTGTGGTATTTCACACACTGGGGTGACACACTAGCATAATCATGGCACATAGACGCTAATCCACAAACTGTGTTCTTATCTCTTTAAGAACCATTAGCATTAAACTCTGAGGCAGCTCATACTAACCAGGTAAAGCCACCTACACCTCTTATAGTTGACTTCCATAGAAGGCTCACCATCTGTTGACACAGACGCTCTCTATCGTGCCTCCACCCTTCACTGGTATCTGGTGTAACTGGCAATGGGGTGAATCAGCAGCCTGTGCGAGTGATCTCACTCTTATTCAATATCTCTTTCCACTGTCTGTGGTCCGATCCCAGAGGATCAAAATCTTTTCTTCTCCTGTTCTCCTGCATAGACATGTTGACATCTCGGTTAGGTGTAATCACTTCCTCTCTGGTGTATGAAGCGGATGTTACTCGGTTGTCTGAAGGAACAAGTCGATTTATAGTAAACCACAGGTTGAATAGGTTAGTAGAACTTTGTTTGCGATTGTAAATGCTTTGTCATGATTTATAAATGGGTTTTGTCATTTTGAAAGGGAAACCAGTTTGTCATGTCACCTTTATTTATTTAGTGCTTCATTACAATACAGATTGCGTCAAAGCAGATTCACAGTGATAAACAAGAAAATAACGATCAGTGATGCAAACTTCATCTAATATTCAATTTAGAGTCAGCTATGTTTTGTTCTCATCCGATAGTGTCAGTGCAGTCAAATCAATAATATTACTGAATATTAAGTGCCTTATAAACCCCAACTAACCAAGCCAACCCAAGCAATTGTACTGAGAATTGCACAAATGACTATTTTCAAACACTGACTGTTAGGTTGAGCCATTGCCGCTGTGTCGGGCTGGTTTGGATGATCCGATAAATTCATCAACATTTTAATAGCAACACAGTCATTGTGTTTACACTTTTTCAGGGAAATCCACCCACTTATAGCGTACTTATACTTGTCTCTACATATTAAGCTAGGATATCATAAAGCGATTTATCACAGAAAACATTACATCATCTTTAAATCTCTAGATTAACTCCTGAATTATGTAATGTAATGAGTTTTTTTTTTCTTTTTTTTGAGCTTTCACTTCTCCATCTTTCATTCACATAGCCTTAAAGAAGGATTTTGATTTGTCATAGAAATAAAGGTATACATGTTCCCATTATGCTCATTATGCATTATGCTCATTATGCATTATGCTGTTTTCTGTGGAAATTACATAAGTATAATTGGGCTTTTATTGTGTCTAATTGCCAGTTTGTTCCAGTGTCTATTAAAAACTTGTCTCGTTTTCTCTAATTATCTATCCTGCACACCATATGTAATTCTTGTCTCTTTTTTGTTTCCACTTAGAAAGATTGCAAGCGTCACTGGCACTGCAAAACTACATCCAGAATTTGATCGCCAAGACTTCGTAGAAGATCTTACAGGTACACACATTTCCTCTCATATTTAGATAAGTATATTAAATTTTTGAAACTAAGATTGAAATAATCTTAAAACATTTCAATAGTCTATAGTACTTTTTTTATTTTAAGAAGTGTATTATTTTATTCATCAAGGTTGCATTAAATTGATGAATAAATGATGAATAAATGCTGTTCTTTTGAACTTTCATCAAAAAAAATCCTGAAGAAAATATCACTTTTTCCACCAGAATATTAAGCAGCACAATTGTTTTCAATGTTGATAATAATAAAAATGTTTCTTATTTCTAGAACACATTAGAATGCTCGCTGAAGGAGTAATGATGCTGAAAATTCAGTTTTGCATCATAGGAATAAATTACATTTTAAAATATATTAAAATAGAAAATGGTTATTTCAAATCGTAATAATATTTCACAATATTACTGTTTATGTACTGTATTTTTTATCAAATAAATGCAGCTTTGGTGAGCATAAGATACTTATTTGAAAAACATAAAAAAAAATTTTGAACAGCACTATGTATGTGTTGTATGTGCATTACTGGTTGTATAAAGACAACAATGACAAATTAAGGTAAATATCATCAGTAAGCAAAATACTTTTATTTTGCATCATTTCCAATAAATTAGTAATTTTTTTAATTATGTCAAAATGTATAATATTATAATACAACATAATTGTTTGACTTAAGGATACATTACATACTAAATATGATGATATCCTTAGCAAGGCAAATGGTTCAGCTGTTTTATTCCCAAAAAATTCATTGTCATTTCCATCAAAGAATGCATAATGTGAGTACAAAATTTACATTTGATAGTTCAGAAGCAACAAATAAAGGTCCACAGGGTCAAAAGTGCACATTCAAAAAGAAACACCCAATTATACACCTACTCAAAAACATCCTTCAGAATCCTGCCAGACTCCCTGGGTTTAGAAAGCAAGTCTCTGCACAAAACGAATGTGCTGATGTCTTTGTTTGCTGTTCCAGTTATTGTAATTGAAGTGTCAAATAATTCACACCGGACACAATACGCAGCAGAGGATCAGCTGTTGGCAGGAAGCAGAAACGTGTCAAGATGTTGACCGATGAGGTTCCACAGGTGCAAGAGGTCAGTGTTGTCACCGCCCGCTCATTAACCATGAAAAACGAGTATGTGTTCATAATCTCTGTGTGTTTGTCTTCAGGTGAGATACTGCTTGAAGACTCTGAGGGAGCAAATGGCAGCCAGACAAAACAATAACAACAATAAGGTACAAAATTGACATTTTTACCTGTTCTGAAGGATCTCACAAAATCAGTATACATGCACAGTATTAGATATTTCAAGTAGGTATCCATTATTTCCTTAGTTGCTACACTGTATTTCTGGTGTTTTTTCCCATCGGCTTTGAAATGCTTTGCAGATTTCTTCAAATTACTTGGCTGAGTGGTCTCATTTGTAAAATAATCTGTTTTGTGCCCTAGATTCCATCTAATGGCTTTAAAGTTGACGTGCTTGTTAGCAAAGCCAATGGCTCCAATGGGTTTTTGAACGGATCTCACTCTGTAAGTCAGGTAAACTATTTGTCATATACAAAGATTATTCATTTGCACCATTATAAATACGCACCATTATAAATACACACCTATACCGCAAGAATGTATAGGCTCCTTACAAAAGCAAACAAACAGAGACACTCCTATAGAAAGAGAACGAAAACATTCAGTCCACTCAGTGTATCACATTTCAGTTGTTTTGGACAGAATTTAATGCTGTATTATGGGTAAAAAATAGCCCCTTTCCTCCATTAAGGGTATTTATCCTTCAGTCTCGAGTACCTAAAAACTTTCAAACTAAATTGAATAACCTCCCTGTTTGAAAATGGATGGAAAATGGGAATCCTGTTCTCCTGTACGGACTCCCAAATAATAAAGTTAATGTAGACGAAGGAACAGAGACAGTTCAGCCCTTTTAATGAGGATACGATGACGTACATCGATAAATAATTGTTTTCATGTAGATGTGCCGTGAAGTTCTGAGATTTGGGAGCGTACACACATTAACTTTTTGCTTCTGCCTGTGAAAAGTCACACCCTTGACATGATGCCTTTGGGAGCAGCAATTGCCAAACTTGTGGCTGCTCAGTAAACAACCTGTCATTCTGCCTTTTACACACCTACAGCGCCTCCCATGCACAGACTATTTTATTTTATTATAATATTTATGATAATAATAATATTATTATCATAAAATATATAATTCTAAAACTAATTAATACTTGTGTTTTCTACAAGGTAGAGAAAGAATTAAAAGAATATATTAAGTATAAAGAACATTCTAAAAGAATATCCTATGTAAGTTATAATATCCACACACCATGCGCACAGAGGATATTTTTACTTATTTTATTTAAAGAGGACCTATTATGCTTTTTTTAAAATTCCATCTTTCTTTAGTGTGTTATGTTGCTGTTTGAGCATTAAAAAATGTCTGCAAAGTTACAAAGCACAAAGTATGCATCAGTAAGCACTGTAACTAAACTCCCTGAAACGCCTCGATTGCAGTCTTGAGTTTTCTTCTGGGAACGTACACTTCATAATATTCCATTTGCAACCCCATTTCACAGCAAAGTTGGCACATTTTGTAAAATGCAGTAAAATCAAGAATCTGTTATTCGTTAAATATAAACAAATTTTTATTTTAATGGCTGCAACACACTCCAAAAAAGTTAGGACAGAGGCATGTTTACACGTGTTACATCACCTTTCCTTTTAATTACACTATTAATCATTTGGGAATTGAGCAATTTTTCAAGTGGACTTTTTGCCCAATCTCGCCTGATACAAATACAAGACAGCTGCTCAACAGACCTTGATCATCGTCGTCTGATTGAGTTGTGTTAGTTGAGTGTTGAAACTTCTCAAAGCAGTTGACCAATCACAACACACCAGTCCAGCTTACCAATCAGAGTACATTGCGCTTTTTGTAGTGTTGGGTCAGAGTCCACCTTGTCTAGTCCAAGTCCTTAACCAATTGAGTTTGACTGGGAGATGTTTATTAATGTCTTATCTTAATTTTATGTTGTTTCTTATTATCCGAGTCTGTGTCAAGTAGTCCACCCAAGTGTGTCCGAGTTTATTACTAAACAGAAGGTGCGTCCCAATTTGTGTACTTGTGCACTATTCTATGATGTTTTGTAGTATAAATAGTGTGAGTAGTGTGTTCACACTGAAAATTCCAAATAGAAAAAGTGCACTTTAAATACTCGGATGATGTACTTAATTAACCGAAAAAACTAAGCGTGGAATGTTGGACACTGTCGTAGATTTAATTACGTAGCGGAGGGGGAGGGGCATCAGACTCCGATGTTGAATGACAAAATAACCTTATAAAATTCATACATGGTTGAGTACAAAGTGTATATGTGAATAGTGCGCCATTTGGGATGCAACTAGTGCGTTACTGACAGACTGGGAAGAGAGGTGCTGCAATATTGTAAAATATGTGAAAAATAATGTTTTTTTGAACATTCAAGCATGAAAACCTATTCTAGTAGACGCCAGAAAACAAAATCAAGACTTTGTTAAAGGGCATATTTTGCCTTATTTATTATTACTATAATCTAAATAGTATATTAAGCATATAAATAATATACTAAAATAATATACAAAATATGAAACTAAGTGCAGCTGCAAATGATGCTACACTTTTTTTTAATCTATTTTATTTGATCACCATATTTATATATTATGGTATTCAATTCTTTTTTTAAGGTAATACAAAGTATTCATGGTATTAAAATTACGATAAAGGTTCCAAAAGTTCATATTGCCATGCCTTTTCCCTGGTATATTTTACTGTAATAGCATGGTACTTTTTTGTAAGGTTGACAGTGCAAAATGAATATATTAAATATAGGTGCAATTTTAACATGATTTCTTATGTTTGCACAGGATCAGGAGGATGATAAAAACTGTATAGCCTTAAAAGAAGTCACCAAACATATGTACACTCGTCTGCAAGAGATGGAGAAGAGACACCAGGAGGAGAAAGCGAAACTACAGGTCAGAAATATAATTAAATGCCAGGCAAATGAATATAACTGTGATATATTGGTTTGCCTTTCCTAAAGTAAGCACCTTATATTTTGAAATCTACATTAGGCAGAAAACATTGAATTTCAGCGGCGGTTTCTAGAGGATCATAACTCTCACATGCAGAAGGCAGAAACCAAGGCAGAGGAACAGAGCAAAAATGCGGAAGAGATGCAGAAGCGTATGGGTGGTTTGGAGCTGGAAAATGCCACACTACGAGAAAAATTGGCTGCCAGTGAGGCTGAACTCGAGAAACTGCGAGGACTGAAGAAAATGGACAGTGAGGACATGTGAGCCCTATTTTTATGGCGACCCAAATGGCTGCTGTTCTTCTATACATAATGCATTGTTCTCATATGTTTAACTGTTTCCTTGGCTACGTTAAATATTCTCCACCTGCAATTTAGTAAGCAATAAACTGGCCTAATTAGAACTATTAGTTGCATTTGTGCTGCCATAGAAACTATCCTTCAATGTCACGCCTCTCACATGAAATTCGACTTGCTGTGACTCATTCTTGTGCGTTGAAAGTAGACTCACCCTGTGTTGCAAATGCAGTTATTTCTTTGTTACACACATGTGTTACTAAAAGTGTCATTGTGAGTGTGTACACATGAAACATACAGGTTTTCTGCACTGCAGGTCTGAGCAACTGAAAAAGGAGCTGGCAACTCTGAAAAATAAAAACCATAATTTGGATGACATGCTCAAAAGTCAACAAAGGAAAATCAGAAACATGATTGAACAGGTAATAATTCCTGTGCATGGGATATTTGGAGAAACACCCAATCAGAGACAAATCATTAAATGGCATTTGCAAACCATTTTATTTATGTAATCTGATGTATTTTGAAGTGAAACAGGATATTCAATGAAAGAACATTTTGGGGGAGGACTGGATTTTAAATCAGGGTTTCTGCGGGTCTTAAAAAATCGTATTCACCCTTACACAAATTAAGGCCTTAAAAAGTTCTTAAATCAGAGCAGAAAGTCTTCATTTCATAAAGTCATGGCATGAAATGTTGCATGCACTGCAAAAAAAAAAAAAAAATCTTTGTCCTGTTTTCCAGTACAAATATCTAAACATCTTTGATACATTTACTTGAGATGCAAATGTAAATATAGTCTTGAAAAATTTAACAGAATTAAGTGAGTTTGATTAAAACAAGAACAAATGTCTGTCAAAATTCCCTTTGAATTAGGTTGATTTTTCTGAGCCCATTGGCAGATATTTGTACTTGAGATTCAAATGTAAAGATAGTCTTGAAAAAGATTTATGATTAAAACAAGTACAAATATTTGGCAATGGGCTCAGAAAAATCGACTTAATTCAAAGGGAATTTTTCATAACTCATTGACAGATATTTGGTCTTGTTTTAATCATAAACGCACTTCATTTTGTAAAATTTTTAAAGACTATATTTACATTTGCATCTCAAGTAAATGTATCTTGATTTAAGAATCTTTAGACAATTGTACTGGAAAACGAGACAAATTCTGAGAAAGAACCACTTTTTTGTATTATGATCAAATAACAATAAGAGTTATTTCAATATTCTATTGGCTGGAAGCGATTCAAGGTGCTTTTTATCTGTGAAATTAATAAAAAAAAAAGGATAAATGTTGAAAGTTGTATTTTCAAACTCTGAAATGTTGCTAATACTACTCATTGTTTCTCCCTATAGATGTTTATGTTTAGACATTACGTTTATGTTTTATCTTTAATTTGTCTTAATGTCTTAACATCTTAAATTCACCTTCATAAAACCTGCAGAAACCCTGTGTGTGTATACTATATACTGTATTTATGTGTGCATATATATATATATATATATATATATATATATATATATATATATATATATATATATATATATACTGTAAAAATGGTAGTCATATTGGCTATTAAAGAAATATGCTCATAAAGATCAAAAAAGGAAGAAAAAAATAGGAAGATCCTCTATTGGTGATAAACAGGTTGTGTTTTATAGTGTTTGCTCAGAGATGAGAAGTGAAAATCAACCTCAGTCATAAATAAAAGATGCCGTCATTTCCGTGCTGATCAGCCTCGGTGCACTTTAGATCTCATGTTACACATAATGGCTTCGCCCATGAACAATGAAATAAAAGCAAGAAAAGCATTCTGCTTCATTAATCCAGCTCCATTTAATGTCTGTAGATTATGCACTTTTTATTTCAATAATGACTCCTGATTAACTAAATCCTTGAATACATTTAAAATCAGTTTGAGCGTGATTAGTGCTTGCATTCATTTATTTATATGTCCATACTGTACATGTTAACAGGTGCAAAATTCACGAACCGTAATGGAGCAAAGAGACCGACTGATCGCCGACCTTAAAGAGAGGGTGTCTTTCCTTGAAGCTGAGGTCAGTGTCTGTGTTCTTTCAGAGAACCTCTTTATTTTTTCCCTGCCTTTCACTGTGTGACTGTAACATCAAATGTGACCTACAGAATAGAGAGATGCATGACCGGATGGATTTTTATATGGGCAGTCAAGAGCCTAAACCATATAACTCAGACATGGGGTCCAAGGTTGTCTACAGGTATTTCTTTCTTATAATGTACACATGTAAAGAAAAAAAAAGTGAGTGTGTGTGTAAAGTGGATTAAAATCTAAGATTGAATCTAAGTAAAGCAATTGGAAATGGGAGGGAAATCTCATTATGAAATAAATGTTTTCTATAATACTCATTGGCCACAAATAATGGTACCCTTTTATTCAATACTTTTTGCAACCTCATTTGCCAAGATAACAGCTCTTGAGTCTTCTCCTCCTCCATGCCTAATGAGTTTGGAGAACACCTGACAAGATCAGAGATCATTCCTCCATACAGATCTCTCCAGATCCTTCAGATTCCCAGATCCATGTTGGTGCTTCTCCTCTTCAGTTTTCTAGGTTCAGGTCAGGGGAATGGGATGGTCATGGCAGAACCTTACTTTCATGCTAAGTGACCCATTTTTGTGTGGATTTTGATGTTTGTTTTGGATCATTGTCCTGATCAAAGACCCAACCATGGCCCATTATACGATTTTTTAATAGATGCTGTCAAAAGGATTTTTCTTGAAACCCTTCCAAACAACTTGTGGTGCTGTTTGATATTTTTTTAGGCTTTCTGACCCCAAGACTCAACTCATTTCTGATCCTTGGAGAGTCTTTGGCCACTCAAATTATCCTTCTCGCCATGCATTAAGACATTATAGACACACGTCCTCTTCCAGGCAGATTCGTAACATTTCCTGATGATAGGAACTTCTCAATTATTGTCCTGAAACAGGAAGTCATGTCTGGGTAATTTAATCTTTCTAGTCACCCTGGTGTGGTAAAAAACGGTAAATGAATATACCTTAAATATATTTTACTCATAAGAATTTCTAGGGGTACCAATAATTTTGGCCAATGTGTAATAGAAAAAAACAACAGACATTTCAAAATGTGACCCCCCCCCCCCCACACACACACACTTCTTAGTTTTACTTCAATGAAAGGTTAGATTTTTTTTATTTATTTTTTTAATGAAAGATTAAAAGGATAAACAATGCAGATTTTTCACAGCCTTCTTTTATCATATTTACCAAGGATGCCGATAATTCTGACTATGACTATATATTCAAAAAAGTATTTACCATTTTTGTATTATAGCAAACCTCTGACGCCAACAAGCCCAGGAAACAGGTCACTGCCATTCATCAAAGTAGTCGAGATCAAGTCTTAAACAACATGAGAAAAAGATGAAGATTACTGATCGATGAGAGGGAGACTGTGAGTGAGAGACGCATTGTGGAAATGGCAACAAGCATTCCTTCTCTCCCAACATTTATGCAACATCCATCAGTTTAGTACATATCTAGCAATGATTTTGTAAATAAGTAATACAATACTTTGTATATAGGACTGTTCTGTCTCGCTTTAATTGTAATGTCACATGTATATTGGATTTGTAGATCATACACTACATTTTCATTCCTCAAGCTACTTTATCAATTGTATTAGATCTTATAAGTGGTGAAATTCATATTTCCTAATGATCTGCCACTATGTCTGTTTCATCATGTTACAATCTGATAATGCAGCCATTGTATAATATTGTTGCTGACAGCCAATTTGAGTAATCTGATGAAGCCAAAATTTCTCCCATATATAATAAAACACAAACAATATTTCTGTGCTACTTATCTAACTGTATGTACATACTATATACTGATATACAGTTCTGAATTTAACTACTTTGCATAGTCTTTTCCCATTGGGAACTGTAATTGTATTGTGTTCTGAAGAACTATTTTTTGTTACTGTATTCAGTACTAGACTCTTCCATCCATCTCTCGTTAAATGTGAAAAAGTGTGTAGCTGTAGATGGAATTGTTCTACTATGCACATTTCTCTGGTATTATATTTAGCTGGTACATGTATTTATCTTAAGGGCTAATAAATAAAACGTATTTAAGACTGCTTGCAACATGTGTAAGACTGTGTGTTACTTTTTACTTTTATAAAAGTAA
Source organism: Scardinius erythrophthalmus (assembly GCF_964197995.2). Lineage (NCBI taxonomy): Eukaryota > Metazoa > Chordata > Actinopteri > Cypriniformes > Leuciscidae > Scardinius > Scardinius erythrophthalmus. The sequence continues at coordinate 13,440,116 of NC_138230.1, forward strand.
AATTGAGCGACTCCATTTTGTTTAGTCGGCTACTTGAAGAAATTTTGTGTGTTTTAAATGGAAATTAATTTTTAAAACATACAGTGAGATTCTTTGGTAGCAATTACTAATTGTATTAATATTTTTGTCGGCTGAAATTACTGAAGCAGCCCGTTAATAAGAGGTGGGTGTCTGCCATAGTTAAAGAAAGGTGTCTGCTCTTCCTTTTCTGGAGCTCGTGAACATTCAGCGCGGACCACTAGTGACATCTACCGATGGGACTGTGAACTACGGTTACACTAAAACAAATGTCACTGTCTTTCAAATGAAATACGAAATGAAGCTAAAAATAAACAAAGCTCGTTAACCCTGTAAAGCCACTATGAATACAAAGTTTTAACATCAAATCTCTGTAGTTTTATTTGAGAGGGTCAATAATGCAATACAATACAATGATGATTGAGGGATGTACAACTAAACATTTTAGATGTACAACAAACACTTTCATGTATACAAATACTTTATTGCATGGGTAAATAGTTTTAGGGCACATTTTAACACAGTAGGCTACCTTTTGATGTCCCATTTTAAAAAGCATTAGTTAGTAAACCATGTATCTAAATGTAACCTAGTGTTACAATTAGCTTGTTTTAAACACATTATGGCCTGGTTTCACAGACAGGGCTTAGATTAAGCCTTAGTTAAATTAAGACATTTAAGTAGCTTTTATAAAAAACAATGGCACTGACATATAAACTGCTTCAGGTTAAAACAGTTGGGACTATGCTTAAGCCTTGTCTGTAAAACTGGGGGAAATGTTTAAGTAAATGGTGACAAACTAGTTAACCTACTGACCTACAGTTAAATTTGCAACCCTGTACCATTTTAATTTTAATTTTAAGTGTCTATTTAATGTTTATTAAATAAATAAATAAGGTTCAATGTCTATTGTAGGCTATAACTTATTCATGGAATTTGTATGCCATAGGCCTACATGTATTTGTGATATAGACTCAAAGACACATAATAACATAACCGACATCAACTAAAGGGTAACAAATTACATAATTGTGTTTAAGTTGTTATATATGCACTCTTACGTAGTCGTCACGTGGTTGGGCTCTGCGAGTGAAGCCGCAGTGGCTGTGATAAACCACGTGACGCGGTGATCCGGGTGTCAGTGTGGAAAAGAAACAGGTAAATTTTGAGTCTTTCGCTTATTGTCTGCGCGAGTCGGTTCGGCCTTGTTGTCGGCATTGGGGAATCGATTTAGGACGCGAAAGAGTTCGTGTTTTGTTTCCTCCTGATTAGGAGGTCGATATTAAAGCCTTCCTCGGTCGGCGTTATCTTCACATTTCTGACATCCAGCCTGGTCTTTGGTTAGTACCTCGCCTGTTAATTTTTTCATCATTTGGGGCCTGTAGGCCTCGGTGAAGCCTCGGTGTCGAGTGCACATGTGAACTGACGAGAGTACGCCTCACCCCGGGGGGCGTGTGCCTTCCAGTTAAAACAAACGCAAATTACTATCGTGTCGATTAATCTAACGGACGATTTGCCCAGTCTTTCATTTACATTGATAAACTAAATAACGTTAGTTGATTAACCACCGGCAAAGTTTATTTTTGGGCAGCATAATGATGCCCGATAACCGGCCATGAGGTTATTATACGCGGTCAGAGCGGAAGCCACCCATTATGCAGAGCATGTATGTATTATTTGACGTATAAATAACCCTTTAAGACTATTAAAACCGTGTGTATGTGTGTGTTCATATAGGATCGTTGGATCTGCTTGTTTGAGTTTATACCGAGTTGCTTTTCCAAGGCCCATCGCCTGGACCAATCATAGCCCTTCATCTCTGAAGATTTTTTTTATTAACTAAGTTTAATAGATTACAATTTGCTTACTCCTTGACCGGTAAGTCAATATAGGATTCCCAGGATGTCGATTTAAGCACCACGGGTAATGTAGGTTAACTTACCTGTTGGATGCCTATTGTACAGCTTGCTTGGCTACTTTTTTAAATGCACAAGGCGATTTTATGCGCCTTTGAATGGAAACAAATGGCTTTAAGTGCCTTTATTCTTAAACAATTTCCATGTTATGTCTAGCAAATTATGTATTTGATTTTTTTATGTACTAAGTTATATGGTGTATTGTGAAAAAAAAAAGAACATCTTTGATGTTGACAATGTGCCTACACCTTTACCCATGGGCTGTGTGATTGTTTTCACGTCTCCAACATACTTTCAGTGTGACAGATATATCCTCGCCCTGTTCAAAGGCCGTTAAGTTGGTTTTTCTTGAGCTTTGTCCGTTCACGCACGTCGTCCGTCTGTTTTCCCGCGGCTGGTCCCGCGTGTTTCTGTCACGCTGGTTGATTCTGTGCGCGTTATAAAGTGCGCAGTTTCTTTCGGCCACCACATGCCCTGCATTTCCTCATGCGCAGAGCTGCTGTGCTGTTTGTTATAACCATGCATGTAATATTGCATAACTTGCACCAGGTGGATTAATTTTGGTTTTATTTTGTCGAAATATCTGGCGTGTGGAGTCCCCCCCCACCCTTCGTGGTTTTTAAATATCGATAAAATGAGGATATTGAGCACCGGAAGCGCGTTCATAATTGACCTGTTGCTGCTTGACTTGTAAACACCGTTTTGTTTTCACGTGTAATAATTGCGCAATATGAAATTCCCGGAATTGAATTTGTGTCGGTGTTTTGGTAAAGTTGTGCCGTCGTTTTATGGGTAGAGCGTCAGGTCAGACATGTGACGTTGTTTACTTCCAGTTTTGGCTAATCAAAATGGCCACACAAGGTGTATCGTGTTTGTTTGCATCCATGTTTTATGTTAAGATGGTTTGCTTAGACCATGTGATGGTTTTAGGAATGTTGTTTCAATTTTTAGCGAGCTGTTAATAACATCTTCAATCTGTTTCTCTTTTAAAGGCGTTATTCCATTGTAAATACTGTTATTTGTATATACTGTAAATGATGACTTCAGTGGGCGGAAGCCGGGCCCGGGGCAACTGGGAGCAGACGCAGGGTCAGACACAGAGCCAGTCACAGCACAAGCAGAGGCCCCAGGTAAGATTACTCGCATTACTTTCTATTGATATTTTCTCATTTCTGGGGTTCTCAGAAGCGGAAGTCGTCATTGTTGGGTAAACTTCTAAATTTTTGTATTTCCATTTGCTCCAATTGCAAAAGAAAAACAAATCTGATCGCGTTTGACGACTTTTGAAATAGGAAAGATTATCGAGAGATTGATTACGGCATTCAGAAAAGGCAAAGATTTAAAATTTGCCATCACTCCCATAGCTGTTGTATGAGAAACACTCTCGCAGCAGCGTTAATTCATTTATTTTTCTTATCATTTACTGCCAAGGTAATATAACACAAAGCATAGCATCGTATATGTGTATTAAATTTTGAAAATGTGATAAACGGTTCATAGTGTTTTGAGAGATTTTAAGGTACTAAAGTAGTTAACACTTGAAGTGGATCAAAAAAGTTCAAAGTTGTCCTAAGACAAGAATGGGTATTGTTCTAAGGTCATTTATAACGTTTAGGGCTTGGCGGTATATCGAATTTGTACGAAATATCGATATATATTTTTTTAAACAAAATGGAATGAGGCAATACCATTTATATCGATACAGTAGTTCGATACGAGCACATCTGAAAAATAGCTGAGGACCAGTGTGAGCTCCTGCAGTTAAAGTAGATGGTATAATTTGTCCTAAACATGACACAAGCTTATATAAAGGGCTTCAAAATAACTGGTAAGATATAGTTAAGTTTTAAGCAGCTTGCTCTGACAGATACTGTTGCTGACTGACAGATAAATACTTGCGCTGTTTAATGCGTTTGTGATGTGGTGTTTTTCTCAGTGTTTAACTTACATTTCACAGGTATATTCTCCATCTGTAAATGTTAGAAAGTCCAAATGTCCATTTCACTGTCAGGAGAGGACGAGCGTTCTGCAAGTGAATCTCCGAATTTTTTAATCTACAATTCAAGTTTCCGTGAATGAGCGCTGCCGCGCGCATGCGAGACAGAACACAATAGAATAGTAGCGCAATAATTCTGACTAAAATATACATATTGCTAAAATATTTGTTGTTGGAGAATTTTAAACCTACAAGTATATTTTTATGAAAGCGACCATTATAATGGGGTAATCAAATGCAGGCTAATATAATTAGTTTGTGCTTTTGTTTTTATCTTCATTTTTAGTTTAGCCTTTAGTCAATTTAAAAACAAAAGCATTATTTTTACATAGTAATGTGATTTTAACCACCTTTTTGCACATAATATATTGCATAGCCTACATTACATTCACTATATTTGTTTCCATATCCTTCAATATCAACATTGTTTGTAGGATATCATTGGGCAGGATGTGAAATAAATGTTTTTTATTTTTGTATTTTTTAAAATAAATACAGATTTTCTTTATCCAAATAGAAAAATGTAGAAAGTACAGAGATATTTATTTTATATCGCCATTTAGCCAAAAAATACCGAGATATGATTTGTTTTTTGGCCATATCGCCCAGCCCTAATAACTTTTAAGGTTTTAATCCACTTCAAATGCTGACTACTGTAAGGGCTCTAGGAATAAATCACAAATCTATGCCCAAGCAAATGCTATGCCTGACCTATTTCTCTTTAGCTGCATTCTAGCTCACTTCAAGCATTGGATTGTTATACAGTTTGACTGTTATGATGTGATTGTAAAAGATTGCCAAATCAATATCCAAAGTATAAAAATTCGCCTGCCCAAGAACAGAAGCTGCATTTTCTTTAAAAAACGTCTTTGATGGCAATATGACACTGAAGCCTAAAGTAACACAGTTTTATGATTGATCATTTTGGAATATATACAAGAAACCAGCTGATTTTAAAGAGATCATATTTGATCCGTAAACGAGTGCAAAAAATACAAGCTAACCAATAACCATTATACAGTAATTTTGATGGTATGACATTTTTTTTAAAAGTGTTGAGATGAAAGGGAATTATGTATTATTGACAGTTTGAACTTATAATTATTGCTGAATGTTTTGCAATTAGTCATTAAATCATCCATCAGACTAAACTATTTTCTCCTTTTTGTTTCTTCAGGCCACTGCTGAGCAGATCCGACTCGCGCAGATGATCTCGGACCATAATGATGCAGACTTTGAGGAGAAGGTCAAACAGGTGAGTAGGGATCTCAACAGTTTGGCTCACAGGAAAATATTGGCAGGTTCTGCTTTACCCCCATCCCAGTTTCAAATGGTCCCTACAATACACAAAAAGGCCTTACAATATTTTCTGGGTGGAAATGGCTTGACCGTAGCTTCTAATTAGTTTTTCCTTGGGCTATTTCTGATGCGCTTGTACCTGCACTTTCATTTTCATGCACTTGCACACACAAGTTCCCTCACTGCTTTCATTATAGCTCTGACGGGGACCATATGTGCAAAAGTAAAGTTTGAGCTGCTACCGGATACTCTCTCTCAGTCTCACTCTGAGTTGGAGAGCAACATAAGGCTCAGACACTTCATAGTTCACTCAGTGTTTCCATCAGTCCTCTCAGACACTTCTGTTTTCTTTTTGCCTTCAAAATACATAGGCTAAGTCATACACCCATGTGGAGATTATTAGGGATGGGAATCCCCAGAGGCCCCACGTTATGATACATCACCATTCTTAAGCCACAATACATATTACAATACTCAGCATATTGCAAAATGTTTACAAATCGCAATAACACATTGTGATTTATTAACTTTTTTTTTAACTGCAAATATCCCCTAAAGGAAAACTTACCAAAAAAATCTTTAAATGCATGTTTTCATCTAATAAGATTATTTCACATCTTCATATTCGTCTGATGGATAATGAACAAGGACTCTGGCAGTGTAGATATGCCATTATATAGACAGATTCTAATCATCACAGCATGCAACGAAGGACTGGAAGTGCATATACAGTGTGATGGTATTTGCATGTCGAGTTAACATTTTACTTGGCATTATCCGAGCAGTCCGTGTTCAGAAATATACGAGAAGGTGCTTCGTTTACACTCACGGTACGTGTCTAAAAGAGAAAGCACAGATTTACTTGTGCTGTTTGTGAAATTACAGTCTGAATGAAAGATTTCAAATTATTTCCTGCATTTTAAGTGCAGATCTTGTGGTAAAATTATGCACTATACTCGCAATTCCAAGCCGAAATTCAGTCTTTAAAAAGTCCTTTTTACTTGGCATCCATGTATCTATAAAATATCCCCACACTAAAAATTGTTATGCTTTTATCTTTTTCCCCATCACTAGAGTTTACATGCTGCTTATTGCTCCTTTTCTTTTTTTCCAGCTGGTTGACATCACAGGAAAGGATCAGGATGAGTCCATGATAGCGCTTCACGACTGCAATGGAGACGTCAACAGAGCCATCAACATCTTGTTGGAGGGCAGCCCTGACACGGTGAGTTCAGGCTTGAGTTTAGAGGTTGGAAAAGTTTGTTTGGTTACAAAAAAAAGAGACGAAGAAAAAAATCATCATCGTTGTCATAAATTTAGTTTGACTAATGAAGTCGTCATCAGCTAAAACGCATGTGCTTTCACATTCACCTGAATCGCGCCACAGTTCCAGTGCTTCTGAACTCAGACCACCTCCTACAGGTTGTCTCTGGTTGGGTACCCCGGTGTGCTCCTGGGTCCGCATGACAGCTTTCACATTAAGCGAGTGTGAAAGGACCCCTTAAACTGACCATCAAATTTTTTTATTATTTAGACTGGATTCAAAGTGTCACATTTCTCAAATCTCTCTTTTTCATTTCCTCAAGTTTCCTATGTTAAATTTGCCTTTTGCTTTGCAGGACTCTTGGGAGATGGTTGGGAAGAAAAAAGGAGTTTCAGGTCAGAAGGAAAGCACACAGACAGAGGGAGGAGACGAAGGAAAGGAGAATAGAGATAGAGGAGGAGAAAGAGATGTGGCACGTCGCAGAGGAGGGGCCCCGCGGAGGGGCCGTGGAGCCAGTCGCGGACGAGAGTGTGAGTGGAGAGAACGCTTATGCTGCTACTTGGTGACACTCCCTTTTTATTTTATTTTATAAAGTCTGAAAGACTTCATGACACTATTTTCTTATTAAACAAGGCATTTTGTTAAATGATGCAACATTTACTGTCATTTATTAGTCTGTAGTCAGCCTTTTCTCTGTCTCAGGAGTCAGGACAGACCGCAGCACACCACAAACCCATCACTGCTCTCTCTATAGTGCTGAAGGGATAGTGTGTGCCACAGTAAAGTTTGAGCTGCTACCGGATACTCTCTCTCAGCCTCAGTCTGAGATTAAGAGCAACATAAGGCTCATATACTTGATTGACTCAAGACTTTTAAAGGCATTTTACAAAACTTGAAAAAAAAAAAAAAAACATGTAAATCAGAAATATTTGTATATATTTTATAAATATTTTAAAGTATTTAAGTGCAATAAAAAAAAATCAAGGATAGAGTCCAAGCAAAATGGATTTATATGCATTGAGACATTTGGAAAGCTCAAACTTGCAAGTTGTCTTTTTAGGAGTGTGTTTTAAAAGAACTAATGGAGACTTAAAGGGACTGTATTTACATTTATTCTCTCTCTTGTATATTTCTGAACTCATTTCAACCTTTGTTCCCTCTCTTTAGTCCGTGGACAGGAAAATGGGTTAGATGGGGCCAAGGCAGGTGGAGTTGCTGGCAGAGGAATGGAGCGAGGCCGTCGGGGAAGGGGCAGAGGAAGAGGCAAGTACTACTATTGGTTGTGATTAGGGCTAAAACGTTAATTATTGCTATACAATTTTTCTTGATAAAACAATAATGGGTACGAAAAAAAGTTTGATATAATGTTTAATGCACCAAAAGTGTAATGAAATGGAGCCACTCATTTGAGCTGCACCACACGGACCATTTATCCTCTCAGCTCAAAGTTCAAACGGCAGTGCAGCACGAGCTTACTATAGTAGATGCGTCTGTCACCCGACCACTAAACAGCGCTGTGAGAAGCACTTGAATTCAGCGAAGAGCACAAATGTCTCTGATTTAAACTAGTTTAAAGCTGCGCGGCGATACAGTCGGAAGGCTTTTCAATCTACAAATCGCCATACTAAATGTATTTAGGCTACTGTTTTTCATACAAATACCATAGAAACCATATAGCTACATTTTAGCATGGTATTGAGGTGCTATGTGTGGTTTTAACTGGTTATCATGATCATTTTAGCATGGTATTGAGGTGCTATGTGTGGTTTTAACTGGTTATCATGATCATTTTAGCATGGTATTGAGGTGCTATGTGTGGTTTTAACTGGTTATCATGATCATTTTAGCATGGTATTGAGGTGCTATGTGTGGTTTTAACTGGTTATCATGATCTAAATGTATGCTACTATGGAAGTAGCATGATTTTAATAACTAATTTATTTTACCATATAAAAATTAGGTTGTTAATTTTTACAGATGTTAATGAACATACATTTACAACATCTTAACACAAACTACTGTCAAAAGTGCATTTCTAAGAGGCAAAATATGAAATTAATATTGCAGCCTGCCCTGCAAAGATATGTCATCAAAGTCAGGCAACACAAACCTGTTTCATGACTTGAAACAATAGCAACCATTAGCACATCCAGAAATGAAGAAATTTAATTATATTTATTTTAAGGAAAAGTGACAGGAAAAGTAAAATCGTGAAGCGTTTGTCATGTTCTGACTATAAAGAGTAGTTTAAAACAAAGCAAAAATCTGCCTTTAAACTTGAAAGAAATGAAGATTTGACTTTTTTAATTGTGATAATTATCGTTTTTGACTGATATGAAATTTTTTATTGTGATAATTATTTTGGCCATATCGCCCAGCCCTAGTAGTGATTAACAATTAAATAGGGTGATGTGTTTTGGTTTGACTATCTTCCTTTCCTGTAGGTGGAGCTGGAAGACGAGGAGGGAGGTTTTCAGCCCAGGGCATGGGGTAAGTTTGTGTGCCTCCATCCAGGTCATTCCTCTTTTTGCATGAACACTAATGATCCCCCAGAATGACAAGTTCTGGGAAACGCGGATGGTGTTCAGCTAGCTAGTAAAATTGACAAACTTTTGCTTCAACTGTTAAAGGTATGGCACAAGTTTTCATCATAAAGTGCTGTTCTGGGTTCAGCATAAAGCCTGCTGGTGTGCTTATCTTGAGACTGTATGTGCATTTATAGTCTGTAAACCTTAAAGTTTTTAATGTGTTTTCCATGCAGAAGTTTAACCAGGTAAGTAAGGCTATGTTCACACTGTCACTCCAAATCCGATTGTATGTGTATTTGATTGGAATCTGATCTAAAATTATTTATTGTCCACGTTTTGTATCACAATTGTTCGGATCCGATTTGTGTGTCCAATGCCACTTTATTTATTTTTTTGGAATATCAGCATTGGTTTCTATGGCAATGAGATTGCGTTAGTAGGTATATGCCAAAAACAACAACTGCAACATGGAGGGATTTGCAATACAGTTGTTGTCTAATTTGCATCATGATGATGTGCCGCCGCCGCACTGGACTGCTGTGTCTTATGAGGCAGTGACAGAAACGTTCATTTCTTAAATGCTGTTGTCGCCACCGGTCTTAAAATGTCTCCGTTATATTGTCGCTTTTTGCTCGTCCTTCACTTTGCAATGCAAGTCACGTAAACCATGCAAAATCCGATCATAGCAGTCAGACTGAAGCGGATTTCCAGAAATTTCCAAAAACCACATAAATGTACCTCGAAACATACTTGTAAAAATCTCGTTTCATGTGATTATTCGCCGTTAACACTTGCTAGGTATTTCAATCGGATATGCACAAACTGATTTGGACTGACAGTCTGAACGAGGCTTAAGAGCTATTGTGGGTTTATTTGCTGCTTTTTGGTGCTATGCCCTTTTAGGCTTGTTGATTTACAGCGTTCATTAAATGGATTCATGGCAACTAGGGTGGGCGGTAGAAAGGTCAACCTTTGAAATTTTTTAATTATATTCACGTTTATGCAAAACGCCACCTCTGGATATGGAATGTCTATGGTTTGGAGAGAAAATGGACAAGGTTGTTACATGATGTGGAAGTGAAGCTCTGCTAAGCCCTCACATTTTCTTATTTTCACCATCACTTCCATTAAACATGTAGCGAAAACCAATTATATTGAGGGAATTACCTTAGGGGAGTATTACAATACCGTTCAAAAGTTTGGGGTCAGTAAGGTATCAAAGAAATTAAGACTCTTATTTAGCAAGGATGCATTAATTTAATTAAGACATTTGTAATGTTAATTTTTTTTTTCTATCCATCAAGGAATCCTGAAAAAATGTATTGTAGTTTCCACAAAAATATTGAACACAGCTGTTTTCAATATTGTTAAGAAGAAATGTTTCTTGAGCAGAAATTCAGCATCTTAGAATGATTTCTGAATTATCATGTGACGCTGAAGACTGGAGTAATAATGCTGAAAATCAGCTTTGCATCACTGCAATAAATTGCATTTCAATTTTATTAAAGTTAATTTAAAATTAATATTTCATAACATTATTGTTTTTACTTGATTTAATCAAATGAATACTTGATGAGCAATGAGACTTCAAGCTGAAAAAAAAATGACAGACCCTATAACAAACTCGTACTTATTTGGGTAAAAGTTTACTATAAATCTGAAAGTCTTTTTGGGAGGGATCTTCATACCAACTTATCACAACTAGTTGAGGTCAAGAAAACAATAGACAAGAACTGATTTTCTTGAGATATATTATGGAAATAAAAAAACAACAACAACGAAATGCACAATAATAAACCCAAAGCAAAGTCACATATTGTAAATGTACAAATGACCTAAATCTATCTATTTATAAATACAAATATAAAATTAATGGTTATGATATGAGCCTGGAATGTTGTGATGCTTATGACACTGTCCATAGGTGAAAGAAGAAACCTTGTAGACGATGTAGATGTAAATTAGTTCAACACTGGTAAGTGTCCAAACCAGATTCAATAATTCATACAGCAATTCCAGAAACAAGCAGAAAAAGGCAATAAGATACAATGATTGGCACCGAGTCCATTCTATTTCCACCGAATTCCATGCGGTAGCAAATGTTACAACTGAAGAGTTACAAATTTTACCTACAGTAAAAGGAGTCCTTCTACAAACAAAATATTAACAAACATTAGTATAAACTTCTAAAACAATGAAATACGATTTCTATAGCCACTCTGTGAATATACAAAAAAAGGGACCTTACTTTGAGCACAATATGGTACGTTTCCCAATCAGGACATCAGTAACTGCGTTTACGCCGCCCGTGCGAGTGGCAAAATTTGCTCTTGCCGCCCTGCCAACGACGCCTTAGAAAGATTCGGGGACGCTCTGACGTAGATCAAATGCTTGGTCTTTTTTTATTTTTATTTTTTAAACTTCGTTTAAAGGGGCCGCAAAGCAAACAAGCATGTTGATCATTATTTTTGCAGACTGACCGAGAAGGGTATATGTTAAACTCATGGAATCTTTTAAATGTGAAAGTAAGAAATTGATTGATTGGAAAGAACTTCACAATTATAGTGACATGTTTGCAAACTAAATAAACCAATTAAAAGCCATTTATGTGGTGTGTATTTTGTTCGCATTGAAAATGAATGACTCGCATTGAAAATGAATGACTTCCGGCCATTTTGACGCTCTCGCCGGTGTGAACGCACAGTAAGGGTACCATAGGGAAGCTATGCTTTCCTCTTACCAAACAACAGCTTTTATGTTCTTCTACCTACTGTATTTAAACTTAACAAAAAGTAACAATAGTAACTATAGAACCGTAGTAACATTTAACTTTTACAACCCTAAATTTTTGAACGGTAATGTATCTGCATTTGTTAGTTAGTCACTAAATGGCCACCACACAAGTTTTCCCGAATAAAACCCTCATGCTCCACTGAGAAGCCACGTTGAACAAATGGTTGAGCAGATATGGTTGATTTAACTATAAATAGTTTTAGTATTGATGGTAGTTTTTTTTGCAATATAATGTTTAAATAATAAATTTACAATTTAGTTATTTTTGTCAGTAGTTAAATTTTTCTCTATATATGTGAAGATGCAGATTTTATTTTTATGTGTTGCCCAGCCCTAAAAGCAAACAAGATGCATTTTAATATCTTAAGTGGCATCGAGTGTTGAATGTGTTCAATGTGTCTTTCATGCTTTTTAAAAATCTCTGAATTTCAATGTCAACTTTAGCATCTTAGTTTGGCTATGTATATATATTTTTTTAATTTACATAGTGAAACTGCAATATCCTGTAGTCTAGAAGTGCTGATATCCCATCTACGCCATGTCATGCCCTGGACTGATTTTCTGATTCTGTCAAGGCCATTTGTGGTCACTCTTTGATGGTTTCCTTCAGGCTTCTTAACTGGTGCCTTTCGCTTGTTTGGTTTGAAGTGTGCGTTTGGAGTTTGCATGTTTGGTTTTCAATTCTGGACCTCCAAGTACAAGTTTAGCCTTGTATGAGTTTGTAAGTCACACTCCACTAGCTTAGGTGTTTCATTCTAAAGCTTTTACGCCTATAGAGCAGGTGTGGTGGTTTGACCGGTAATGGACGCAAGCATGACGGTTGCCATCGCGCTCTCTCGTGCACACACACAAGCACACTGTTCACACCATGCACCCTCGTCTTTCTGCCTGTGTTGAGATGCTTGTAATTCTCCTTGTTGTTTCTCCCTAAAGCCAGATTGATAAGGGCCCCAGATATGATTTGTCAGGAGATGAGAGGTGAGTTAAATAAATTTATTAGCGTGTTGGTTTTTGTTTGTGTAGGATCAAAGGGTTTATTAGCGATTAGTTGGTTACTGAAGAATGCATCTGAATTTGAGCTTCATATGTTTAGCTTCCACCGGGTTGGTTTCAGAGTTTGAGAATGATTGGAAAGCCCATTTGTTTCTTTGGTATAATTGCAATCAGCACATTACGACAAAGCAGTGGTTTTTTTTAGGTCATAGTGGAATTGTTGGAGTGATTTTTCACTTTATTTACTGATGGGCACTGAGTGAATGAGGGAAGCAAGAAATGACTTCAATGTTTGCTCAAAAACTATTTTAACTTGTTTTTTAGTACGTTCAACCCAGCGGACTACACTGAGCCAGCTCAAACAGAGGAGAGCTACACAAGTGGAAGCACTTGGAGTAACACAGGCAACCTGGAACCTGAGGATGGAAACCGTGAGTAATGCTTTAAGTGTCTCTTGTAAACCCCTCATCCAGTTTCCATCAGTGTTGGCATGCATTCAGGCTGAAGTACACTGAACATTCTATTACAAATGCTTTTTTTAATGGACTGAGTTGCTATTCTGACACAACTTTGTTTCCGCAGGGCTTGAGTTTACAGGTGGAGAGGGAACAAACTATCCTCGCAAGTTTGACTCCGCCCCTGGTGAGTCTTAATGGCTTGCACAGACTATTTTGTAAAGGATTTGTTCACCTGTTGTCATTGTAAGTGAGCTGAGTGTCTGTGTAACAGGTGCTTGGAGAACTGCCACGGAAGAGTGGGGCACGGAGGACTGGAATGAGGATGTGAGTATTTCAACAGAGACCAAAAACCTTCTTTCCATTTTAAGACTGAGTAAATCTAATTCTTGGTCTCCTCTGTCTAGCTGTCAGAGACCAAGATATTCACTGCCTCCAGTGTGGCGTCCATGCCCATTCCACAGGAGAATGTCACCATTACAGCTGGACAGAGGTATGCTGGTGGCTTTTTAAGGAAACCTTAAAGATTTAATTGATCTATCAACGGCATCTGTGAACCTTTCAGTTACCTTATAAAATTATTTTGGCCTGTTATTTATCTGCCTACACTGCTGTTCAAGTTAAGGGACAGTATATTTTTTTAAGTCACTTTTTCGCACAGAGGCTACATTTTTGATAAATACAGTATTAACAGCAATATTGTGAAATAATTACAATTTAAAATTGAAATATTTTGAAATGTATTTAATTCATGTGACTGGAGTAATGGCTGCTAAAAATACAGCTCAGTCTTCAGTGTCACATGATCTTTCAGAAATCATTTTAAAGTGCTGATTTGGTGCTCAAGAAAAATTTGTTAACTGTTGTGCTGCTTAATGTTTTTGTGGAAACCGTACATTTTTCAGATTCTTTGAATAGAAAGTTCAAAAGAACAGCATTTATTTTATCTTTTGTAACAACAATGTAAATGTCTGCTCTGTCACTTCTTGATCAATTAATGGATCCTTGCATCCTAGTCCAAGTATTCATTTCTTTAAACAAAAATACATTTAGTGTTCAAAAGTTTGGGGTCTGTAATTTGTCACACCATTTGAAAGAGTAAATTTCAGCTTTAGGAATGCAATTTCAACACTCAAAACCACACTGATATGCTTTCACAGATGTGTACATTTTCCTGATGATCTGCTGCAGTCATAGCATTAAGATAACCTTATTGATGTAAGCATGTTTGACGTTCAGGATTGATTTGGCGGTGTTGCTGGGGAAGACGCCTCCCTCCTCTTCTTCAGAGGCAGAGCCTGCTTCGCTTGAAGGCCCACAGCCGCCATCTCTGTCGCAGTCTCTGGTGTTTAGCAACTCAAAGCAGACAGCATCACTGTCCCAGTCCTCCTCCAGTGCTCCTTACAGCCAGCACAGCATGGTAAGCCAGATGATAAATGCTCTGTCCTGTCTTAGCTGTTAATAAAATGTGCATTTTGCGGCAATTGGTGTCAGTTGTTTTTCCTTTTTTATTAAGGGTCAAAGTGCTTTATTTTTTTGGGGGGCATATTTTAAGCTTTTTTTGTTTTTTTTTACCCATAATTTCTGTATTGACCAGTCAGCGTCCAGAATTGGAATTTAGTTTTTTAATAAACTATATCCTACCTAAAGTAGCTAGAGGCATCCAGAACTTTAGACACTTTTTAATTGCTTTTTGTCCTTTCCTCAGGTGAGCATGCTTGGTAAGGGTTTCGGTGATGTTGGTGATACAAAAGGCACCACTGGAGGCTCCACGACTGGTTCTCAATTCCTGGAGCAGTTTAAGACGGCCCAGGCTTTGGCCCAGCTTGCAGCCCAGCACTCACAAAGTGGACCGCCCAATGCTGTTCCTTCTACCTGGGATACCAGCCCCACTACACTGGGGCAATACGGTAAGAGGGCCAACATGGTTTGAATTGCTTCTATGATTGTTTAGCCCTCTCTGTGAAGTCTTATTTTTTTTTTTTTTTTTCTCTGTGCTGTCAGATATAAAACCTCAAACAGAGCCTGTGCACAATCCCTTCACCAAACGGCAGCCCTACCAGCCCACCTCCACTTCCTCCTCCATGATGGATGCCTTCTTGCAGAACAAAGCCACGCCCACTTCTACCACCTCAGCTCTGCTCCCTCAGTCCACCCAGTCATCTTCTCTGCCCCAGGCCATCACCACCCCTGTCTCCAAGCCCTCGGGACCTTCCCCAGGTCAGCAGAACTCTTCCAGCCCAGCCGACCTGCAGGCGTCCAGCCCCCTCCCCCTGCAGCAGCACAAACTCAAACAGCAGAAGAAGAGGGCTTCCATCACCACCAAGGTCACGATTCTACAGTTCTTTCTGGTCTCAGCTAGGGCTGTCATGATTATGAAATTTGGCTGTCGATTTATTGTTTAAGAAATATATTTGTTTTTGTTTTAATTGCCTTATTCAGTTGGAATAATGACATTGATCAGATTCGCCTTATAGCGTTCATCAGTCCTTTTTACTCAATTGTTGTTGTGATTTACAGATTCCAGCCCAAGCGGTGGAGATGCCAGGATCTGCGGATATATCCGGGCTCAACCTTCAGTTTGGAGCATTACAGTTCGGCTCTGAACCGGTGCTTCCTGAGTATGATACCTCGGCAGCTGTCGCCACGACGACACCAGGCAACCAAGGCCAGAACAGCCTATACACAAGTGCTAGCAAGTGGGTATCTCACATCACTATATCCAACAACTGAGACTCTTGAATGATGCAGTAACACAATCACAGCCTGACTATTGATTGGTTATCCGGTTTGTCCACAGTGAGCAAGCAACAGCCCTGTCCAACCCTAATCAGATGGAGCTATATGAGCCAAGAGCCAGCCAGACACGGCGCTACCCTCCTTCTGTGTCCTCCTCACCACAGAAAGACATGCAGGCAAAGGTGAGACAGAGTTGTCTATCAATG
Organism: Scardinius erythrophthalmus; assembly: GCF_964197995.2. Taxonomy (NCBI): domain Eukaryota; kingdom Metazoa; phylum Chordata; class Actinopteri; order Cypriniformes; family Leuciscidae; genus Scardinius; species Scardinius erythrophthalmus. Next base: position 13,456,323 of record NC_138230.1, read on the forward strand.
TACCACCATAAGTCTTGTGAAAATTATGCTTCGTCTAAGCAAACCTTTTTTTTTTTCTGCCCACAGAATGGGTTCAGTTCGATACAGACGTCACAATCTCTGGAAGGTATGACAAGCTTTAACAAATGGTTTCAAAGTAAAGGGCCATTAACATCAAGGAAGATTATATACATCGCAAACCCGTAGTTAACATTGTTTTCTACGATAATATTGTAATTGTGGTTTTAACGATCTGACATTATCAAGTATGTCCCTTACTTTACAAAAACATACTTGGAGTGCATACACTGCATGAAGTAGCCTTTTTGGTTTAGGCTAGACCAACACGTATGCCCATTTAGGCATGCCCGCAGGGCATTATAAAAAAAATGAGTATATAGTATATCTGTGGGCATTAGGGCTGTCACTTTTGAGAAAAATCAAATTCGAACGGATATCGAATATCAAGAAATGTATTCGAATATCTACAAGTAAAATGTAAAATGATGTTAACGAACAACCTCGATCCATCAGGAAACACCACATGGTCGCTGAATTTCACTGAAGAGCTTCATGAAGAGTTTTTCTTTTGCGTGAAAAAGCCGTTCGCCGGAGATGTGTTAAAAGATAGCGGAGTGCATTCATGATTAGGCTACCGGTATAATAATCCTCCTGGCACCGGGTCTGAGTGAGTAATGTACTCTCTTACCTTTGTTATTTGATTAACATTAATGACACTTTAAGAACAGCCGCTGTGGACAGAGACACGATCTGACACGCGTCGTATTTTCTCACAAATCTCTACGTTCATTTAAGACTTTTTCAATTATTTAAGACTGCTCTTATGAGGACACTCGACAAAACGGACATTTGGCATAATTTGTGTGTTCTGGTTTGTTCAAGCCCGAAAGAGAACTCGATACTGACACGCGTCTTTTCTGTGGGTCGTGTGTGTGTAATAGGCAGGAATTACAGCGCGGACTCATTTGTCTTGTCGTTATCTTCCATTTTCAAAACAAGCTGGCTATTGGCTATTATTCGCTTGATTTGGTCATGGGCCTACGCTACAATAGGTTTAGAGTGGCCGCTACTGGATGAGATGGCAAACAATAAAATAAAAAGGAAACGGTCTAATCATAGACTGTAAAAAATGCGCAAAACATGGCACTTTAAAAACTGGATAGTTTATTTATAGTTCGGTTTCGGATATTTCACGTCATGTTCGAATGCATATTCGAATATCGAATAAAAAGTGACAGCCCTAGTGGGCATACGTATATATACATATACATATACATATACATATACATATACATATACACGTATGCCCAACAGGCATACTATGCCAACGTATGCCCGTTCACATGAAAATGCATTTTTCCATTCCATTGCGCTACTCAATAAAAATTCCCCTTATGGTAAAAACGTAGATGAAAGTTAAAAAATCAGTTTAAACTTATTGGAGCTTTGGGAGTCAGTTGTCCACGGCAGTCCTAAACCTGCCAAAGTACCAGCACAATAACACACTCAGCAAAATTGTCTGATCATCATTTATCGACAAAATAGACTAAATGACTACTGATATTTTCTGGTATCGTGCACACCCCTAATGTTAACTGTAAAAAAGCGTTACCCTGTATGATTAGTGTCTTAGTTTCACGTTACATGTAATTACTGTAGATTGTGTATAATTACATGCAACTAACCAAAACCACACCCTAACCCTATAGTAAGTACATGTAGTTAATTACTCGGTACTTCATTATATAATTACACTAATACAGACACCTTAAAATAGTTGTTAATCATTCTAATTCTGTGACAGTAGGAAAGTGCACATCACAGATATAACGGTACAGAGTCAAATATCTGTGGAATCCATTTTTTTATGATTATCCCCCCCCAGCCGATAAATGATAAAAAAAAAACATTGACAGCCAATCAGAATCCATCCCACCTTAGAGAGCTCCATTTGAAGCAGCTGAAAGCGTAACTGTGTACATTAGAACATTATCATCCATTGGTGTGGATGCTGATAGGTACTGTTATTATCCCTGCCAGCTGCAGCAGGCTCTGCAGTGTCCATGAAACCGGTGTCCGAATCAGTCGTCCCACCATCAGTTTCCAACATAACCTCATTGGCTGACCCCTCATCAGGTCCTCCTTCCCTGCTGACTACATCCAATCAGACGCCTCTCAGTGCTCTCGGGCACGAAGATGCTTCTTCCAGCTCACTGGCCCCTCAACACAATAAGTAAGCCATTTTGTTGTTGTTGCTTCAATTTAGTATGTATGGATCAGAGATACCAATAATACTGTATGTTTCCCATCAGCTCCCACCCTACACAGCAAAACAGTTTGGCACCTTCAGTTCGCACTTCAAACTCAAGTCTGCTGGTGAGTTTGCAATTAAATGCACTTTTTTTTATATGTAAGCATAGAGCAAAGTCAATGCGAAATCCGTATTGTCCCTAAAAATTTCAATTTATTTAAATTTCCTTGGGCTTGTTTTTCATGACTCACCTGTGTACTATATCATTTATTTTCCCCTGAAATGTCATTTAAAATGAAGTTCTGTTGATTTATTCTTTATATGATTTGTTGATTTATTTAAACAAATGGCTATTTGTGAATCTTTTATTTATTTGTATTAAATTATCTCTCTTGATCACTTCCTTCAACTTCATCTCAGCACCCAAGTGTGGATGCTGATTCCAGCTTGCACTCATCCTTCTCCTCGGTATCTGTGGCTCCATCTTCAGTTCCCCCACCCTCTTCAGCTACTTCAGCAGCCCCCATCTCCCACAGCGTCCCTGTTGCCCCCTCTTCATCTGTCAGTTCGGTCTCAGCGCAGTCCGCCCTGGGCCCCGTCAGCAGTCTGACCATGGGATTGAACAGTGTTGCTGGTGTGGCTTCAATGGTCCCCCCTTTGGCTGCTGCATCTTCATCTGCTGCCTCTGCCACTTTGGCACCTTCATCTGCCTCGTTGTCTCGCAGTACGGCTGCCTCAGGTAAGAATTGCTGTTTATTAGTGTTTTGGATCAAAAATGACACATTGTATAGGCCTATACCATTGCATAAAAGTCCTCTTCCTATGATTATGTCAAGTAAGGATCCTTCAGAAAGACTTCTTAGAATTATTTCTTTTTTCTTTTTTTTTTCATTCACTTTTGTTTGGATGGAAAAAAAACATCTTTGATTGCTAGGAATAAATTGATACATGATCATTCATCATGTCATTTTCGACTTGTACAACATCCCTTTCATTATCTCAGAGATATGTAAATTTGTGAAATGCTTGAAATAACTGGATAAAACCATTTCTACATCTTTTAATTGTATGCTGCTGCTTCAACAGGGAAAGCACCTCCAAACCTGCCTCCTGGAGTGCCGCCACTGCTGCCCAACCCTTACATTATGGCTCCTGGCCTGCTTCACCCATACCCAGTGAGTGTTTGGCCTGGTTTTTTGTTTGTTTGTTTTTTGCTGCTGCATGCTTTGACATATGTGGTATCTTGTTTTCGCTCACAAACCTCTTATGTCTTGCAGCCTCAAGTTTATGGCTACGATGACTTGCAGATGTTGCAGACCAGGATACCACTGGTGAGGACTTGTTCCTGTTTGATAAGCTGAAATATTTGACATGAAATCAACAGAAATGGGTTTATGAAATGAAGTGGTCATTATTTTTGCCTTATGTAGGACTACTACAGCATCCCATTTGCCACTCCAACCACAGCATTGACTGGCAGGGAAGGCGGTTTGACGAGCAACCCTTATTCTGGTAAGATGCAGATTTATTTTGTTTTTACATTTGGTTTATGCATTTTGTTCAGCGTCTGGACAGGGAACCCAGAAGTTTTGAGCCCAAAGCTTCATTATCTGAAACAGTGTCTGAAATCTTTCTCTTAGCTGGCGACCTGTCAAAGTTCGGCCGTGGTGACGCCTCATCTCCTGCCCCTGCCACAACGCTGGCCCAGCCTCAGCAGACCCAGACACAAACACACCACACTGCCCAACAGCCCTTCCTCAACCCAGCCCTTCCACCAGGATACAGCTACACCAGCCTGCCCTATTACACTGGTGTGCCCGGTCTGCCCAACACCTTCCAGTACGGCCCTGCCATGTTTCCGGTAAAAGCTCTTAAGGCATCTTTACACAGCCAAGTTAAAGCTGCTCTGTGCCTGCTCAAAATTCAGTGTAAAAACACAATGTGTCATATGCCTGCTCTGATCCATCTCAGTCCCTAATATTAAAGTATATCTTTGTTGGTGGCATAAACACATTTACATTGAAATGTAAATGTTTATGCCACCTCTGATTTATTTGTTTCACTAGTATAACTGGATCTTCCAGTGAAAACGACAAATTTCTGTTTATATGCAGGATTTAATTTTACCAATCATTTAGTCTGCTTAAACCCTTGCCCCTCCACAATTGACTGCAAGCATTTATTTTTGAGTGCACATCTCAATCCAGTCAACAACTTCTGAACTGGTAGGGAAGAGACCCATCTCTTGAGTTTAATTGTGACTTTTAAGGACCGTTTCTGAATGTTCCTCCCAGGTGGCTCCTACCTCCTCCAAACAGCATGGTGTGAATGTCGGTGTCAATGCGTCAGCTACAGCCTTCCAGCAGGCTAGCGGTTATGGATCACATGGATATAGCACTGGTAATGCATTTTCTTACTTTCATGCAACATTTAAAATGCAGAAAAACATTCAGATGGAATGATGTTCTTACAACAGAATCTGCAGAGAATTAATTTTACCAGTTTGCGAAAAACTCTACTGACTAGTAGGTCTCAATACCATCTTGTTCCTCATGGCTGAGTTTAAGCCATGTTTAACTAAACTTTCTCAGTCACCTCTAAACCCTACATTGGCCAAGTTTGATTCTTTTCTTGTCTGTGAAGTTCAAGCATGAGACAATTTATCTTATTAAAGGTGCAATCCATAGTACTGCTTCTTGTTTGGTTTTGCAAAACCAGATGACCTTCGCAATCACAAGTGTTCTGCATGGAGTTTTGTTTTGTGTCGCTAAGCTTTAAACATTGATCCTACTTGTGGGGTAGTTTTAACAATTGAGCATCATACAACTTGACTTGGAGTGTCGTGGACTGAAATCAATCTGCAGCTTCAAGAATATGGCCATTTTTGAACATTTTAAGAGCAATCATCTACTTGAGAATCTGTACAACTAGTGAGGCCCAACTGAGGCATTTAAACTATTCAGGGTTTGCCCACAAATAGTCTTAAGCACTTCAAAGTGCCGCCAGTGGGTGGGTTTCTGTGGAACCAGTGATGTAAGGAGAATGAGGTGGGAGGGAGGTCGCTTGATTTAGGGTGTTGGGTTCACACATGCTTTCCACACGCTGCTTGCTTTTGACCATCCACCACTTTTGAGCACTGTTTTGTTGTACCCTCCCATTCCTTTGCTCTTACGCTCTCCCTCAATCTAACACATCCATCTTTTAAAATATTTTGTCGTACTTTAGATTCTTCTTGTCGTTATTGTTTCTTCATTCTTTTCAAGTTCTTCATAATGTCTTTCCTTACATCTTTTCTTGAAATTAACTTTTTCCTTAATGAATATATCTTCCAGCTTCATCTTAGTCATTCCTAATGTTCTCTTTTTTTGCCCCATTCTTATTTCTCCATTTCCATTCCTTTGGTTGTAAATTGTCCATCGCTTTCATATCTCCTCTTAAATGTTGTTAACACCACCAGTACTCCTTTCCGATTAGGCCCCTCCCCCAGCTTGCTGCATCCCTGTGCCCCGTCCCCTTCTCTCCTCCTTCCCTCTGGCCCTGCCTGGTGTGTGTCTAATGCTGTGGGGCTGTGGCTGTGTGTGTCTGACCGTTTGCAGGCTATGAGGATTTGGGCCAGGCTTCGGCAGGGAGCGGGGATTTCTGTAAGGGCGGCTACGGCACTGCCGTTGCCGCAGCCGCTGCTGCCGCCGCCGCTGCTTCTGCGCAAAACAAGCCCGCCAGCTCTGTCACCGGGCCCGGAGTGGGTGAGTGCAGCCTCACGCTAAACCCCCCAATTTCCTTGTTCCTCCTCCCTTTTCTTTCTTAAGCTCTCTCTCTCTCCCCTCATTTGCTCCTAACTTACTCCTGGTCGAGCTTGATGAAGCCGTCACATGCCTCCTCGTCTCCAATGGAAGGAGATCAGGAAACTCTGTTGAACCTAGGAAGTTCTGTACAGGGTGGAGGACACTGAATTCACACTTCCTTTAGGTTGAACATCAGGGTTGTTCAACATCAGTGACAGTCTTTTCTTTAACACATTCAAAAAGGGTTTCGACGCAAGAAGCCAACTGCCCAAAAATGCTTTCGATCAGATTAGTGGATTTGTTTGAGCTGCCTTTTTTGGTATTTGAAGATATTTATTAAATATCAGAAAGTTGTTTCTCTGAAATGGACTACTGTTTCTTGTTAAACAAGGTAAAATATCAGTTCTAATGAGAGCAGAGGTGGTCTCTATTTATTTATTTATTTATTTATTTATTTATTTATTTATCACAGAAAATGCTTTATGCATTATATTTTGTTAATAGGTTTTTTTTAATCTTGTGAACATTTTGTCAGCTTTATTGACCTACATTTGTGTTTACACTTGTTGGCAATGTTCTTTTTCAGGTTGTTTTTTATGAAAGCTGTGTGTGCACAAGGTTTTTTTTTTATTGCATAATGGTCAACAACATGCTTTGGTTAAATTAAACTAAGATAAGTCATTTTGAAACTATTAATGGGGATATTTGTGAATAAAAAAATTTAATATAAAGATATAACTTTGTTTTGTTGGCTTTGTTCAAGTACTTTACTACAGAATTGCTCTAAATCATGAGACCAAAGATGAGCTTTACTGTCAAACATTGTTTTCAAATGTACTAAAAATACTGATGTTATTTTATGCTCAAGGGAATTGTTCTCACCGTCCTTAAATGTTTTAGTTAGTCACTGAATTACTGAAGAGTCATTTTATTTTAGTTTGTGTGAAAGCCCCTATTATTTGTCCATTAAAATTAACCCTAATTAACTAGCCACCAGGGTGATCCCCCTGGAACTAAATATTCCCCTAGAACATTATTTCTGGTTGCATTCGTTCCCCCAGTAGGAACTCTGACAGACTTGTGTCCTGCCGCTCTGGTTGTTGTGCGGGACATTAATTTTGTTGGTGGGCAGGCATTTATTTTGACATCGCTGAGCCTGTTTAACAGTCCTAACTTTTACGCTATTAGATAAAGTAAACTGTATTCGAAAAAGTATTAGAGTTGGCTGTGGGGTTGATGCCCAATGTCGCTAGCTGAGCAGAAATACATCATGTTTTGCTTGGTCCCTTCAAAGTTGTGTTGGATTTCCTTTTGGACTTTTGGACGTCGGTCCATCTATCGCTGTTTTCCATGTTCATGAATAGGTTATAAACTGGTGGGTGCCTGTTTTTTGCATTCGTTTGTCCAATAACGTTCACTTGCGTCACTGGTAGTTCATGTTGTGCTGGGTTAGACCCTCATCTGAAGTAGGAGATAATTTAGTTCCCCCAAAAGGCAGTTCTCAGTTTCTGCATTGCAAACAAGCCAAAAAGCAGATACTTCCACCATTAGTTATAGGAACTATGAAAAGATTCATCTGGTGCGAAAGTCCCTAATGTTAGAACCCCTTACAAATTGTAACTTTCAAATCCATTGCTTCTGCCGCTGTATTTTTCAATGTTTCTTTCTTTTTTTTTGTTCAGAATGTACCAAAATTTGTATGATTGGCGAGTACATGACTTCATCTTCCAAACTGTGTTTTTGTCTTAACTGAATCCCTACGATATGCCTATAAGTGTTTTATATTGGGACTATTTTAGACCTGCTGGGATTACAACCACTGTGGAGTAGCCCAGTACCTGTGACTTGTCATACACACAGGGTTCGTACAAGGTGCTTAAAGTACTTTAATTTGACTTTTTGAAATGTAAGTCCTGGAAAACAGCCATATTTATGAAAAGGCACTTGATATATATAGTTTTTTTTTTTTTTACAGATAAAACACCTACAATCTTTTCACTCACTATTAAAACTGCAGCCTGATACTGCTCAAATATGTCCATGTATATGATACAGCTTTCATTCTTCAGGTCAATCATTCATGGAAATAAAATCTGTTGAATGAGAAGTAGTTCCGGCTACAATGTTCTTCCGCAAGATGCATGCAGTTTTGGTTAACCGCTAGGGTACCAAAAGTAACAGTAATACCCTTTTAAGTTCTTAGTATTTTGATGGTTATGTACCATTTTGTGCTTCATGCACAACATGACATTACATGTTGTATGTGTGGATTTTCATTTTATTTGCAGTTTTGCGCCTCAATCTGTTAGCCTTGAACCTGTACCGATCTATGACAGAATGTGGTTCCACAGATAATGAGCAGTTTTTACACTGCTGTCCACCTATAAGCAGTTAAGGGATGCAAATGTCACATTTTAGCATTCCTCACTTGCTGAATTTGATTATTTTTACACTTGTTTCTCCAATGATATGCAAGTCAGAATTATAGTGACTTAGTTAACTATCTCAGGTACAATTCACATTTTGTGTAGCTCTTTTCACAATACACATGCATTTTCTATAAAGCTGCTTTGAAACGATGAGTCCTGATGTTTTGCTAGTTTCAGTGATCACCATTTCATGTGTTTTGACTTTAGGAGTTTCGGTGACATCAAGCAACACGGGAGTCCCTGATATTTCAGGGTCTGTTTACACAAAGACACAGGTGAGCACCCTCGTCAGATTTTAATTCGATTAACTTTTAAACTAAATTGAGGTGCCAAGCATGTGGTTTCACAAATGCTAAAGTGTCTTGTTCTGTCCTCCAGTCTTTTGAGAAGCAGGGTTTCCACACAGGAACCCCCAGTGCTTCCTTCAGTTTGCCCTCAGCACTTGGGAGTGGCGGCCCCATCAACCCTCCGGCTGCAGCGGGGTACGCTCCGGCCCCTTACATGCACATCCTGACCCCCCATCAGCAGCCACACTCTCAGATGCTCCACCACCACCTGCAGCAGGACGGACAGGTGAGCTTGAGCCGCGCTGCCATGTGTTTACCCATCAGGCTCAGGAAATAAAAATCTTTTTTTATTTTATTTTTTTATGCTTTTAAAAAAATATATTTTTATAGATTTATTTTTATTTTCCCCTTCCAAATCAAAGCTTTTCATGTTGTTTGAGTTTGAATACTTTTTAAAAATTGTTTAATTTTTATTACTATTAGTAGTAGTATTTTTAGATTTATTATACCTATTATTTTCTCCTTCCAAATCAAAGCTTGTCGTGTTTGACTTCGGAGTACTTTTGTTTTTAAAAATGTATTCTATAATATATATATTTTTTTCTGCCATGTCTTAGTCAAATTGTATTTATAACGAAAACATTTGAATAAAATGTGTTCTTTATCATAAACACTTTGATTTAAAAGGGTGGAAATAATAGCAATTTATTTATTGTTTTTATTTATTTATTTATTTTATTATTATTTTTTTATTATTATTATTATTATTATTAAATACAATACCTTTTATTTAAATGCAATTTATTATTAAATCAATTTAAATAACAAAAGGTATTATATTAATATTATATTGTTATAATATATAATATTAGTTGTTATATTTCCCCCCACCCCCCAATTCAAACCTTTTTGTAATGTTTATGGCTGTTTTTAAATCCTTATGGGTAGGAAGTCTATTAAAAGAATGTGTTTTTAAATATAAATGTCTAATTTTTACTATTTGAAATTCATTTTATTTCAATTTGATTGTTTCTTCTTTCAGGGTGGCTCTGGACAGCGCAGTCAGAACGCCTCCATTCAGCAGAAATCGCAGATCAACAAGTCGGCATACAACAGCTACAACTGGGGAGGCAATTAACCCCCCTGTCCTGTCCTGTCCCGTCTGGTGTTCCAAAGGCTGGATTAGTGGAACCTTTTTTTTCTCCCCAGATACCTCCCCCTTTTCTTTGTCCTCCACGGCGCTCCCTCTCCTCTCTCCGCACGGTCACCCTGCAGTACCAACCCCATTCCACTGGTGGCACTGTCCCGAGAGAGAGATAGCACTGTAAGGCGCCGCTTGAGGAGGGGGCACGGGGGAGAAGTCTTAACGGGGAGCGTGATATCGCCAATATATTGATAGTTACTTAGGCCTTCATGATCGGAGTGTTGAGTATTAGGAGTTTGTATTGTTCAAAATGCATAAAAGCCCAGAATATCCCCTCCCCCTCCTTTTTTCTGGAATATGTAACATAGATCTGTTTTCTAAAAGGACAAATGTTTAGTTCTTTTTCCCCTTTCTTTTTCCTTTTACTGATGGATATAATAAAAAGAGAGGGGTTTGATAGAGGGAGAGAAGGCAGGATTGTTTTGTTTTCCTCACATCGTTTGTTATTTCTTTCCTTTTCTGCTGCTTGCTTGATCAGCACCTGCAATCCAGATGTACTTGCACCTCCTCTGTTTCTCCCCCTTCAATGAGTTTTTACCAAATTTTATTTTGGGAAAAAAAAGGAAGATATCACTCTAAATCGGCTAGTGCAGTTGTGAAGTTTATTTTTTACCAAATATAAATAGATATATGAAAAAAAAAATGTATAGGTGAGTTCACAGGCTTTGGTTCTGTACTGCGTGTGTATGTGCATGTGTGTGAGTTTGGCTTTATTTTGTGTGTGTGTGTGTGTGTGTGTGTGTGTGTGTGTGAATGAATGAATTGCATCATCAGGGTGGCCAGTATATGAATGTTCTACTTATAGAATAGGCTTCAATGTGTATTCCTTTTATTGGAGCCTTATTGTACTCCTCTCCAGATGTGAGAAGTGCACTGGTCACCTTAACTTAAGACTTATTTTCTGCAAACTTTTTTTTTTTTTTTTGGTCCTCTTTACCACCCTTCATGTTGCAGGGAGATTGGATTACGTTAAGGCATGGTTTTTGACCTCAGCGTTTTGCCATAAGCGTGAAGTTTCTCATTTATTTTGGGATTGAGGTCACTTTTTCTTTTTTTGGCCACCCTGTGTCTTTCCATAGCCTTTGTCCTTCTGTCATACCTGCAGTCATTCTCCTCCTGAAACGCCCCAACTTCTGTCCCCAAATAAATTCTTTTAGTAATATGATTATTAGGAAAGTGCTGATGGACAGAATTGTACTATGGGTTTTTTTTTTGTTTTTTTTTTGTCAGTGACTTTCTTTTTGTACTGTGCGTTTTAAAAAGATTTAAATGGATAAACTTGTCTTGTACATATATATACATATATATATAAACACAAGTACTGTAGTCTGTTTGATGGCTTCTTTTCTCCCCTCTCGAATCCTTACACAGACTTGTTAGCATTTTTGTTTTGTTTCATAATGTTTTTTATTTTGTAAAAAAATATATAAATATTAAGTAAATAAACAAGAAAAAGACATTTTCATCATTTTTGGATGTGAATGTCTTTTTTAAGAAAACTATGTTTGTGTGCCTTTTAACTGCAGTCTGCTTCTGTGTTCTAGTTTTAATAAGTTTAAACATTTGTTGCTTTACAAAAAAGAAATGTAGGAAAGTAGCCAACAAATGATCTTTTAAACTCAATATGAGGTGTACAGTTGATGCAGCCCGTTTTAAAATGTCAAGTTTATAGGTTCCTCAGTTCATTCTTTGCATAGAAAAAGGTTTAGAGAATTTCTAACTTGCATCTTGTGATATTAAAGCCAAATTGTTGCCATACATGAAACCTGTGTCTTGCAAGAGGTATGATTAAAATGCTAGTTGGGGGTTTGGTTTTGTGATTTGATTGTAGCAGCTGTTGAGAGCTAATTTGCTTAATTCCAAATATTCAGAGAAATTTGAGGTTGTTGTAGGTCTCATCTGAAATAAGCAGCTTTTTTCTGCCCCTCAAAAAAAATGGGTTTATCAATGGATTACCGATAAAGATTATTGCCACACATTGTAGTCAAGTTAATAAATTGGCTTCACATTTCACATCATTGTATACATAAATAAACGTCCATGCTAGTGAAGTGGAATTATTATTTTATATGCTAGTGAACTTTAATAAAGTTCAGAGTTTTATTTATTAAAGTAACTAGTGGTGAAGATTTATAAAACTTCTAAACTTATATCCTAAACTTATATCCTAAATCTTGGATATATAAATCCTAGATTTATCTCCTCATGAATGTTTAAACTGACGTAAACGATAAAAAGCTGACATGAACTTATTTCTCAACGCATTATAATGCTACTGGATATTTATTTTATTTAATCTTTATTAAGTGTTACTTTTAGTTCATTTAAAGTTTGAAAAGGTATTACATAGCTTGTTTTATTCGTCGATAATGACGTAGAAGGCATCCGTTAATGCAATGTACGGACTTTTATTTTGAAATCTGTTTTCCGGTGGAAAGATCTCGTAGGATTTCCTCGGTGTCCTGGATCTCTGATGCAACTTTGTTATGGTTCCATTTGTGAAGGATCACTGGATACTTCGTCCTTAAATGAGCGTATTTGATCTGTTTCGTGGGTTTTTCGGGGTTCCCGGTGGTCATTATCGTGGTGATGGCCGCAGGTGAGTCTGCCTAACAGTTCAATGTGGAAATGTACCTGACAGTTGGTTCTTAACAGCTATTTTGTCATATATTATTATAACAAACTAATACTAATAAGATATAAGCAATAACATTGTGTACAGTGTTATAAAGTAACATGCTTCACAATATTTCTCAACTCATATTGCTTTAATGTATGGATGTTTCTGTAGGGTAACGTTAGGCTAATTGGTGTCAACAGAAATAAACGCTTGGTGACTGTTTTATACAAATAAACTTTATAGAGCACTGTGCTATTTTAAAGTATTTTTCGTTTGTCCGCACAGATATAAATTATTTTATAATACATATTTGTGCTGTTTTGTCCGTCCGTGACAAATTGCTAAAATACGTGAAGCCATATGGAACAAAAGTTAATACACACACTCTCTTTCAGTTTTACTTTGACACATAAATAACAGTGGGATGGTGCTAAAACTTAGTAATACACATATGAATACATTTCTTAATTGTATCATAGATTTTTTATTATTATAAAATGTGAAAAATATTAATAATGAAGAATGAGAAATCCAGCCTCAGATGACAAATTAACAGATTTTTTTAATATCCTATTATAAAAATATAAATACACTGTATCTGGTATCTAATGCACTTTATATATATATATATATATATATATATATATATATATATATATATATATATATATGTTTCCTGTCACTTTGAGTTTACACATCTTTCTTTCTTTATTAATTTAATAAACGTTTAATGTTTTATGAAAAATGTAAAGATTGTTTTTCACATGTGTATGAAGTATTAGTTCTGAATGCAAATATAGACCTTGTTGGCCTGGTGTATTTATTTTTCCTGCACTGATCCTGATTAATACACTACAGTGACATTGTTTAGTTCAGATTGGTTTGCTAATTTGTGTTTTGATCAGGGACCCCTTCTTTGATGGGATGATTCATGAAGATGATGATGATGATGAAGATGAAGACCATGACAGTGGATTTCACTACGATGACTTTAATAGGCCACGTCGGGACCCGTTAGATGATGCCTTCAGATTTGGTTTCAGCGTTGGGCCCGGCGGGATGCGCTTCGAGGAACCTCAGCTGTTCGGCCAGATCTTCAGGGACATGGAGGAGATCTTTGCTGGTCTAGGTCGATTTGATGAGCGCCATGGCTTTGGACATAGAGGTACGTTTGCTCTGTTCCTCAAGTTTGTTTATTTGCAGTGATTTCTTTTCCCTGTTTTGTGCAAAGTATTTTTCTTTGCATCTGTACATCTTGCATGATTTAATTTAGATTTTATAAGCTGATTAGATGATGGTTGAATACATTTCAAGTAGTCATCTCAGTAATATCAAATGAGAAAGTAAATAGATATACCTATACTGTATAAATCACAAAATTAATAAGCTCTATACATGTAATACACACAGATAAAACACAATGTGTTAGGCAAACATAGTTATACACTCTAAGAGTAGGTTTACACAACAACGATGTACTTAAAACGGAAAAGTTTTTCCTTTGCGTTTTTCGCATACAGACAAAAACGATCCCGCTCACAAGGATCCGTGAAAACTACTAAAAATGCTGTATTATGCTTCCAGGCCAGTAGGTGGCGATGTCACTTTGTCAAGAAACACTACACACCGATATAGACTGAAGACGTAATATGCATGCGTATGACGTCACCGTTTTCACAAATTCATGTTTACATGGAGACAACTAGATGTACCGCAGGGCGGTACAAAATATGACCGCCGCTCAGGCCTGCACTGGCTTTCCACAAAAATAAATGACGTGGAGTAATTTGGCTGTATTGCGTGTTTATGTATATACCTAAAAAAAGTAGTAGTATGTGCATGTCTGTGTGTATGTGTGTGTGTGTTTGTGTATGTGTGTGGCTGTGTGTGTGTGTGTGTCTGTGCGTGTATGTGTGCCTGCGTACATGTGTGTGCGCGTGTGTGTTTGTGTGTGTGTGTCTGTGCATGTGGATTTGTATGTGTGTGCATGGGTGTGTGTCTGTGCGTGTGGATGTCAGTGTGTGTGCATGCTTGCGTTTGTTTGTATTCCTGCATGTGTGTGTGTGACAGTATCATCCTAAACCAGCAACCCTTCGCTCAACACCACCATCTACAGGCCGATGAGTGTACAGTCACTAAATGTGCACATAAATGAATTTATTTTATACCCCCCCATGGATGAAATTCTACGAAACTTAGCATACCCCCAGAGGATGTCAAGTTAATCATACACATGAAATATGGTGCAGTTCTGAACATCTCAACTGAAGATAGGGACGATTAAAGTAGAATAATATTGCATTTTAATTTTTTATGGGAGTGGCGTATATCACAAATGAGTGATTATGGGCTAGGTTGATGTGGGCCCTTAAGACCAACATACCATAAAAATTTCTTCATCCTCGGTGCCACGGTTCAGGTAGTTATGTAGGAAAAACTGCATTTTTGGGGTTTGGGGGGGCCCAGCTCGGGGGGGGGAGTGGCCCCTGGGGACCAAACGAAATTTTTCCGTAAAAGTCTAGTGGGGCTACATGCCCACAAAATTTCATGTTCCCCGGTGCTTCGGTGTCCCTGGTATCGTTGACGGAAAATTCAGTAGGTGACGAAAAAAAAAAAAAAAAAAACTTTGACAATCCCTATATGACCGCTTTCGCTAGCTACGCTAGTGGTTATAATAATGGTTTCGTTTTCAAAACCCATTTACTAAAGTTTTCGTTTTCAGGCCCCCAAAACACCATTGTCGTGTAAATGAACGGCTTATGCTGGGTACACACCAAAAGATTTTTTACATCTAATAAGATTTTACAAATGTGATAGACCACAAACATGAGGACAAAAAATCCTAGATTTAAGCATTTTGCTCCTATAGTGTGTGGTGTGCCATGATGTGACAAAGACAGCACACCACACACAAACAGATTTTCAACCAGATTCTCGACTGTGAACACAGGAAATCTCGCAAAATCTCGCGAGACTTCAGAATAAGCGTGTCGGATGATATGCAGGAAGAAATTATGATGATAGTGTTTGGAATGATTTTCAATTTCACATTAAAAAAACAAACAAAAAAACATTGTACCCACCATTATATATAACCTTTTATACAGAAATATATGCATTCTTTATTGTCTTTATTTATTCTTTATTGTATTTATTGTCTCTTTAGAAAACGTTAGCCTATTTAATCCCTCACTGAACCCTTATAACACTCAGCTTCCTGCATGTGTGCGTGTGTGTGTGTGTGAGAGAATGACCGTCTTCCATCATCTCACTTTCTGATTGGATATTGTTTCGTTTCACGTGATAATCTCCAGAACGTGTGCGCGTTTGTCCTCGGGGTTCCCCCCACACATCAGGATTTCTGATCGTAAATATTAAACATGTTGAATATTATTGTTATTATTATATATTAAATATTATTGTTACTTGTTCATCATTGTGTCAGTGTTTTATTCGCTGACTTTAACTTGCTTCTTTGCACGAAGAACAACATAGTGACGAAAAGTGTTTGTCTGTTTAGGGCCACTGTAGAAACATGTCGGCGCAAAATGGCTATTTCAATGTAAGGGGACCCGCGGTGTATGTAGATAGAAATGGCTCGTTCTAAGGTAATAAAAACATAACGGTTCATTATGTAAGGTCTTTATACACCACTGAAAACATAATTATGTATATAATATTGCATTTCTGTCTTCAGATCCTCCTAAATATTGCACAATGCACATGCACCTTTAAAGTGAGGGTTATTATAGTTAACTAAAAGTAAAACCATCAAACAAACATTTTCATTACTTGAAATAAAATGAACATTAACGTAAATCAATAAAATATTCAAAATCTTGTTTTATTTCAGCTTGTTGCAGAGGGAACATTCCTTTTTTTCCATTTAGTTTAATTGATGTACTAAATAACTAAAAAAACGATATATTTATGAAATTTAATAGTATTTAAATTATACTAAATAACAGTGCTTAAAATATTAAAAGGGCTCCAAATTATAGAGAAGAGCTCAGGCTTCTGTCCCACTGTAACTCAAATCTTTTCCATTTTAAAAGCTTGTAAAAAAAAAAAAATCAAAAACTCTATAGTGATAGCAATGCATTTTTAATATATGTTGCTAACTCCTGCTGCTCTCCGCTTCCCCTGCCCAACAGATGTCCCATCAATAGAAGCTCCGCCTCCTCAGGAAGGTGTCGAGAAAGGCAGGAGTGGGACAGGAAGTGGTAACCCGTTCAGAGATTTCATGTTGAAGTCTCCTGAGAGCTCACCCTACAATCCACCCCTCCCTCCCCCCTCTGTGGCACCAAAGGACAAGGATTCCTCATCTCCGCAAGGTCCCAGCAGCCCCTTTCCCCAGTGGAGCCCCTTCTCAAAGGTGAATCAAAGTGATCCGGTGGACTTTTAGAGCAAGGGTGTCCAATCCAGCTCTGTCCTGCAGGGTTTAGCTTCAACCCCAATTAAACACACCTGAACCAGCCAATCATAGGCTGCGTCCGAAATCCCATACTCTCTTGAGTAGGTACTCATTTTGTATTAGTAATCACTTCACGACCACTAAAAAGTACATTCTATGTAAATGTGTTGTATGAATGTTATCCGGTGTGTACTACATTTATTGTCATGATGTGGCCTCATGGGATAGTAAAGTGTCCATTATATGCACACTTAAGATTCTCGCACTTAAGTAGTAGGTCAGCCGGGGACTTTTTGCCTGCTTTTTTTGACTTCTTTTGTCACATACTGTTTTTCACCTACTATATAGTAGGGATGTATGCGATTTCGGATGCAGCCAAAGTCTTACTAGGCATACTAGAAACTTCCAGGCCAGTGTCCTGAAGGATAGTGGCCATTCAGGAGCAGGTTTGGACACCGTCACTGTTTCAGAGTCTTCTATACTGTATTCTCATCTGATTGTGTTCATTTATTTTTTAGTTTCATGATCTTTGGAAAGATAGTCAATTAAGACCGAAGGAGAACGAGAAAAAAGAGGATGGAGGTAATGATCTTTTTTTATGATTTAAATGCAAGTACAGACAGTAATGTTCATCCCCAAAATGAACCATCCCCAATTATTCAAGTAAAATTTTAAAAATTGTTATTCATGGAGAAGTTTAGACACTTTAATCTATTGTTCGACATGCAAAACTTCAAATAAAAGAGTGGTAGATCACTGCAGTTTGAAAATTCAGACTTAATAGTTGGAAAAAAAGAAAATGCAAAGGGGTTTAAAAGACACTTCATATTCAATAATATTATTGATTTGACTGCGCTGACACTATCGGATGAATACATAACTGAATTGAGCTGGATGATGACATTAGAGCTTCTTTATTGCTGAATCAGTTTCATTTCATAATTGACGAATTGTGCAAATTTGACACTGTTATTGATCTGAATGAATCAACATTGAACTGACTCGAGCTGAATAATGACTATTGTTTTCTGTAGAGGAGCTTATTGATACTTTGCACGTGACGTCAGTAGTACTGGCTGGCGGGCAAGAACGTCATTCTCTAGCAACGAAAACCAGTAAACTAATCAAGGATCTTGCCAGGACGTTGCCAGTTTTAATATACAAAAGTTGGTGTTTTGAGGTGTACATGACATGCCAGATAGTTGTTGTGCGATTGGATGCACTAACCGCGTTTGTTGCCCGCCAGATATCACGTGACTGCAAAGTATCAATAGCCGAATAGAACTCATTTCATAAATGATGAACTTTACACTTATTGAACGGAACCGAATCAACACTGAAGCTGAATTACTGTGAAGTGCTAAATAAAAAAAAGCTGACTTGCCGTGAAAAAAAAGCCGTGGTTATCCTTGTTTACCCTACTGACAATTCAACCTTTGAATGAATAGGCCTTGATTCCCTAATTTCTTGCCTGATATCATTGATGCAACTCCTATAAACTGTCTTTGGTTTACAAAAACCTTTTGTCTTCTGGTTCCACCCTCAGATCTGGACTCGCAGGTGTCTTCAGGCGGGCTGGATCAGATCTTGACTCCAGCACCTTCACAGCCAAAGACGAGGTCATTCTTTAAGTCTATCAGCGTCACCAAGGTGGTCAGACAAGATGGAGTGAGTGTTCTGTATAATTTGATCCTCAGAAGTATTTCTGATTACAAATATCGTAATAATGTACAGCAGGGCTCAAAATATGACACACATGTCCAGATGGTGTCAAACAAGTAATAATAGAGATTGTGTGTGTGTGTGTGTGTAGACAGTAGAAGAAAGGCGAACAGTCAGAGACGGTGAAGGTAATGAAGAGACTACAGTGACCATCTCAGGGGGTTCTGGTGTCCAAGATGGGCCGCAAGATCAGTCTGGTCCTCTCATGTCAGGTTAGCCATTTCTTTTCCCCATGTGTGGTCACAAAGGTAAAAGATAAAAATTG
This sequence comes from Scardinius erythrophthalmus, assembly GCF_964197995.2. NCBI lineage: Eukaryota > Metazoa > Chordata > Actinopteri > Cypriniformes > Leuciscidae > Scardinius > Scardinius erythrophthalmus. The sequence goes on from NC_138230.1 coordinate 13,475,297, forward strand.
TATTTAACATAAACATAGTAGAATTTAGAGTATTTAAAACGCATTCTGGTTAATCTAGTATATTAACAGTGTTAAAACCTCAAGCTTTTACAAGAAGATTTTGATTCTTGAATCACCCAGTGATGTATTTTCTCCATCTTTCAGGCGGTTCTGACATGCAGGATGATTTCTCAGTGTTTTCGAAGTTCTTCAGAGGCTTTCGAGGCTGAAAGGGCTCTGGACACAAACCAAAGGACAATCTCTTTCTCAGCAAACCTATCAACTGCAAGCTACAATGATAATTATTCTTATGTCTGATTGAATTCTTCAATGTATATGTGGAGATCCAGTCTTGATGATATGAGTAAACAACAATTATTTTCTGCCACGAAACGACCCTGATAACTTTGGCTACTTCTTTCTTTTGAATATAATTTCAATTAAGGATGTATAAATAATTATATCAATATCCTGAACTTTGGGGCAGTGGCAGTTGTTGAAGCCACAGTGCTCTGAAAAGGACCGATACACATTTTTTGTTTGTTGGTAAAGAAGATCCATTGGATTTTGTGAGACTGCAGCTGATGGGCCACAGTATAATATTTATAAATAACATTTTATTTTTAATGGAGTTATCACTCAGAGTGAAATAAAGGAAAAAAAGTGATTTGCCTTGTTTTTCTTCTTTTGTGCGGAAGGTGAGATGCTTCGCAGTCTCAAGTTGGTCAATTGCTCACTAATTTAAGAGAACAGGTCAATATTGATAAATAATAATAATCTCTCTAGGCTAACAATAGTTACACTGATGCAAAAGGGTTAAAAACTAGTTCAGCTTCGTTCAGCTGTATTTTTGCGGCTTGTTAAAATCCTTCAAATGTAATGGTTTCTTGTAGAATGTGAACCTGGATGTAACCTATTCAGAGACTTTGTATTTTATTACAGAACTCAATGTTCTTGTGGTGAAAATCCAGCTTTTAATGTTGTTTATATGTCTATGTGTTGTTTTTAATATGCTTTAAGAACAACCATGTGCAAATTCATGTCAACACCACTGCTGAGTATTTTCTCCTTAAAACTGCAGTGATCTAAAGACAGTCTCAAAAACGCGGTTTGAAATCGCTGGTGTTTCTGACGTCACAAACTACCTGTAACCAATTATGTCAACGAGTGGATCTCTGAGCTGGTGTGAGTGAGTGGAGGCGGGGCTAATTAGCATATACTAAATGAGGCAAGGGTGTTGAGTTACATTCAAGCTATTTTAAGATTTTTTAGGAAAAGGAAAAAACTTTTAGATATGTAATTTTGGTGATCAAATGTGAGTTTTAAGGGATACAATTATTGTCTACAGGGTGACTTTAAAATAAGTATTTGTAAAAATAATGTAGCAAACAAATCTGGAAAAAACTATATATATATTATTGTGCAACTGTTTCAGGTTCCTGTGGTCAGTGTCTTTCCAGTATATGATGTACCAGTATGTAGTATGTTTAGCAACACAAGGTGTTTCATTTAGAATCTGGCAGTCTTGTTTCACAACAGGCTCACCAGTTCTGCCACAGACTTACCAGTCTAGAGATTTTCTAAACTGCCAGTCTGTGGCATTTAGAGCAATGCTGACAACATGAGCTAATAAGAAAAGTAAACAATAGTTCACTAAACATTTTTCATTTTTAACAGGTATTTATAGTGTCTTAACAATAAAGAGAAAAATCTCACAGATGAACACCAAGCCTGGTACACTACTGGTTATGGTGCATATCACAACCATAATTGTGAGCATTGGTTAGCCTTGCACCCAATTTGATCTTTATCTAATAACAGATGAAACACAAGTGACATCAGCTTTATGGAGATTGACTTTATACTCAGTTATCTAATGATTATCTCCTCTTAACTAGAAGCTAAGACAGATATAAGTTTACCTCAAAACTGAGTTTGCTTTTTTTTTGTCCATTGTCAAGACTAGTACATATATAAAGGGAACACTGAGAACAGCTGCACGGACACATTAACTATTGGAGGCAATCATGGACATCAGGGTCAAACATTTACACGTCAGACGTGTAGCTTTGCTTAATTGACTAGAAAACTAGTTCATTAAGGAAAACACTGGGGAAATGTGGCCTGAGAACAAATTTATCAAGAGATAAAAAACAAAAAATTGTATGTGCTTATGTTATGAGACAACATAAAAAATGGTTAGATATTGGTTAATGGATAAATGCGGGGTTATCCAAACCTGCTCCTGGAGGACCAACGTCCTGCAGATTTGAGCCCCAATCCTTATTAAACACACCTGAAACCAGCGAATCAAGGTCTTCAGACTCACTAGACACTTCCAGGCAATGGTGTTGGAGCTAAAATATATAGGACGCTGGTCCTCCAGGAGCAGAATTGGAAACCCCTGCATAACTGGTTCAGCTGCATCTTCTGTATTGCCCTATTGCACTCTGACTATAGAAAAGGAGAGGTATTTTGCATGAATTGGCAAAAAATAGAACCTTTTCTTTCAAAATAAACAGAGTAGATGATTTATGCATATATCTGAGCCTTGTATAAGCCAGCAGTGCATCACAGATAAAAGTTAACAATAAACTACTCGTCGTTTTATTACAAAAGGGCAATGTACTACATGTAATTGTCATTCCTTCCCCTGATGCGCACATAAAACACACCAACCACAACAGATAGTCTGAGTTTACCTATGTGGTGTGATAATTATCCAAACAGAAGACCATGCGTTCTCTAAGGCGCTGACTGGGACCTTCTCGATGGAGCCCTGAGAATCCTCTGTCTGGAATCCCCAATCTCCCGGCCTGCATTTACTCTTCTTGTAAACGTACAGAAAGTACAGAGGGCAACATAATGGATCGTCTGCTGAGGAGATGCCGAATCAAGAGCAGCTTGATCAGAGAATGTCTGGCTGAATTTTTCGGAGTCTATGTTTTGATAGTAAGTCTGTAATCTTCTGTATTTTTAACCCTCGTGTTATGTTGGAATTCTGTGCACTCCCCTTATGGTCCGGGTCAAATTTACCCGCATTGGATTCAATACAATTCCTCAAAAATCACACTATGAAAAACAACAAAGATTCAGGTTCAAACTGTAAACTTTTAATATCAGCATTTGTCAAATATTCCAAAAAATATATATCTGAAGATATGATTTAATGAAAAAGTTTTATAACCATTTTTTAAAACTATTTAAAATTTGAATATACGTTATATTTATATATATTTGCATATACATTTTTTTTACTTTTTTTTTTTTTTTGCTTAGAACATCATAACTGAACAATTAATCAGTTAATCTGAGCTAATTTTTCCTGCTGTCTATGTCGAAGTCTCAAGATATTTCAGATATCTTGAATATATAATGAGAGCTTATTTTACTATCTGTGTCTGTCAAAGATGTTCATTTGTAATTTGCAATTAATTCTGAACACCATGATTTAGCTTTTTCAAGTGTGTATGGTTTGGGTTAGAGCACTTTTAGATACACTTACACTTTAGAACTGGAGTTGATGCCCTGACATACATAAAATAAATGTTTTTATTTTGTGTCTGTACAGTTGCTTTTGAATATCTGCCTATGATGGACATCACAAACGTAATAGTAATTTTGTTTGTATTTGTCAAAAAAAAAAAAAAAACACCAGTATGTTGAAACTTTGCATGCATATTCATGATCAAAAATAAAATAACAAAATATAACCAAGAAATGTTATTATTTTGGGTCCGTACAGTTGCCTTAGAGCGTTAAAATATGCGGGTCAAATTGACCCGCGAACATCACGAAAGGAACATTTATTTTGTTTGTGTATGTCAAAAAACACCAGCATGTTGAAACTTTGCATGCATGTTCATGATGATAAATGAGAAAAAGTCACAAAATATCAAGAAAAAAAAAAGGTTTAATGTTATTTCAGGTAGCTTGAAAAAATAAATGATAGGTAATTTTTACCATCTGTGGCTGACAAAATATTTTTCTGTATTGAAATAAGTGTGTAAAACAATTTTTTTTAGCTTCATAAGGTAGTAAAAAAAGAAAATAACAAAATATAACCAAGAAATGTTATTATTTTGGGTCCGTACAGTTGCCTTAGAGCGTTAAAATATGCGGGTCAAATTGACCCGCGAACATCACGAAAGGAACAGTAATTTTGTTTGTATATGTCAAAAAACACCAGCATGTTGAAACTTTGCATGCATGTTCATGATGATAAATGAGAAAAAGTCACAAAATATCAAGAAAAAAAAACATAGGTTAACCAGTATTTCCAACAACTAGAAAATCTAAACGGGTCAAATTGACCCGCAACATAACACAAGGGTTAATATGGAAATATGTGCCATTAACCCTGTAAAAAAATGATTTACATTTTACATTTTGTACATTTTATAAGAAAATACTATTTCAGTATTTCAAAATTTCATGTTTAATCAGTGTGTTACTTGCCATTAAAAAAAGAGATTGCTAGTAAATTTTCATAAACAATTACAGTGTACTTGTATCTTTTCTAAAATTTGATTTTCTTTGGTAATACTTTACAGTAAGGTTCAATTAACTAACATTGACTAACAATGACAATAACATTTGCTACATTATTTATTAATCTCTGTTAGTTCTTTTAATTGCTTTGGTGCAATTTTCACAAGCAACTGGTACATTTTCAAAACTCCTAGTGCTAATATCACAACAGTTCTCCAAAAGTGCAATTTTTCAAACATTTTAGCATATTTTCATTTGTGTTAGTACAATCCACAAAACCACAAAGTATCCTTTTCTCACAAAATAAATGTTTCATTCACAGCAACTGCATTTCATGAAGCTTTTACTATCAAACTTTTGATTTGGATCTCTTCTCGTTCAGTTTGATACATTTGTCTATTATTGAATCCAGTTGAATGTAATGGTTCACTGAATCATTTGGTAAACCTATAGATATCTGCAATTTCCAATATAGGTAACCAAATGTAATTAAATGTTTTTACATAAGCGATTTATCTTAGATGATAACCACAGTGTTCAATGTGCACGCACATTTATATATACTATTACAAACATTATGGATTCGATTACATAATGTAATTACATAATGTTATGATGTAAGTGTATTTTCTAATCTGTAGCCGTTACTGTAATTAATTCAGCAGTAAAGTGATTTAAACATGCTCTTGCATTTTGTTGCTGAATGGACTGATTGTTGAAAGTACTAAATTGAAGGATCATACTGTTATGTTTCGGTGATTAAACCAAATGTTCTCATTATATATTTGTGTTTTGAAACAATAGTTATGTAAAATGAAAATAAGTCAAACTAGAATGAAAGCAAGAGATCAGGTTTTGAAAGAATGACTGTTACAAGTGTGATCAGTTTGGATTTTTGTACAGAGTTTTTACATCTTGTGAAAATAGTACCAAATCGATTATCGAATAAACAAAAAAAAAAAACACTGTAACATAAACTAACAACGAATAGTTGTATTTTTGTTAACTAATGTTAGCTCAGGCCCAGACAGCAACGTGTCGGCCCAGATCCGGCCCACATCGGGCCGTGTGGAATCCACGTGTAGCCTACCAGATGCGGGCCGGATCTGGGCCGACACATGTTACTGTCTGGTCCATTAAATAATATTAACAGATACAACTTTTGATTTTAATGATGACATTGAAATTCATATTAACTAAGATTAATAAATTCAAGGAAAGTGTTTTTCCTTGCTAATTCATGTTAACAGTTTACCAATGAAAGAGATCTTACTGTAAAGTGTTATGTAAATGGTAAAGCACTTATAAAAAGGTGCTTATTAATATCCTGTTATCTACTGAAATGTCTATACTGCCTTGTGTACATTACATCTCTTCAGTAGCACATGTGCAAAGAATTTCAGCAATATTCTAGAGGTCAAACTTTGAAGACTTTGAATAATCTTTTGCCTCTTCTCAGGAACTGCAGTCACCATAATGGCCAACAATCTCATTGTGCCATAAAGCTTTAAATTATAGACATCATGTTGGAGTACACGTTCACACCAGATAAAAAAATTTATTGATGTTACTGTCTCTACACTCCAGCTTTTTGGGTGTGGCTCAGTTGCCCAGGTGACGACCTCTCAAAACACTAAGGGCGACTATCTGTCAATCAACCTGGGATTTGCACTGGGCACCACATTTGGAATCTACATCGCAAAAGGGGTCTCAGGTATAAACTCTCCAGTACAGCTATGTATATTAATTATGTTCTTGTAAAATAAAATATTTCTCATCCGTTTTAGGAGCTCACCTGAATCCAGCTGTTTCCCTCAGCCTGTGTGTCCTGGGCAGATTCTCCTGGACTCGTTTTCCTTTCTATGTGTGGTCACAGCTTTTAGGTGCATTTCTGGCTGCAGCAACTGTTGCTCTTCAGTACTATGGTGAGTGCATGTTGACTTGGCCTATATGTCATCTCTATATAAAAAATACTGTACAGTAAGTACATCCAAATGAAGGCACTTATTCATACAGTATGTATTTTGTTTAGATGCCATAATGGATTTCACTGGAGGGCATCTGACAGTTAGTGGTGCCACTGCCACAGCTGGTATCTTCTCCACTTACCCAGCAGACTACCTGAGTCTATGGGGGGGAGTGGTAGACCAGGTCAGTCACATATAAAACGGATGTTTTATATCAATGTGCTTACAGTGTACTTACCCACTAAAGTGCTGTGGAATTTAAGGTAACTATATGCGTTAAACTAAGGTTCAAGGGTAAGACTGCATAAAAAAAAGCAAATATTCCCTCAAACATGATAAAGAATATAAACTTTTTGGAACCTTTATTCGGTGACTTGTTGAATGTAGGGTTTTTATGACATTTTCTGCATTTTGTATGTCAATGACAAAATAACACCTATGCCTTGCTTGAGAAATTTGTACATGTTAGTTTCCTTTACAAAATAAGAAAATATTAAGTCATTCGCAATGCTTTAAAAAGATTTCTTAAAAAACGTGTGCTTGTCCTGCAGATAATTGGCACAGCCGCTCTTCTAGCATGTGTTCTTGCATTGGGAGACCCTCATAACACACCAGCACCTCCTGGTCTGGAGCCTGTCCTGGTGGGAGCAGTTGTCCTGGTGATCGGCATTTCAATGGGATCTAACAGTGGATATGCCATCAACCCGGCACGAGACATCGGACCAAGACTCTTCTCTTACATAGCAGGCTGGGGAGACGAGGTGTTCAGGTCAGTGTAACATACACACAATGTCAAAGGCTTCTGATCAGTTAATTATGCACTCAAATATTTTCTTTGTTTGTTATTTATACTGTATTTTACACCACTGTTCAAAAATTTGGTGTCGGTAACTTTTGTTAATGTTTTTGAAAGTCTCTTATGCTCACATAGGCTGCATTTATTTGATCAAAAACTCTGTAAAAACAGTAATGTTGTGAAATAAAAATCTTTTTTAATATGATTTAACATGTAAATAGTTCCTGTGATGGCAAATCAAAATTTTCAGCAGCAATTATTCCAGTTTTCAGTGTCACATGATCCTTCAGAAATTATTCCAATATGCTTATTTAGTGCTCAAGAAACATTTCTTATTATTATCAATGTTGAAAACAGTTGTGCAGCTTAATATTTTTGTGGAAACCGTGATACATTATTTTCAGGATTCTTTGATAAATAGAAAGTTCAAAAGAATAGCACTATGATAAGCAATTGACTTGCTAATACATACAAGACATGATCCTGCAGGAGATGCAGCATACAATATAGCACACATTAATTACCCGTAGCAGATTTATACAGGTGGAGCTGGGGAAGGTGGAGGGTTTCTGAAAGCACGCTGCACTTCTACAGAAAACGCTGACCAAGTATTCGAAAGTTGGCTGCCATACAGAAGGAACCAATCAGCCGTTTTCTATAAAGAACGATGTGATTGCAAGCCAATTGAGTTAAGGACCTATCAGTCTCTGCCATCTGGAGTTTCGTGACAGGACTTTGAAAATAGAAATAGAAATCTTTTATAATATTATAAATGTCTTTACTGTCACTTTTGATCAATTTAATGCATTTTTGCTGGATAAAAGTAATATTATATAGCTCCTTTTATAAAAAAAATAGTATAGTCCCCAAACTTTTGAACAGTGGTGTGTATATATATTTACAGATAATAATAATAATAATAATAATAATAAAAACACTTTTGGACACTAACATGAGACTATTTGTTGTCAGGGCCGGGCATGGATGGTGGTGGGTGCCGTTGGTTGTAACATGCGTTGGTGCTCTTCTGGGTTCATTACTTTATGAGCTGCTGATTGGAGTACATCATCCAGACTCAGAGCCAATGGATCCTGAAGGCCTGACAGCGAAAGACCAGCAAACTCTGGAGTTAGAGGGTGTGCAGTCCAAGTCTGACACCATTAAAGAAAACAGCAAGGAAAGGATCTTTTCCATAACCTCAGCGGATATAAGATAAAGTGAAAAGAATCGGTCAAAAGCGTGATGGAATCTGATTTGTTACTATTTATATGGTAAAAAATTGGGAAGCACAATAATTGTCAGGCAAAGTTTTATGAACTACATGATCTTATTGTGGTCTTCAGCATCTTGTCTAGTAATTTTTTATTTTTTTTGTAGGTTTATAATCAAATATATCAACAATGGTGTTGTAAAAACCTGAAGGCTCGCTGATGTCTTAAAAACGTTACTTTTTAAAACAGTGCAGCACAATATCTATTCAATGCTGAATTGTAAAAGAGTACTTTATATTTTCTTTCGTTAGCAAAAATCGAAATATACTCAATTCCAGTTCTAAAGTGGTAAAGCTTTACAATAAAAAAATTGTGTTGGTTAATGTTGAGATGAATCATTTTAACAATAATCTAACATTAATGCACTGTGAACTAACATGAACAATGATTAATGCATTCAAAATCGAGACCTTATAGTAAAGTGCTATCTATTAATTTTCTACCTACAAAAATTATTTATTTTATATGTATTGTCATCATTAATTGCATTGCATTTAAAGATTTTGCTAATGTTGATATTAAACTCTGTGCATTTTACTATTATTAGTGTTTCCCAGCATGCACAGGGACATGAATCATTAAGGACACCATCATCTGTACCGTACCAATTTACTGTTTTATTTAGAAATAGAACTGACACAGATGTACGGCAGTGAAACAGGCAGGTCATCACAGAATAAGATGGCTGTCTATAGACTGTCTATGTATGGGATGTATACATCTATTACTGGAGAAAGTCACACTCACACAGATGATTCACACAATCACAATATTATTTTTAAGAAATGTGGTTTTCGACAAGCACAGAACTTTCTGATAGAAAAGACTCTTATCAAAGAAAAAAAAATACACAAACAACATTCATATTTGTACATAATTTGCCATAAAACACACAAGCAATCCTTCAAACTCAGTGTCGATTTTTTTCAATCAGATGAAGTCGTAAAAATTACATCAGGTCCCGAACACAAAATGTCACTAGTAGCATTTCAATATCACCTTTCAGCTAAAAAAAAAGAAAAAAAAGAAAAATACAGACTGAACTTATTCACATTTTCAAATGTAACACCCATATCAAACTGATGTACTGCATTTATACAAATGGAAAATGTGCTCAAGTGTATCTGTGGCTGAAATGTTTGCATGTTTACTTATATTGACCTTTTTTGACTATTTAAACTTTACAATTCATCTTTGACCTCATATACGTGTTCTTGCACAAATGAAACTTTTTCCACTCACTTATTTTAAGTTCTCAATGATTATCAAAAGACTGATGAATGCTTCAATATAAATAAATATCAGTACTACAATGTCTGTACAATATCATTACATTTTAAAGTCAGTGTTTTCCTTTATTTGTTAAAAAAAAACCTTCACTAGCACCCTTTTTGCTTTAATGCTTTTGTGGATTGACGCTCAGCTCAGCGAAACCCAGCAGACGCCGAATTGCTGGAAATGTAAAGTAGTTTTCAAGCAATACAAAGCCTGTCTGAGATGCAATCTGACCTTGTGTAAATTTATTCAAAAGGCTGAGGATGTTACAAACAGGGAGCAATTGGAGGAAAGGGGGAAATAACTTTATATCTTTGTATTTCGGAAGACAGATCACATTACAATCATAACGACAGGTTACATTTTCCAAATTATATGCATTATTTTTAAACTCGTCTTATTGGCTGGTTCAAAACCGTGTCCTGTTTTGTAATGGCTTTTCCTTTTTCTTTTTCCGTTTGACTTATTCTACAAGGGCTTGTCGGTCCTGTGTGCCGTGATGAAGGCCATGCCATGCGTGCGGAAGTGTGTGTTAAGGTCCGAGGTTTTGTCGAAGCGCCGGCCGCACACCCTGCAGCTCACCCCTCCCTCCCCCTCCTCGCCCGCTTTAGGCGAGGACGGCGAACCGTCCTGCGGAGACGCGCCAGGCGATGTGTTTCCACCGCGACTGTCCTGCTGACCTTGGCGCAAGCGGTGCGTGATGAATTTGTGTCGGCTGAGAGAGCCGGCCGAGGCAAAACAGGCTCCGCATTGCAGGCACTGCTGAGACGCGTTCTCCGCATCACAGTGGACGGGAATGTGGCGCTGGAACTCTTCCCAATCCTGGGTGGTGAAGCCGCAGGGCGTGCAACGGAATGTGCCGTCGTCTTCCTCCTGCTCGACCGGTCGGTTTTCAGACGCTCGAGTTCTCTTCGCTGGACCCGAGGCGTCCTCTCCTGCGACGTCGTCCGTATCGGTGCCGCCCCCTCCAGCTGGAGCTCCGCCCTCATTGTCAAGCTCAGATGAACTTCCCGCCCCGTCACCTGGAAGTGAACGCTTTCTGGTGTTTGGAGCGCTCTGAGAGAGGAAATTAAAATGAATGTGTGGATAATTAAATATAACATACTCTAAAGAGTGTCCAAACTGACCTGTCTGTCTGTTGTCTGTCGCGCTCTAATGCCATGTCTGACCCGAATGTGCTTCTCCAAAATCAGACGACTACTGAATGTACGCTTGCCCTCTGAGCAGTGCCTGAAGAGAACAACATAATCAAAAAGGAATCCTTTTAGGAAGGAAATGAAAGATTCAAATAAATTGGTGGTCGATACATATATGACTCACGGGCAATGGAAGACTCTCTTGACGCCCTCATGTATTATTCTGACATGACGCCGAAGGCTGTTGGCTGAACTGAACGAACGCTCACACAATCTGCAGGGGAACTTCTTCATTAACTAGAGGAAGAAATCAAAACACAAGGCAGGCATAAAACAAATTTGAAGAATTGCCTTTTTTATTTAAAGTAAACACATTGTGTATATATATAGTAAATATTGAAAATATGTTTGGGGTCAGCAAGATTTTTTAAATAAATGTATACTTTTATTCAGCAAGGACGCATTAAATTGATCAAAATGGACAGTAAAGACATTGTTAAAAAAATACTGTTTTATATGCTTTCAAATAAATGCTTATGAACTTTCTTTTCACAAAGAATCCTCCGCAGTTAGCATATTAGAATGATTTCTGAAGGATCATGTGACACTGAAGACTGGAGTAAAGGGCTGTACACACTGGGACGAATATCGGCGCGCGTTATTCGCCAGCGTTTTTCAACGCGTTTTTTGTGTTCACACCCAAGCGATTTTCGCTGACGATGAGCCGAGTAAACATGCAAATTCATTCCCTGACATTAGATGGCGCTTAATACCACTCCATAACAGTTCTCTTTTATCAAGATTTTTGTAGTCGCTGTCGCGTTTGTCATATAGTTCTTTATGTTCCAACACCAACGAGACCAGTAGCTCTACATTCATCTTGCCTTGCATCTTCCTCGTCTTATTTCTTCCCGGCAGTGTTTAGATAGCCTGGTAATACCAGATTCTGCTACTTCACTTTGCTTCGTAGACAGAGTCTGGAATGGCATAACAGAGAAGTGTTTTCTCTCTTGCTAGGGGGCGCTTGTCTGAAGTTTAAAATCATTGGTTACCCGTAAGCCAATCACATAACGTTTGGTTATGGCGTGTGTTATGCGCATGCTCAGCCGCATTTAACTTTCACTGTAAACACATGTATGATGCGAAAACAAAACCATCGAGCGAAATACCGGAGTGAACATGGCTGTGAAAGACTTTTGCAGATTATGTGAAGTAAATCTACGCATCCACGGTACAATCAGCGTGTACGTCACGGCTCTCAGCCCGCCCTCTGTTCGTTGATTGGCCCGGCTGTTTCCAGACCGGTGGCAAACAGAAAGCTCTGAAGCTGTCTCAGACTAAGTACAGAAGCGAAATGAAATTGAGCGGAAGTACGAAGTCGGACGTAGTCAGGCTAGTGTTTAGACGCTACTCGGCGTATATCTTCTTCGCCGTTGCGTATGTGTGCTCGGCAAGACCGTTTTGTGTTTGAGCGCCACCAAGTTGTGTTTTACTGTAACTTCAGAAGCTCCAGACACGTGAGCAAAAGCGCCAATCTCATTGGTTGGATAGTTTTTGACGCGGTGCGTCAAACCAAAAAAACGAACCCGAGGCGTTTTTAAAAAAATGACGCTTTTACGCCGTGGCGTTTTTCGCGTCGGTGTGCACACTCACATTGGCGCCCTTTGTTTAGTCACGAGGCGTTAAACGTCGACCCGGTGTGAACAGGCCTTAATGATGCTGAAAATTCAGCTGTGCATCACAGGAAAAAATAACAATTTAAAAAATACTGAAATAGAAAACAATTATTTTTAATTGTACAAATATGTAAAAATATTGATGTTTTTACTAGATTTGCAGCCTTGGTGAGCACGAGAGACTTCAAAATCTTACTGACCCAAACTTTTATGTGCACATTTTTGTAGAAAAGTAAATTAAAAACTACTGGGGAAAATAATGACATTTAGAATTTTCTTTGTAAATTGAAAATTTGTAAATGCTATCAATTATATTTTTGCATCAATTACAAATGCGTGCACAGAAATATATATTAGAATCACTTATTTATTATAGAATATATCTCTTAGCTAAAATATATAATAACTTCTGTGCTTGCGTTTTCTTGTGATTGCTTCTTGCAATCGTATGTTTTCCAGAGCACCAACCGTGTCGTGGTCGTTCTTCATGTGGTCGATGTAATCCTCTCTCTCAGCAAAGCGTTTCTTGCACTCCCTGCACCTCCACTCCATATTCCCACTCTCTGGAGAACTCGGCTGATCTTCCTCCTCATTCTCCTCCTCTTCTTCCTCTTCTCTCTCCTCCCCTTCCTGCTCTCCCTCCTCTTCTTCCCCCTCCTCTTCCTCCTCTCCCTCTCCCTGTCCCTGGCTCAACTCATCTGAATTGTTTTCAGCTGGTTTGGGTTTAGTGGTGGAGTTGTTGGCAGGAGCCGAGACAGGAGATGAGGTGGTGGGCGGAGTCTCTGCTTTGACGGACAGGCCTCTATGAGCCGTCTAAGGGGAAATAATGAAAGGCAGCTCTGGTCAAAAGCATGAGTGAGACCGACAGGAAAATAAGACAATTCACATTGAGGTGGCTTTTGTACTTGGTATGAGCTTTAGACAAGGTGATAGACGGAAATCACTCAGTAAAAGCCAAACCAAGAGTTTTACTGTATGCCTTTGCTGACACCACATACTTTAGGGGAAGTGAAAAGAATGGGTAACACAAAAGGCAAAATGACAATTCATTAATTTAAAACTAAATCAATTAATATACTTAAATGGCTTGTTTAATAATAAACTAGATCATAGGCTTATTATTAATATTTGAATTATTATTGTTAAGATAACTACCTTAATGTGTTCCATCATGGAGCCTTTCTGGGCATAAAGTTTAGTGCAGTCTGGGCATTTGAACACATGCACCTTCTGTTTGGCCAGATGAGTGTCAAAATGCATGTAGAGCAAAGGTTTCTGGGTGAACACAGTGTCACACATGACACACTTGTAGATCATCCTGTAGAACGAGTATAAGAATATAATGAGGATCAGAGTTCATATCTTTAAGGAATTTATTTTTAATATCAAAATATTGCACATCCATGGCACTGTTCATGAAAAGCTGTGGGTGATGGTTCAACCTACTTGGCCTGTGCAGCTGTGAGGGCGGGATGCTGGGAAGTGATGTGCCCCTGGGCGCTCTGCGCAGATTTGAAGGCCATCGGGCAATTGGGGCACTTATGAAACACCTCACAGTGAGCTGTCTGAATGTGGGACTTGATAGAATTCAAACCTCCGAACACAACTTGACAACTGGAGCACCTGGAATAAAGGAAGTAGATTTGAGCATGTGGAAGTATAAGTAGGCAACTTCTTTTTATTTCTTTGCAGGAAAACTCACAAGGAAACTGCCTGCAATCTTACAAAACACTGATAGGAAACTGAAAGCCAGGAACCTGTAGCCGATGCGCCTGGCAAAGTGCAGGCAAGACTCTTCCAGGTGGGTTTGAAACGTGGCCTGGCGGGCAGTGCCACCACACTCTGGGCACACATGGGGTGCGCGGTGCTTATGGATCCGCTGATGGGCCGACACACTGCACCAGTTAGGCAGCATCATGGGGGGAGAGCAAAGCATACAAGTCTGAAATAAAAAAAAAAAAAACACAGCAGGGGAAATATAAAGGAGTTAGTAAATAAAGTCATTTTATCTAGTTTATACAACTTATAGCTTACATTCTTATGTAATTCACATTTCATCAAAAATAAACAAAAAATGCATAGCATTTTTTATGCAAAAATTTACAGTCAGACTAAATGCAAAAATATGTCAATGATCCTTATTATCATATTACTCTAAATATATTATTCTTTTTTAGTCCTGGTCTTTTATCGAAAGCCATTTGTTTTCTGAAAAAAACCTTGCACTTGCACATTGTTTCACAATTTTACAGTAAAAAAACAAAATGTGTGAAAACAACCTATTTTAGCTTCAGGTTCTAAAGGGTTAAACAAATATTTTAAATGAACCGTCTTGTTGTTTCTACACTATTTTGCAGATTCAATATGAAAGTATTACAGCATAACATATATTAAAAAAACTTTAATGTTAGGTGAGATTACAGAAAAAAACTGCTTTTTTAAATTGATTGACAGCAATAATTTATATATATATATATATATATATATATATATATATATATATATATATATATATATATATATATATATACACAAACACACACACACTCAGTCATTTATTATCTGTCAGAAATAAATGTTATTTACTTTTTACAAATATATATATATATATATATATATATATATATATATATATATATATATATATGTATACACAGACACACATTTTCTATATTATTTAAAATTATATAATATATAAAATGTATTTCTAACAGATACCAAAATATGTTGCAAAATTTTGTGGTGAAGTAGAAATGCTGGTAGAGCATGTAAAAAACACACAGATTTTTTCATACCCATCAGAAAGAAGATCATTGTGTTTACAATATGTTTACAATTTTGCAACTTACCGAGTTAGGAGTAGCTCTGATTTGCTGGAAATGGGTCACTAATTCAGCCTTGCTTGAAAACTGGGCTTGGCATTCAGGACACTTGAAGTTGTGATATTGCAAGGCCTCGCCTTTCTTGCAGGGCAGCGGCATCAGGGCTTGGGGACTCTGGGGTCCGCGACGGGCAGGGCTGGGCTGGGTTGAAGCCGTGCCTGGAGAGGGGGAATCCTTCAATGGACTGGAAGTGGACGGTAGAGGGGTCGCCCCTGTTGGGGTGGCGGAGGACGACAGAGGTGGAGAGGACAGCGATGGAGAGAGCATACCTAAAGGAACGAGAACATTTATTGTTCAGAATTAAGCTGAACAAGTCCTATTCAAATCTTGACAAAATTACAGTATTATTCATAACTTACCAATGGGAGTAGTGTCTTGCTGGCCAATCATCTGCTCCACTGTAACTGGTCTCATAACCAAATGTGAGCACTGCATGACCAGGCCTCGTTCCTTGTGCTCCCGAGCATGTAGCAGCAGACTGCACTTATTGAAGAAAGCCAGCCGCTTCGCGCAGTGATTACATGTCACTTCTATTCTCAAAGAGCGCCGGTCGTAGTGTCGTGCCAGGCTGCGCTCCAAAGCGAAAGAGTCTCCGCACTCCAAGCATCGGTAGCCAGCAGCAGGCAAAGGAAGACCCCATTCAGGGGGTGGGGGGGTCGAGAGGTCCGGGCGGTAGCTGGGCAGCAGGTTCTTGCTATTCAGGATCTTGTTGAAAGCCTCAACCAGGCTGGACTGGCTACGGGATATAACAGCACCGGTGCTGTTGACGATAGATGCTGGTTTACATGGCACGGTACCTCCATTGGCGGTTTTAGCGACTGTAGGGCGCACGCTTATTCCACCGACAGCTGGAGCGACTGGTAAAGTGGTGGCTTTCGTGATGCTCACTGCTGTGGCAGAAACTTTCATTTTATCGGATTGCACTGTCATTTTGTTTTGGACCTTGCTGGCAGCTGCTAACATGGCACTACTGGCTTCTAGAGTGGATACTGGTAAGGTTGAGCTTTTTACCACTTGACCAGCAGTGGTGTCATTTTTTCTGCCGCCTTTCGCAGTGCTGGCTCGATTTCCCGTTTGGGATTTACTTCCATCTTTGCCTGCATTGGCAGCACCTCCCTTACCGGCTACTCGGGTAACTGTGCGGGTGATGCCTCCTGTAGATGTCTTAATGGTCTTTATGCGGACTTTAAGTGGTCTGGAGGGAACATTGCTGCCAGCTACAGCTTTGCCACCAGTGCTTGGTGATGAGCCAGTGTCCGCTGGGAGTGACTGCGCAGTATCTACCTCCAATTTCTCTCCATCCCTTTTCCCACTGTCCTTACCATCCACATTAGCCACATCTTTTCCATTCTCTGTAGACCCTTTGTCTACTTCCATCTCCTCTTCTTCTTCCTTGGGTTCTCGAAGGGCAGAAGATGGTGATGAAGATGCCACCGCTGGGCTGCATGATCTTTTGGTAACTGCAGACGTTGGCATGGAGGACTTGGGCATCTCAGGCTCAGGGCTCTCTGGTGAGTCTCGTTCTTCAATCACATGCTCTGGGTTTCGCTCCTCTTGGGGTAAACTCTTTCCAGTTCCTGTTTGGACTGGTGTGGAAAGCCAGTTTTGTTGAGCTCGAGGTGAAGCAGGTGAAGCCAAGGGGATGTCACCTGGTTTGGGGTAAGCGCTAGGTGATATGGACGTCGAGGGAGGGAGAGAAGGAGACTGTGAATTTTCTGGAGGTGACCTCAGCCTACGTGACAGTTTCGGAGGGGTGGGTGAGTCCGGACTCTCGTGGATGACTAGAGATCCTCCAGAATCAGGATCCGAGTCCTCTTCATCCGAATCTACGCGTCTGAATGCAGACGAACTAAGACGTGGTGTTCCGTTAAACGGCTCTGTTAGAGATGTAGCGAGGGGAGAAGATGCCACAGCCCCAGAAACTCTGGAACCAACTGAGGGAGAGGAGGATGACGGTGAGGAGGATGAAGCTGTGGAGGGAGTGGAAAGAAGTGGTTTAGGTGGGGGAAAGAAAGGAGATGCTGCTCCACTTGCCCCACTAGGAATTGCAGGGGCTTTTGCCTTGTCTGCACCTTCTATGTTCATCTCCTGCTGCATATGCTGCTGTTGCAGAAGCTGCATTTTCCGGGCCCTTCCAACAGAGTCTCCAGCACCTTGTGCCATTAAGGGCTTCAACTTATTGAAGATGTTGCTGCCCTGTTTGGAACTGCCGGAAGATCCAAGGACAGATCCTGCGGCCTCTGGAATCGTCTTTGAGCTGCATATGGGCCACTGCTCCCCATTCGACTGGCAACGGGTTTGCGACATTTGTACTGACCCACCGGATGACACAAAACCATTATGGTTGAGTGGGTCTGGTACAGAATTGTCACCACCATCAAAGGGCTCAGGGCGAACACGGTTCTTCACAATCACGCTAACAATAGAAGGGTCACTCTGAGAATCTGATGATGGGCTGGGTGATCTTATGGCTGAACTTCCACCTACTGAAGCATCCCCAGACTTTATGAGTGATCCTCCGCCTGCTCCTTGATGCCCCTCCACCTCATCTGGAGCTGACTGGATAGCCTCTTTGGCATCAATGTCAGGAATGTCAAATGCTGCCAATAGGTCATCGAAATCGGGGGTTTTCATGTCCCCCATGCCGGGTCAGTGGACTCAATCCTAGAACACAAATAAAATGTCTGAAAAAAGTGTGTAATAAGAATTGCATTAAAGAGATAGTTAATCAAAAATTACAATTCTGTCATCATTTACTCACCCTCATGTTGTTCCAAACTGTATGACTTTCTGTCTTCTGTGGAACATATAAATAATGGAAGTCAATGGTCACCAAAACAGTTTGGTTGCCAACATTCTGCAAAATATCTTCTTTTGTGCTTCACTGAAGAAGGTCATACATGTTTGGAACGACATGAGGGTAAATTATGACATAATATTAATTTTGGGGTGAACTATCCCATTAAGTCTGTGTTGACATTATTTTCTATTTAAAAAGGAAATAAAGACCCAGTATTATTTAATATTGTTCAAATCACAGTGTGATTTAATGGGGTCTTTCATACAGGCAAAGTGTAATGTGTTATATTTTAAACAATATCTCATAGCAAGTCATCTGTTTTCATAAGGTGATTTTCGTATAAAAAGGCTGTTGTGCTCAAACATAGTTTATTAAAACATTTAAAGTAATCCAGCTATTTGTAAGAAACGGCTTCGTGTTGAGGCACCACTAAGGTAAAATTGATAATGATTTTAGCCACATGCATTCTTCTGTTTTAGTAATAGTCCATTATTTACAACAACAACAAATATATAAATACATCGCGCTACAGCAAAATGACATCGAACGGCTTTTGTTAGCTTTGGCTAACAGCCACGTAATGGTTCTGTATAAACTAAGCATTGATGTCTGAACTGGAAGACATATTCACTTATGTAATATAATATATATATATATTTTTCTTTTTTTAATATCATATGATCCAACACTCATTTGTTCTTTGCTTAACAATGGATCATGTTCAGGTAACAGAGCTGTTTAGCACGCTACAGCTGCTATGGTATCAACAAGAGAATCCAAACAAGCCCTATTATATTCAATAAAAACATTGCATAAATACATACTTAGCCAATAAAGAAAGACAATGATCCAGTAACCATTAAGCACGTTACAGCGATCGATTTGGTATAAACAAAACAAACACAATTGCCTGAGAACGGCTAAACCCTGCATCTGACCTGGCTAACTACAAATGTGGACCGAAATTGAATCGCTAATGGTACGATTAAAGGGCTTTTGTCACATTTTGTCCCTTAGTTGTGGTTTTGCTGTTGATATATTGATAAATAAAGAGCTCGTGGGATGATAAACAGATATACGAGGTGTATTTTGGGGTTTGTTCTGTCATGACGGCGGGGTCCGTGCTGCCCCGTCGCGAGGGTCATTTAAGCGCAGGCCACTGCATGTGCACTGCAACATTTACCTGTTTATAAATAACCTCACATGGATGCCACAATATATCTTTAGGATCATGCATTTTTATGTACGTGTGTATTATTTTTGTATTGTGTATTTTCATGCACGGACAGTGATTTTGTTTACCTGTTTTTTTGAGATTCCCGACTATCCTCGCTCCAGATGAAGCGCCTTAACTTCCCGTCATCGATCGAGTACGGTCAGGTCTTGGCAGATAACAGTGATAATAATGGACAGGAAAATGATTTTCGGTCTTA
Source organism: Scardinius erythrophthalmus (assembly GCF_964197995.2). NCBI lineage: Eukaryota > Metazoa > Chordata > Actinopteri > Cypriniformes > Leuciscidae > Scardinius > Scardinius erythrophthalmus. The sequence goes on from NC_138230.1 coordinate 13,495,003, forward strand.
TTTCGTTATATTGTTATGTTCGCATGAATAGGTCTGGTGAGATTTAGCTTTTTATATTAAACTCAAAAATCATGAGCATTATAATCGCATTTTATTGATGTATAGACGATGTGTATTTACATCCTTCCAGGATCTCATGTTTCACTGTCTTTAGGTTGATTTGGTTTAGGCCTTTATTAGAAGGATTGCGTTTTTTCATCCCCCAAAGCGCAGAGGCTTCATGTTTATCATAGTATCGTATAGTATATTATTGTTGAATAGAAAACAGCCCAGTTTCTTTTCCTAGATGCTTTAGAAATGTTGTTGCCATTTCATATCTCAGATAATAATAAACTATTTAATCAATAGATTGGCAACCAATATGAAAGACAGTCAAACTGTTATTATAATCGTTATTATGAATATGTTTGACTCCTGCGTAAATAGACAGATACAAATTCATGGGTACATTATACATAATAACATAAATCTTTAATTTGTAAATCGCCAGTCCTGTTATTTGATGAAAAATCTTAAAATCTTATTATTCCTAATCTTGGGACCAAGTGTATTGAAATGCATAAATATACACAGCAAAAGCAATTACTCGAAAAGCAGCAATAAACAGAGCTACATTTATCTCGTCTGATGTTTTCATAGACTAGGTTTTACTGCCATCTAGAGAACATTGGCGGCATGCACAATCACTGGCACATTACCTCTTCCAGCATTCGGAATAATATATATATATATATATATATATATATATATATATATATATATATATATATATATATATATATATATATATATATATATATATATATATATATATATTGGTTGTCGTTATAGCAACTGTATAAAGAAATAGCAAATATGTACAACAAAACATGGTATAAGGAAAAATAATTAAATTAAGAGGTCAGAAACACGTCAGAACCATGTGATGAGCCGTGCAGAAAACTGAAAGTTTTTTTAGGGTTATTATTATTTTTATTTTTATTTGTAGTGAATAAATATCAAAACAAACAATATTGTATTGTATATAAATATAATACAATATATTTCAAATGCTAGGGGGAGGTATAAACAGTATTATATGAATACTTTAGCTTAAAGAGTGTACATGCTTGCAAAATTCTAATAGCTTTTTGTTTCTTCGAGGGCAGTATTGACTAAATATAATGCTTCACTTCATAAAATAAATAAAAAAATAAATAAAAATAAATAATTTAATAACATTTTTTAATTTAATGAAATTTAGACATCCTTTAGTCATCACAATTTTCATCAACATTTCCAACAATGAAATCAAATACATTTAGCCAGAAAACTGAAAGTGACCATAGAGACTTTTATTTGCGAAACGTAATCACTCACCGACGTCTTAGTGACGTCTTTACATCTTGACCAATAAGAAATGACTTGTAAACATTCGAACGCTTATGGGCGGGATTCGAATTCACTGAGAGGGAAGTTCAAGCGCCAGTGAGTGAAACGTAAGTTTGGAAAAAAAAATAGCTTTCACGCACAAACGAAAGTATTATTTGATGAAGTAAACGCCAAAATTATTACATTTTCAAGAAAGAAGAAACAGTAAGTTTTACGAATATAATAGTTCATGATAAATGTTGGATTTGCTGTTGTGTTCATTAGCTAGAGTGGTATGAGCAGCTAGCAGCGGTGCCGCACTGTAGGAAAAATCTGATTCCTGTTTGAATAAAATCTTTACATTTATTGAGAAATAAAACTGGTATCTACTGTTGTCCTTTAAATTTAAAAAGTATTAGTTGACTGCACATACACGATGTAAAGTTTACGACTTGTCAGTTATTCCATCTGTTTATTATCCAGAAACAACATCACGCCATGTCCCACAAGCAGATTTATTACTCTGACAAATATGACGACGAGAAATTCGAGTACAGGTAGGCAAATATTGTTTTCCGCCAAATAATGTTTTTTATGTTTCCAGTGTTCCAGAGACCACAGTGATGTAGGCTACATGTACAAATAATAATAATAACAATAGTGTTCCAGTGCTTAGCCAAAAAATAGAAGAAATTAAACGTTAAACAACAGTTGAAAATTAGTTTTCATAAGTTTAGTAAAAGTATAAACATGATATGCAAGCACTACTTTTCTGAGCTATTAAAATGACATCTACAGACATAATGAGGGTAAAGTGTAATATGTTGTTTTCCATTCATTTTAGGCATGTCATGCTTCCTAAGGATATTGCTAAAAGAGTTCCCAAGACCCATCTCATGTCGGAGACCGAATGGAGGAACCTGGGGGTTCAGCAGAGTCAAGGATGGGTGCATTACATGATCCATCAGCCTGGTATGTGTGTGTGTAGTAGGTGTCAAGAACATGCTCAGATATTACTGTTTCACTGTGTGTTCATGATTTTGACTTCTTTTCTTTATAGAACCACATATCTTGCTCTTCAGACGTCCTCTGCCCACTGTCCAATCCCACTGACCCCAAAACCACCGGAATTCTGTAGCATGGACACAGTCTGAAGATCTCTGAGAGATGCACCCCAGATCAGATGGTGTCGATATCATTTGTGCTGCTTCTGCATTCATTGTACACTATTCTGTGGGTCAGACTATTACTGTGCTTAATCTCTGCCTTAAAGGGTCAGTTCAACAAAAAATTGAATTATCTGTCATCATTTACTCACTGTAAATGTTTGTTTTTCATCTTCGGAACACAAATGAAGATCTTTTTGGTGAATCTGAGAGCTTTCTGTCCCTCCTTTGACAGCTACTCAACTACTACTTTGACACTTCAAAAAGTTTATAAAGAGGTCGTAAAACTAATCCAAATGAATTGAGCAGTTTAGTCCACATTTTCTGAAGAGACAATCACTTTATATGATGAACAGATTTAATTTAGGCTTTTATTCACATATAAACATTCATCAACTCACATCAGTTATGGTAAACAGAGGCTCAAGCATGTTCGCTTGACGTGCGAGAATAAATAAGACACGTTTGAGCTTCCACAAGAACCAATGAAGTTTGTTCTTGCACATTAAGCAAGTTCGGTTGAGCTTCTGTATATGTTCACTGATCAATGTTTATATGTGAATAAAAGCCTAAATATAATCTATTATTTAAAGCTATCGTCTCTCTTTAGAAAATTTGGACTAAACCTCTCAATTCATATGGATTAGATTTACGATGTCTTTATGAACTTTTTGAAGCGTCAAAGTTGTAGTTATGTAGATGGCAAATGGGGGAACAGAAATCTCTTAGATTTCATTTTAAAATATCTTCATTTGTGTCCGAAGATGATCAAAGTCTTATAAGGTTGAGTAAATGACAGTTTTCATTTTTGGGTGAACTATTCCTTTAATTGAGAGTTGTGCACAATTTCCTACTGCACATATTTATTATTACTACTTATCAAGCCTATGTTGTCATGATTCTGCTTTACTTTATGAATTTATTGGTGGCCCTGAAAGGTCAATCAATAGTGAAAAGGTTACTGCTTAGCTAAAATAAATTTCCCTGAAAAATAACTACTGTTTCTACAAATATCTGTTTCAACATCACTAGAAAGCAGCTGAACCGATTTTTGATTTATTCAAAAAGCTCTCACAATATGTATAACATTTGACTGATAATATATTAAAAACAGCAAATTACATGCCTCACCTTTAAGATTGTTTCTGTTTTGTGACAAGCATTACCTGCTGCCAGAGCCATAGAGAGAAAGAGTTGCGACACTCCCATAGACCTGCGTTGTAAATAATGGCGGCGCTTTTAACCGCCTACTTCCGGGATTTGAAGATCGGAATAGTTCCAAACACTGTCGTTTTGGCGTTGGACACCATTCACGTACATTGCTGCGCGTCGAGTTGTTCCAGAGTTAAGTTGCTGAAATATCGACCTCTTTTGAATTGTCAACTGTCTATATTGTATCAGAGGCCCTTTGCGATGCTTATACTGGTCTTCATTTGTAAATGCACAGCTTAATTATTTATATTTTATGTTGGTTGTTTCAACCAATTTTCAGCCATCCACAGCCTGCTAGTGCGACTTCATCAGTTGTGACAGTAAGAGTTCGGTAATGAATCACTACTACCTTTATAGCAACTTTTATTTAAATTTTTTGGGATATACTAACTTTTCATTAGGTGTTATTGTCTTGAGTGAAGCGGCTTGTGAGAACAATGCTGGACCTCTAGGATTGTTATGGGATCACCAGTCCTGTCTGTTTCATGGATCACCTGCCCCTGGTTTTTGTTTTTCTTGTTCACACAAACTCACACAAGCACACATTTTTGTTGTCTGTCATTGTTTAATAAAAAATATTTACGCGAACTCTGTACGGACGGACCGCCACGGCAGACCTCTTTGCGTGATCACGAAGGTAGGCTAATGGCTGAATCAAAATTTATAAGCAAAATCACGGGAATCAATAGCCTAATACAGCCCAGTTGTGCTAAAATAAATATCATGAGATGTCCATCATCAGATAAAGCCAGTGCTACTACCAGAGGTGGGAGTAAGTCACACATGTGCAAGTCACAAGTAAGTCTTAAGTCTTAACCTTCAAGTCTCAAGCAAGTCCAAGTCAATTTTGTGAAAGTCAAGTCACTGCTTTATGTCAAGCAAGTCAAGTCAAGTCGTAGCTTGGGTCACAAGTCACGGCAAGTCATACAAACGTTTGATGATTTCACTGAATTTATATATTAAAATAAGTTAAAACTACAAAAGTTGTGGACTATGGTTTTATTTGCAACATTTTTTTAAATATGCATTTACACATACAGCTGAGTGGTTAAAAATCTAATAAAGAAATAAAATTTCAAACTAGATAGCCTAAAATGTAAATGTAACTGAAATTAGGCCAACATTAAAGCATGAAAAATAAATATGCCTTAAACATTGCAGTAGACCATTAAAAGATATTAAACAATTCACAATTCAAGTATAATGGTTCCTATGCCACCAAATGGCATTCTTCAAACTGGCATCCCCTTTATGGAACATGAACACATCCTTAACAACAAGTTAGATCTTTCCTTTTTAACAAAAGAATAACAAGAAAAAAAACAGTAATAATTGAATTGACACAAAACTCAAACCTGTCAATCAGGTGGGTTGACTATTGTACATTATTAATCTGTGTGAGTGATTTATTAATATTTGTGAATGATGTGTGCATGTGTATGAGTGAAAGGTGTATTGTTTGCATGTCCATGGTTGTGTTTGACTTTAGGCTTGTTTGAGATGCGCCTTGCCTCGCCTGAAATGTAGTCGAGAGTAGGCGGCTGCAGTGAGGGGAGGAGTGAAAAAAGCGCAGGCAAGCCGGACAGATCTCTCTTCTCGTAGTGGATCTGACACCTGCGAGATCAAAGATGGATATCGCGGGATTCACGCTCGTGCACAGTGTTGCTAATAAACTGGATGTAATTCAATTTATGTTGCTTTTATATGAAAATAAATAAAATGAACAAGACACCCAAAGTACTTGTTATTTAATTCCATTCCAAATACATGTTTATCAATATTTTTTTCTTTAATACAGACATACGTGTTTTTATTTATTTATTTTTTATAAAAATTAAATTGCATAACCCATAGAGATCGCACTGTTAGATAGTTTGGGAATATTCACACATAACGTATACACATAAAACATGATATCAGAGTTTTAAAATCAAACATTTTAAAAGAGGACAATACATCACGGTTGTTTAAACCAATGAACATTAAGCTGTGTCGTCAGCAAGTCGTTTCCCATCATGCTTCTGATCAGCGCAGTCGGTGGAGAGCAACTGCGCTCGACTGCAGAATCCGACAGGTGTGCCTTGCGCTCGCGAGAGATTTTTGACATACGTCAGCATGACATCAGAGCAAGGCGGACCGCACTCGGACACATTTCTAACCGGCATGCATCTCGCGCTGATCACCGGTGATCGGTTCTGCGCAGATTTTGCTAATCTCAAACAAGCCTATTCTCTGTGTGTGTGTGTGTGTGTGTACGGTGACCGGGAGGGGACATGTTCGGTTCACTTATTTTTGTTGTGGCCACAACATATAAACTCGTGGGAACGTGATATTAAGTCGTGGGAACGTCATATTAAGTCGTGGCCACGAGATCATTTTGTTGAGGTAACGACATCATTATGTCGTGGCCACGCGATGCAAAGTCGTGGCCTCGAGATCATATGTTGAGGGAACGATATATTTTTCTCGTGGCCACGAGATCATTTTGTTGAGGTAACGACATCATTATGTCGTGGCCACGCGTTGAGGGAGCCACAGCGGCCAATACTGTAACCGTACCATAGACTGGGCTACAGCAGAGATGGAGACGACAGAATAAATAACATTTTACTTTAAATTAGGAATGTCATATAAAGATATAGTGCGGTCTTTGGCATTAAGACATGGGTACGTTATAAAGATAAGCGCATTCTTAGACTTTTTTTTTGTCGCACGCATATTTAGGGACCGTCTCAAAATTACATGCGACATTGGCATAAACGTTTCTAACTTCAATAGCATTTGAAGACAATGACTTACAGTCATAAAACCAATTGTACATTGTTCACCCAGGTCTCATGTATGATGCACACCTTTTAGATTTTTGATATTTATGACAATAAACTGCTGAATCATATGCAAATATTGTAGGCCTATTTCACATCTCTACTGTATGGGATCATACACAAAATATGACAATATTTAAAGCTCAATATCATTTGAAGACAATGACTTATAAAACCAACTGTATATTGTTCATATAGGTCTCATGTATGATGCACACCTTTAATATTTTTGATATTTATGACATAAACTGCTAAATCATATGCAAATATTGCTATGTATTTCACTACTGTATGGGATCATATACAGAATATGACAATATTTAAAGCTCAATAGCATTTGAAGACAGTGACTTACAGTCATAAAACCAACTGTACATTGTTCATATAGGTCTCATGTATGATGCACACCTTTAATATTTTTGATATGTATGACAGTAAACTGCTAAATCATATGCAAATAATGATATGTATTTCACTACTGTGTGGGATCATATACAGAATATGACCACATTTAAAGCTCAATAGCATTTGAAGACAATGACTTACAGTCATAAAACCAACTGTACATTGTTCATCTAGGTGTCAGGTATGTGGCAGTAGTGAAATAGGCCTACAATATTTGCATATGATTCAGCAGTTTATTGTCATAAATATCAAAAATCTAAAAGGTGTGCATCATACATGAGACCTGGGTGAACAGTGTACAGTTGGTTTTATGACTGTAAGTCATTGTCTTCAAATGCTATTGAAGTTAGAAATGTTTATGCCAATGTCGCATGTAATTTTGAGACGGTCCCTAAATATGCGTGCGACAAAGTCTAAGAATGCGCTTCATGTGTCTTTCACTTATAACGTACGCATGTCTTAATGCCAAAGACCGCACTATATCTTTATATGACATTCCTAATTTAAAGTAAAATGTTATTTCTTCTGTCATCTCCATCTCTGCTGTAGCCCAGTCTATGGTACGGTTACAGTATTGGCCGCTGTGGCTCCCTCAACGCGTGGCCACGACATAATGATGTCGTTACCTCAACAAAATTATCTCGTGGCCACGAGAAAAATATATCGTTCCCTCAACATATGATCTTGAGGCCACGACTTTGCATCGCGTGGCCACGACATAATGATGTCGTTACCTCAACAAAATGATCTCGTGGCCACGACTTAATAGGCTTGTTTGAGATGAGCAAAATCTGCGCAGAATCGATCACCGGTGATCAGCGCGAGATGCATGCCGGTTAGAAATGTGTCCGAGTGCGGTCCGCCTTGCTCTGATGTCATGCTGACGTATGTCAAAAATCTCTCGCGAGCGCAAGGCGCACGTGTCGGATTCTGCAGTCGGGCGCAGTTGCTCTCCACCGACTGCGCTGATCAAAAGCATGATGGGAAACGACTTGCTGACGACACAGCTTAATGTTCATTGGTTTAAACAACCGTGATGTATTGTTCTCTTTTAAAATGTTTGATTTTAAAACTCTGATAGGCTATCATGTTTTATGTGTATACGTTATGTGATAATATTCCCAAACTATCTCAGTGCGATCTCTATGGGTTATGCAATGTAATTTTTATGTAAAAAAAGAAAGAAAAAAAAAAACACGTCTGTATTAAAGAAAAAAGACTGATAAACATGTATTATATAAGTAGGCTACTTTGGGTGTCTTGTTCATTATATTTATTTTCATATAAAAGCAACAGAACTTAAATTCCATCCATGATCCAGTTTATTAGCAACACTGTGAACGAGCGTGAATCCAGTGAATCCCGCGATATCCGCCTTTGATCTCACAGGTGTCAGATCCACTGCGAGAAGAGAGATCTGTCCGGCTTGCCTGCGCTTTTTTCACTCCTCCCCTCACTGCAGCCGCCTACTCTCGCCTACATTTCAGGCGAGGCGAGGCGCATCTCAAACAAGCCTAATATGACGTTCCCACGACTTAATATCACGTTCCCACGAGTTTATATGTTGTGGCCACAACAAAAATAAGTGAACCGAACATGTCCCCTCCCGGTCACCGTAACTATCAATGAAGTGGAGTCTACGTTTTTTAAGCAGTTTTAATTTGATAAACATGACACAATATAGCATGACAACGACATGAAAAGAGTGTTCACTGTTATAATAAACTGATTTGAGAGCTTTAGAGGAACTAAAGGTGTTCGAAATAAACACGAAACACACGTGATCGTTGTCATGCGGTGAATCCGGCCAATCGTGGAACAGCTGTGTCGTCATCAGCCCACGTGCAGCCCAGTGCAGCCGCTCTTGAGAAGCTGCGCTGGCTGAGTTCTCCGGCTACTCTCGAATTGCTCTCGCGGTACTTTGATGGCATACGTCACAGTCACGTGGCGTCGGCGCTGTATCAAGTCGGACAAAATTTCTAACCGGCATGCACTGCTTCAAGTCAGCCGCCGATCGGTCTGCGCAGAGCTGCATGAAGTCGAACAAGCCTTTTATGTCTATGGGGCTTGGCGACGTGACGTCACGGCTCTAGCGCCGCGGTGGCTGATTGGAAAATCGCCATTTTGTGAGGCCACTCGCGCGCCGAGGCGCCGAGGAAGTTTTAGTTGTTTTTGGGTGTAATGTTCGTTCACAGTCACACGATCGACGCGGCCTGGAAACAGAATGAATGGAGTCATGTGTACGATGTGACGAAGCGGAGATGGATGGCCTGGATATCCGCCATAAGACGCACGGACATACATTCGCAAACATCCTAAGATCATTGAAAGTGTGTTCCAGGCATTTCATTCGGGTAAGTGTATAAATTTCACTTAGTAAATGATTGTGTGTGTTTTTTCCCGAGAGTAGTAGACATATGTTAATCTGCATTTTCCAACTTGGCACTATTCTGTCGACTTTGCGGCAGTGAGCAAGCTAATTTAGGCTAATAAAGTGCGCTGAATGAATGTGATCAAAACAAAGCACTCAGCTGAGCCACTCAGATATTCCGAGGAGTAACCCAGCCTGAACTAGAGAGTTATTTTTGATCACTGTGACTGAAGCACGAGAAATTCTCTTTATAACACTAAGTATGTTTTCCACATGAGTTCAACTGGAACTGAAGTGTAAAGTGTGTGTCAAGCTTGTATATTTAAGTTCAGTAATTTCACTTAAATGGCAATGAAAATGACCTATTGTCATTTCGTGAAATTACTGAACTTATACAAGCTTGATAAAAATAATAATTTTAGAAGAAAATTTCAGATGGCACTTAGAGACTTATGCATCTGAACTCTTCATATATATGTGCGTGTGTATGTGTTATTGTATATTGTTCCCTAGCTAATATAGTATATGAGTGTATAGTATTCCCATTGTTGCTTGCAATAATTTGTTTTAATATGGATACTTTTGTCTCCCCAAAGGTAAACCAGCATATGAGATGGATGAGTCTCATCCAGACTGGGCTCCAACCCTGCACATCGGTCACTTTGAAGTCAACAGCCACAGTGTCAGATCGGCATGGCCGCAGACAACGTAGACATAATTTAAGTGAATCTGAGGGAGGAGGCCAAAATGAACAAAACAACATAAACGAAGATGAAAGAGATGGAGTCCAAGCAGAGGCAGAAGAAGAGCATGGGGATCAAGCAGATGCAGGATCCGTGGAAGAGGAATAGATAGAGAACAGACAGAAACAGACAAACTGTTTCTTTGCTCAGTTCTGTGAGCAAAGCAGTGCAGAACTAACCTGTCTTTTGCAGGAAAATATGTTGTTTAAGTCTGAGTTAAACAAGTTGAATATGGATGAAGAGTTTTTCAAAGAAAATACAGAGAAGATTCAATATTAAACAGGACTTCCATGTTTTGCAATTTTGTTGTCAATGATTACTACTGTTATGCTTCTTAACAAACTGTTGCCTGGCGATTTAGTGTTAAATGTGGAAGACACATGTTATAGCACACCTTAGGATACATGTTGAAAGGGTAATAGGTAGCTTGCACAATAAGTACACACTATTACATAACACAATACCATTTAGTTTGTTGCTTCCCTGTAAGGATGAAGAATTTACCCTTCTTGATAGGATAGTCAATGTTTGCTGTTTTCTAGTTAGCACGTATACAAGGGTTGTAAGGCCAGATGAAACAGAAAAGTGTGCATGTTGAATGGTAAAAATAAATTTTTGGTTTTTATTTGGTGTGTGTGTGAAATGTGTGGTACCTTCCTGAGATTGAACATGTTTGTTTTGTGTGTGTGTGTGTACATTCCTTAGAATGAACATGGTATACTATTTGTACATTAAATACTTAAGATGAAAATAGATGACAATTTGATAATTAAAAACTTTAATAAAACATTTCAAGTTTCTTGTGCATCTTGTGTTGAACTACACTGAATTTCATGTTACAAATTTTATATACAGCATGCATTTTGGGATTTTGACGCTGTAATTCTTCCGCTTCTATAATCATACCACGCAGATGACAGATGTTGTTGCCTGGTGTATTCTTCTACAGCTGCTGCCTGCTCGTCAGTCACACTTACAGCATTCATGTGCCTGTCGCAGGACAGCAGACAGGTCACTGGCATCTATGCTTTCATCATACAGGGATACGCACCTTTGTACGAACGAGGGTTTTCACAACTCAGCGGTTTTTAGGCTTCCAAGTCATGGACCCAGCCGTTTGTGAACTGAACGTGGGCTTCCATAGATTTATAATTACAAAACTGAGCCTCGAAATATGCACTCACACCACAGACTAAATATAAAAAAAAATATCTGAAAATGTCATCTGAGTTAAATCGTCAGGGTCTCGAGTAACGTTATTCTCTTGCCGGCCTCATACGGATCCATATTTCCGATCAATTACATCTTTTCCATGTACCGTTTTCTTGCGTCAGGTAGAAGTTTGTCTTTGTATAGTACATTTCGTTCCCTTTCGTCAGCAGGGAACTCCGACGCCTCGTCGGGGGAGTTCCCCTGACGAATTGGGATCACGCTAGGGAGACCAATTGCCTTCGAGTGAATTAAAACGAGCCAATGAACATTGGCATGCAACATTTGCATTCCGCAGCCCGCCTACCAGCGCGGGTATAAAGCCCGGAAGCAAACATTGCATCATCGCTTATTGCTTCGGAGCCGACCATTTGTGTCCTCTTTGAGTGAATGAGCTTAAGATTGTATCTTTCTTACGCTCTACGAGTCTGCTGTTTCAGGAGGGGATCTTTCTGTGTTGGTGAGACGGCGCTTCAGCGACCACGCGATTCCTGTCTGCCGGCTGCGTCTACACTGTTAATTCAAAAGCTGTTTTCACAGCTGGTAAACGGTGAGTGCGCACAGCGGGCTTGCAGTTTCCCCGCTGTGTCGCCGCGTTGGATCCCTGTGTGCTTCAGCACAATAAAGAGAGTACTTTCTTCCTGAAAGAGCAACACGAGTGAAGATCGCGTCCTTTTCAGGATGACGTTTCACTCGTGTGTTTCTGGATGCGATCGTTTCCTGTCCTCATTGACGGCCACGACCGCTGTTTCACATGCCTAATCGGTGTGTTGAAGCTGCGTTCGTGGGTGGTTCATGCTCTCTCATGAGTGCATGACCACGTCGGCACGTTGTTCGTCTCCCCTTTTTAAAGGATCGAGCCGTTCAATGTGCCGTGTGCCGTCGAGCGCCGGCTGACAGCGCGGGTTGTCACGGCAACTCAGCGCGCGTCATTCGGCGCTCTAGATGCGCGGCCGAGACTCGTGTGCCTCTACGAGGTTGAGTCCCATTTGCTTGTTCCCCAATTTAGTTCCTTTTCTAAAAAGAGGACTACTTTGGTTAATGAGCATTTGGTGGTCTGAGGGTTACAGTACGGAATGTCTCGCCAGGTGAAAGATCCTCACGAGCTTCCTACTCCTCTAGCGCATCGCAAACATGCTGAGACTGTGTTCGTGGGTGGTTTATGCTTTCTTATGAGAGCATGACCACGTCGGCACGTTGTTCGCCTTGCCTGCAGGCTTGAGCGCTCAGCGTGCCGTGTGTCATCAAGGCGATGGCCACGTTCACTGTCTTGCATGCCTGGTTGACGGCCATGATCACTGTTTCACATGCCTAATCAGTGTGTTGAGACTGTGTTTGTGGGTGGTTATGTTCTCTCATGAGTGCATAACCACGTCGGCACGTTGTTCGTCTCCCCTTTCTCGTAAAGGCTTGAGCCGCTCAGCATGCCGTGTGCCGTCGAGGCTTTCGGATGGGATTCTGGTCTTTCTCATGAGGGACCAAGCATTTCATTCGGGGCCCCAGGGGAGGGCAGATGTCGATTGCTACATCGGAGAGAGGGCTGTTATACTCTGAAAATAATGCTGAGTTCCTTCTATAATGGTGTGTTCTCATGCTGAAGATTCAGACTTGACAGCCACACTTTCCTGGGCTATTCTAAAGTGCCTGGATGTGTGTGAAAAATTTTGGCAGTATGGAAGCTTTTTGGTGCCAATATGGCAAGCCAAACATGCCTAAATCTGCAGAAGTTTTTCCTCTTTCACTACCCCTGCACTTTCACTGCACGTGGGTAGTTCTGACTCGGGGTGGAGCTGCGCTTAGTGACTGACCGTGATTAGTCCTAACGCTGGCCCTCGGTCAGACGATGTCCACACTTGTGGTCCAGGAGCGCCTCAAAACCAGCCCGCTCAGAGTTGTTTCCCCCTAGCAAAAGGAAGGGAAATAACTCTGAGAGAAGCGACCAGAGTATGTGACATTCTGCTCTTCGGGAGTGCGTGTCATCACCACTCCTTCCCCCGGGAGAGGGCCGGGTGGAGAATTTTGTTTCTGTTCCACCGCTGGTCATCCAGTCAGTGGTACCCAAAGTTTGAGCAGTCCACTTCCTCTAAGTCGCTCACGGGCCCCAGCGCTCAGATGGCAGTGAGGGCTTCGGCCTCGTCACTCTCGTCTCTCGCTGGGTGAGGCGGAAACCAGGACTCGATGCCCCCGGGCCTCGCTCCTCGTTTCCCCTCACGGTCGAGACTGGCAGTAAAATAAGACCAGTCTCCTCCGTCTGAGAGGGTCAGAATGGCAGTGTGCGCCGCCCCCGAGCTGCGCCGCTCTCGTTCCCCTCTCCCCAGCTCTCAGATAGCAGTGGCGCCACCCCGGTCACGTCACTCCTGTCTGCTGCTGGGCGGGAAGGTACGGAGACCAGCAGCCGCCCTTGGGCCTCGCTCCTCGTCTCCTCCCCTTCTCTCGCCAGGCGACAGCCCGCAGCAGAACACTCTAGGGTCTTCTCTGCCGTCTGTCCCCCGGTGGAGGCAGGTAGGTGTTGTCCAAGTACACACCCAGACCCCGCTCTCGGCCGCTACAATGCCATCGGAGCCGTGTCTCTGCCTTCCGCCTCGCTGCCCCTCCGCGGGTACGCCGGCGGTGCGGGTGGGCTCGTTGCGGCAGTTTCTCGGAGCCTGGCTAGCGCTCCCGAGGCTTTCGCACTGGCTCATCCACACCTTTCGGCTCGGCTATGCAACTCAGTTTGCACACCGGCCTCCCAAGTTCAAGGGCATCCACTTTACCCATGTGCGTCCAGTGGATGCTCCTATCTTGCGGAAAGAGATCGACGCCCTGCTGGCGAAGGACGTGTTCGAGCCGGTCCCTCCAGCCGATATGAGGTCAGGGTTTTACAGCCCTTACTTCATTGTACCCAAGAAAGGCGGTGGGTTACGGCCAATCCTGGATCTGCGAGTATTGAATCGGGCCCTGCACAAGCTCCCGTTCAAGATGCTCACGCAGAAACGCATTTTCGAATGCATCCGTCCCCGGGATTGGTTTGCAGCGATCGACCTGAAGGACGCGTACTTTCATGTCTCGATTCTTCCTCGACACAGACCATTTCTTTGGTTTGCTTTCGAGGGTCGAGCATATCAGTACAAGGTCCTACCCTTCGGGCTGGCCCTGTCGCCCCGTGTCTTCACGAAAGTCGCGGAGGTGGCCATTGTTCCCATGAGAGAACAAGGCGTTCGCATTCTCAACTATCTCAACGACTGGCTCATTCTTGCTCACTCGCGAGATGTGTTGTGCGATCACAGGGACATGGTGCTCCGTCACCTCAGTCAGTTGGGGCTTCAGGTCAACTGGGAGAAGAGCAAACTCTGCCCCGTGCAGAGGATCTCTTATCTCGGTGTGAAACTGGACTCGGTCGCTCAGACTGCGCGCCTCACAGAGGAGCGCGTCCAGTCAGTGCTCACCTGTCTCAAGTCCTTTCGAGGCAGGACAGCGGTCCCACTGAAACAGTTTCAGAGGCTCCTGGGGCATATGGCAGCCGCAGCCGCAGTAACGCCGCTCGGCTTGTTGCATATGAGACCGCTCCGGCACTGGCTTCACGATCGAGTCCCGAGGTGGGCGTGGCAGAGCGGCACGTTCCGGGTCAAAGTCACCCCGCACTGTCGCCAAACCTTCACCCCTTGGTCGGATCCTGGGTTTCTACGGGCCGGAGTGCCCCTAGTCCAAGATTTCCAGGCATGCTGTGGTGTTCACAGATGCTTCTGCCAAGGGTTGGGGGGCCACGTACAAAGGGCATGCAGTCTCGGGTCTGTGGACGGGGCCCCAGCTGCATTGGCACATCAACTGCCTAGAGTTGCAAGCAGTACGCTTGGCCTTGTGTCGCCTCAAGGGGTTTCTCAGACACAAGCACGTACTGGTCCGTACGGACAGCACTGCGACCGTTGCGTACATCAACCGACAAGGTGGTCTGCGCTCCCGTCGTATGTCGCGACTCGCCTCCCACCTCCTCCAATGGAGTCAGAAGCATCTGAGGTCGCTTCGTGCCGTTCATGTCCCAGGGGAATTCAATTGTGTGGCCGACGAGCTTTCACGTCAGCCTTCCCTTCTGGGAGAATGGCGACTCCATCCCCAGGTGGTCCAGCTGATTTGGCGAATCTTCGGAGCCGCACAGGTAGACCTGTTTGCCTCTCCGGACACGACCCATTGCCAGTGGTATTACTCCCTGACCGAAGGAACTCTCGGCACGGGTGCCCTGGCACTCAGCTGGCCCCGGGACTTACGCAAATATGCGTTCCCCCCAGTGAGCCTTCTTGCACAGACACTGTGCAAGGTCAGGGAGGACGAGGAGCAGGTCCTTTTGGTAGCCCCGTATTGGCCAACCCGGACTTGGTTCCCAGAACTCATGCTCCTCGCGACAGCCCCTCCTTGGCCGATTCCTCTGAGGAACGACCTTCTTTCTCAGAGACGGGGCACTCTATGGCACCCGTGTCCAGACCTCTGGAAACTCCATGTCTGGTCCCTGGACGGGATGCGGAGGTTCTAGATGGCCTGCCACAGGCAGTGGTAGATACCATCTCTTCAGCTAGAGCCCCCTCTACGAGGCGCCTCTACGCTCTGAAGTGGAACCTGTTCGTCGGCTGGTGTTCTTCCCACGGGGAGAACCCACGAACTTGCCCGAGCAGAGTCGTGCTCTCCTTCCAACAACAGGGGTTGAAGGCTGTCTCCCTCTACCCTCAGAGTGTATGTTGCCGCAATAGCCGCACATCACGATGTAGTTGAAGGTAAGTCCGTGGGGAAGCACGACCTGGTCATCAGATTCCTCAAGGGTGCTAGGAGGCTAAATCCACCTCGCGACTTGCACCCTGTACCCTCTTGGGACTTAACTTTAGTGCTTAAAGCGCTCCAAAGTCCTCCTTTTGAGCCTTTGCTGACAGTCGAGCTTAAAATCCTGTCCATTAAGACAGCACTCCTGTTAGCATTGGCTTCCTTCAAGAGGGTGGGGGATCTGCAGGCATTTTCGGTCGACGAATCGTGCCTAGAGTTCGGGCCTGGCCTTTCTCAGGTTATATTGAGACCCAGGCTCGGATATGTGCCCAAGGTTCCTACCACTCCCTTCGCGGACCAGGTAGTGAACCTGCAAGCGCTGCCCCAGGAGGAGGCAGACCCAGCCCTAGCTTTTCTCTGTCCCGTCCGGGCCCTCTGGGTTTATATAGACAGAACGCAAAGCTTTAGGACCTCAGATCAGCTCTTTGTTGTTACGGAGGCCAGCAGAAGGGGAAGGCTGTCTCCAAGCAGAGGTTAGCCCACTGGATAGTGGATGCTATCACCAGGGCTTATGAGTCCCAGGGTGAGCCCTGCCCTCCCAGGTTGCGGGCTCATTCCACTAGGAGTGTTGCCGCTTCTTGGGCTCTGGCACAAGGCGCCTCGCTAACAGACATTTGTAGAGCTGCGGGCTGGGCGACACCGAACACGTTCGCTAGGTTTTATAGCCTACGTGTGGAACCGGTTTCCTCCCGAGTACTCGCTACGGCCAGTAATTAGAGGGAATAGGTGTGTCGGCTTGCGACGCCATTCCGTGAGCGGATACGTGCGTCTTTTTGCTCCGTTGGTTACCCAACAAACGGCTAACCTCGTGAGTTCCTCCATCACCCCTCCGGTGCCAGGCGTTGCGGACCGCCCGGCACCAGGTCTGCTACCTTCAGTAAGGAGTTGCTAGTAGACTGGGTGCTTTTCCAGTGGTCCCTGCGGTGACCCATGATTGC
This sequence comes from Scardinius erythrophthalmus, assembly GCF_964197995.2. Taxonomy (NCBI): domain Eukaryota; kingdom Metazoa; phylum Chordata; class Actinopteri; order Cypriniformes; family Leuciscidae; genus Scardinius; species Scardinius erythrophthalmus. The sequence goes on from NC_138230.1 coordinate 13,512,007, forward strand.
CACGTGCAGTTCAGCCGTGTCTTCCCCTTGACAGACTCATTCTGTCGTCCCTGTTGAGTACGCTCCACACTCCTCCGGACTGGGACTACCTTCAAGGACTGCCATATGTTTCACTACCCTACGTGGTTAGTACATGTGTGTATTTGAGGGCCTTCCTCTAGGCTGCCTCAGCTTCCGCAGCGTTCCCCCCCATTATTATTTTCCTTGGGGACGGGCACGCTTTCCCAGTGTTATCCAATATCCACTGATTGGGTCTTGTGGAACAGCAGTGTGATTCCCTAGCTAGCTCCCGCAAAATTTCTGGAAACTGCTGCAGGGCTGTAGCTTAGCTGGGCGCTGGAAGGGGCCAGCACCATGGCGTTTTGGTAGGGATCCCAATTCGTCAGGGGAACTCCCCCGACGAGGCGTCGGAGTTCCCTGCTGACGAAAGGGAACGTCTCGGTTACGTATGGTAACCCTCGTTACCTGAGTCCAGGGAACGGAGACGCCTCGTCCCGTCGCCATGTTGCTGTACCTTCGCGGAGGGCTGGACACTGTTCGGCTCCTCAGCGAAAAGCGATGATGCAATGTTTGCTTCCGGGCTTTATACCCGCGCTGGTAGGCGGGCTGCGGAATGCAAATGTTGCATGCCAATGTTCATTGGCTCGTTTTAATTCACTCGAAGGCAATTGGTCTCCCTAGTGTGATCCCAATTCGTCAGGGGAACTCCCCCGACGAGGCGTCTCCGTTCCCTGGACTCAGGGAACGAGGGTTACCATACGTAACCGAGACGTTCTTTTAATCGACTTTTCAACATTGTTTTCGTGTAGTAAGTGGTTGTTTTAAGCATAGACAGTATATAAACGTCTCGCCCGATGTGGCCTCACAAAATGGCGGCGCCCTATTGTTTACGTCCCAGAATACACTGCGCAGTGACGTCGGGTGCAATTAACTGTTAAAAGTACAAGATATCACACCGGACATTCAAACTGATTTTTTATTATGAATATAGGACTGACCTGAAGGAAAATGCTATATCTACACTGTAAAAAAAAACTGTAAATTTACAGGAAACGGTCTGTATTTTTTAACAGAATTTTGTCGTTTTGTCATTATACAGTGAATACCTGTTATTTTACAGATATTTGTTGTAATTTAAAGGTCCACTATTAAATTTACAGGTAATTGCTTTTATTTTGGTTTTACATTAATTTTACGTTTTTTAAAGGAAATTCTCTGTAATTTAATAGGGTTATGTGTAATTTTACATAAAAAATTAAGTAATATTTTACAGATTATTTCTGTGGAATTAGAAAACAAAGAAAATAAGGTATAACTGCAGAAATCAGCAGTCACTAAACATGTTTTCCTTAAAGATTATTAAGCATGTGGGGGTTAAAGTGAGTTTTAAGATTTGTACACACATTAGGCAAGCCTATTTAATTATTTATAGTCTTTTAATTTTGTCTTGCAAATAGATGTTCATTTTGATCATCATTTGTAGGCTATTTGCCCGAAAATTTCATTTAGGCTTATATTTTATGTCTTTTATGAATCGTTTTTCCAAATCTGCGTGGCTTTGTGTGCGTTTGTATGTGTGTGTGTGTGTGTGTGCCCGCGCGCGCGCGCGCAGATTCAAATTATCCGCCATTACGGTTCGTTGCTGCTAGTCCCGCCCACAACAGTTAGCTACAGATCTGTCTCTGTCGTCGATCTGTGTCAAGGGCAAGCGGGAGATTTGAAGTTTCAGTCTACGCTCGTGAGTGAAGTACCGGTGGATTGTGATCACAGTGGTTCAAAGCTATAATCGTATTCGACAGAAGCAGCCAGCCGTGAGCAGGAGCGCTGAACACATATTAGTTGTTTGTAGTCTGTCAGTCAGTCCAGAAATAATGCGCCCTTTTTCAGTGAGCCTGGTTCGTCGTCACAGCGGACCTCATCCCGACCGATCAACGGCTGAGGTAAGAGTCCCATACTACATGTGTGTACGATGTTTTATATTACATTTGTGTTAAGTGGTTAGACAATTTCCATGCTAACGTTAGCATTCTTAAATGATGTTCAGTTATAACTGGGTCAGGGCAAAACACTGAAAATGCAGCATGCGTTTTTTAATTATCGATCTGTGTTAAGAAAGATCAGTTGAACCCAACCCACATCTCTACTTGTTAACTTAAAGACCTAAAACAATCTTTAGTTGAATTGTTATTCATATTAAAGTCCATAATTGTGTATAAAATCTTCGTTGATAGTCAGTAACATTAAACCAATAAATGGCGGGATATTTTGAAACACTGTCTGGAAGCTGAAAACTTTTCTCTTAAAAAACATACTTTATTTTATTATAATAAAATTGTAGTAAACACGTTTTTAGCTTATTTTTTTACCATTCTAATAGCCACACACAGCAAAAACTCCAGTGTTAAATTAACACTCCTGGGAGTGTATGAGTCCACACTCAAAAGTGTAAAGTGTTAAAATATGAGTGTTAAATTAACACTCAAGAGTGTTAAAGTTAATGAGATAATTAAGTGATTAATTTAGTGATGATTGAGCATTATTGAAGACACCTGATGTTAACAAGCAGAATCACTGAAGGAGGAAATCACTAATTGTAAGTTACCATTAAGGTGATGGGTGTTTGCTTTAGTTGGGCTCTTGACACTTATATGTTTACTTTAAATTTTGCTTGTCTGCTGTTATTGATTTATAACAGTCAGATGAACAAAGAGACAATGTGATCTGATGGTGTTGGTTATGTTTTGACATAATCATGTTGTGATCTGTAAAACAAAACTTATTGAGATGGCTTAACTTGTTAGTTACAGCAGCTCTGTGATTCTACAGCACATGATTTTCAGTATTTTTCATATAATCCAAAAATATTTCATAACCATTGTTCTGATCAAAAGACTTTCAAATGAATTTATTTAGAAACACAGACATCAATAATCAGCCTGTGAATCTCAACAATGGTGACAATAATAAAGCATGTTGCAGTCGCTGCCACCAATCACAACTCATTAATGGCTCCCATCATGCATTGCGGTATGAATAAATTATGATCTGAATTGTCTGTGTAATTTACTTTTCCTAATTGAATATTCTGCTCGTCACCATTGTTGAGATGCATAGACTGAATCTTGACGTCTGTGTGTACCTAAAAGAAAGATTTTTTATTTTTTATTTTAAAACAACTTTTAAGAAATCCTTTGTATTATATCTAAAATTCTGGATATTTATGCAGATTCACAGTTATGCTGTAATCAACAACATAAATCTAAGTCAGAAATAAGGATCTTAATGAGTTCAGTGATCAAGTTCAAATGATGATTGTCATAATATAACCAACACCATCAGATCACTTTTTCTCTTTGTTCATCGGGCAGTTATAAAATACAACAGCCAAACAAAATCTAAAGTAAATGTATAAGGGTCAAGAGCCCGACTAAAGCAAACACCCATCACCATAACGGTGGCTTACAATTTGTGATTTTCTCCTTCAGTGATTCTGCTTGTTAACATCAGGTGTCTTCAATAATGATCAATCATTACTAAATTAATCACTTAATTAGCTCATTAACTTTAACACTCTTGAGTGTTAATTTAACACTCATATTTTAACACTTTACACTCTTGAGTGTGGACTCATATACACTCCCAGGAGTGTTAATTTAACACTGGAGTTTTTGCTGTGCAGTTTTACTAAAAATAGGCCTACCGTGTTTCTTTTGTTTATTTCGTAATAGTTAACATGACTAACTTTATTAAGACCGTTAAGAAATCGAAATACTGTAACTTAACGTACTTGTTGATGATACAGGAATACTAGAATATGAATACAACATGATGAACCCCTAGGACCTAGGTGTGCAGCTTGGTCACAGTAAATCATATTCATTTAACATTACTTTCTATAAATGTAACTTAGCTAAAATCACATGGCAGCTCAAAATATTACTGTTAGCCTTTCCAGCTCAGCTTCAAGATCATAGTCATTTGAGTTTTTGCATTGTCCCAATGGAACATATTCTGACATGTGTAAATCTAATACTGAGTTTTAAAATAACTTGTGTGTGTGTGTGTGTGTGTGTGTGTGTGTGTGTGTGTGTGTGTGTGTGTGTGTGTGTGTGTGTGTGTGTGTGTGTGTGTGTGATTTCAGGTCACGTGGAAAGCAGATGATCATGGCAAACAAGGTATGGGAAGAATTCATTAAAACATAAAAATCATAACGGTTCTGATTCCATATGTTCATAACAGTCTTCTGATTCCATATGATTGCACTAAAAGTATGCACAAGGTTTGGATTTGCTACAGCAAGATTACGATTGTGTTAGATTCCACCCATCTTTCTTTCTTTTTTTAAATTTTTTAACTACCCACTAAGCAAAATGATGTCCGAAAGACTTCTTTTCAATGTCTTTGTTACAAAAATCAGACGTTGAAATGCCGTCCACTGAGGAGCCAGAATGAAAGTTATGACGTCTTTTTTTGACGTGTTCTGCACGTCCTATATAGACGTTCATCGAACCTTCGTACAAGGTTAAAACTAGTTCAGATGTGGCCATTGTGGACATATTTCAACATCATTTATGGTCTCATTTAGACATAATTACTTTGACTATTGCTGTCTTATGATCTTACTGAGAATTAACAGAGGTTTAGATGTTGATATTCGTTTAATTTGAAGTGTCACCATTGTGGCGATCCGTGTTTGCTTTAGTTGGGCTCTTGGTCCCCGTTCCTTTTATTTGAGCTTTTCTTTGGCTGCTGTAACAGTGTGTTTGTGTAACACAATTGTTGTGGCAGAGAAAGCCTAGAAAAAGTATGAGGTGTTATCAGTTCAATGTTGATGATGACATAATTATCACAAAATGGGCCTTTAATATTGTGTTTAAAGTTTTGTGTTTATATTTGCCATTAATAACCAACAACCTTTTGGAACTGCATTATTGGTGAAGGTGTATTTATTTGAAGGTGTATAAAAAGCATGTGCACATTATGTTTTGAGCAAGAGTATCATACAGTCACACACAGACATCAAGACTTTGGATATGAATCACAACAACGGTGACAACCAAAAAAAGCTTGGGAATTAAGGATGAGTTTTGTACTATGAAAGCTACCCATCATGCATTGCAGCATGAAGCTTTTTTTTAAATTGTCACCATTGTTGGAAATCATATGCACAATCTTGATGTCTGTGTGTGACTGTATGATACTCTTGCTCAAAACATCATGTGCACATGCTTTTTATACACCTTCAAATAAGTGATCATTTTAATGTTTTTGGCACCAATAATGCAGTTCCACAAGGTTGTTGGTTATTAATGGCAAATATAAACACAAAACTTTAAACACAATATTAAAGGCCCATTTTTGTGATAATTATGTCATCATCAACATTGAACTGATAACACCTCAAACTTTTTCTAGGCTTTCTCTGCCACAACAATTGCGTTACACAAACACACTGTTACAGCAGCCAAAGAAAAGTTAAAGTAAAAGGAACGGGGACCAAGAGCCCAACTAAAGCAAACACGGATCGCCACAATGGTGACACTTCAAATTAAACGAATATCAACATCTAAACCTCTGTTAATTCTCACTAAGATCATCTGACAGCAATAATCAAAGTAATTATGTCTAAATGAGACCATAAATGATGTTGAAATATGTCCACAATGGCCACATTTTAACTAGTTTTAACCTTGTACGAAGGTTCGATGAACGTCTATATCGGACGTGCAGAACACGTCAAAAAAAGACGTCATAACTTTCATTCTGGCTCCTCAGTGGACGGCATTTCAACGTCTGATTTTTGTAACAAAGACATTGAAAGGAAGTCTTTCGGACATCATTTTGCTTAGTGGGGCTCTGTCATTTAGAAACATGACTTTTCCTATCACTACTATCTTAATGACACATATCTTTTAATCCAGCTAGATGATCTGACGGTTGCTGCTCGCATCTCAGCCTACCTGATGGAAAATTCTTGCTGGATGAATGACCTTCACCTTTAAATCAGCCTTGCCAAGACAGAACTGCTTATGGTTCAGCTTTCAGCCAAAACATACTTGCTGTGATCCTGCTGATTTGCCTTATCATTAGGAGGATCAGACCCTTCCTATCGGAGCTACACAACTCTCTTGTTATATCCAGACTGGGCTATTGTAATGCTCTCCTGGCAGCTCTTCCAGTGTCAGTCAAACCTCTGCAACTGATCCAGATGCTGCAGCAAGAGTTGTCTTTAAAGGTAGCCCTATGCCTAAACTCACTGCTTCAGATCTACGTGTCCTCCAGAAGCTTCACAGTGCTCTGCAAGTGAACGGCGCCTTGTGCCATCATCCCAAAGAGACACAAAATCACTTTCACTGACATTTACCTGGACTGTTTCCTGGTGGTGGAATGACCGGCGCAACTCAACACATTTTCAAGAAACTGCTAAAGATCCATCTTTTTCATAAACACTTCACCCAATAATACTAAATCTTTGTAAAAAAAAAAAAAAAAAAACACCTTTCTATGTGTACTGTGCTAGACTAACTGGGACTTGTCACTGCACTTGTTGCTTTTTATTATCTTTAATTATTATCTTAATTGGTTAGTCACTTTGGATAAAATGTAATTGTAAATGTTAAAATAAGTTATACTGTAAAGGTATACGGTAATTGCTTTTTATTGTGGATATTTTTACATGTTCTAAATTATATACTAAGCTTCTATTTCCAATCAATCACTTATCTTGATGTTTAGTGTTTGTTCAATTACTAATACTGTAAATATGCAGGTAATTTGTACTCATACATTTAGTTAATTTAAAAGAAATTGACTGTACATTTGCTATTATTAAGAACTTAATTAGAGATGTGAAATTGGATCTGTACAAATAAAAAATAAAACTGTAAATTTACAAACATTTGTATTTGAATATATGTACTTGTGTGCATTTTTTATACATAATTTCATTGTTATTTTACACATAAAAACTATATTAAAAGAAAATTACTGTAGATAGACAGCATTATTATATAAAATAATTTTATAAAACCTTAAATTTACAGTATTTAATTGTTTTAAAGGTGTATATGACTTTCTAAAACATTAAAAATCCCAATAATTACATAAGATTTAATGTAATATTAAAGATATAATCTGTTATTTAATTATGGAAAATTACTGTATTTTAACGAGATTGTTTTTTGCCGTTATTTTACGGTAATTTTCTGGCGCCCCAGCTGCCGGAATAATACCGTTTTTTTACAGATTTTTTTTTTACAGTGTAGCCTACTTGCAGGTACACTCGCTTCTCGATCTCATCCAGAAGTTGTTACTGGAAATGAAAATAAGCATTGTGATTCTTTTTGTACACAAACTTAAAATAACCAAAAGACACGTAGGCTAACAGTTAAACAGCGGACAGATACAGGCTAGTGCTGTATCTGAATAAGTCACGGCTGAAGGGCGTTGTTAGGCACGACGCGAATATGAAACATTGGCTGAGGTTCTCGGTTAAAGCTAGTGGGTATTAATGTCTGGCTATAATTGTTGAAGAAATTGTGTTACTAAGACTTCTGTACACCCAAATAGTTGAATTTCCAAAACAGCCTAATACATGAATGAACCTCATCGTCGATTGTCTAGCCTGAGTCTAACATCATAACTAACATGGTCAGGCTGGATGTTTCCATGTTCTAATGCTGCGGCAGCTTCCCGCAAAAGCTCCCTGACAGATTTCGCCACATCTCGTCGACTCGATTATTTAAATAATTTCGTTTCACACATTCAACTCATGCACACGGGCCGTCGACGACTTCGCTTTACAGATGGCGTGTCGCGCCGTTAATAGAATAAGCCACACCCACTCATTAACATAGAATTTGCATACAGGTTGTCTTTGAAAATGAAAACGAAAATGCAAACTGTGAAATAAAAGAGGAATTAAAATGATAACGAAAATTTACATTTGTGTTTGAATTGTGTCACTATTATTGCGTGAGCATTACTAAAGAGCATTGTAAAAACTGTATTTGTAGTTTCTTTTTCACGTTTGGCTTTTCATTTTAATATTGGCAGTCTTGCCTCGAAACTTTAGTGAAAAGTGAAATGTGAAATCACCAATTGCATTTTATTTTTCAATTTGACAGGGATAATGCTGTGAAAATGAAATCATTTAATTTCATTCTCAATTTTGTCACATATTTTGCGTACTGTTTTCTGTAATGAAATCGTTAATCTGGTTTTAATTTTCATTTTAAGCATTTAATTTATTTATTTAAATTTGGCAGAAAATGCCCTCCATAGACACCAGGACTAAGTTGTTTAAAAAATAAAATGACATGAAATTATGTATAGGCAAAAACAATGGGATTTATTTTTTCAATCACCAATAAATTTTGGGGTTTCAGGATTTTTTCAACCAAAATGTGTATAAAGATTATTCTCAACTATGTTATGAAAGAAATAACGGAATGAATTGATACACCATTTTACTTTATGCAATATGTGGGTAAAATGTCCATAAATTAATATTCCCATTCAATGCAATGTATCTATACACTATCTAATTTGCACATTAATGTGTTCTTGGAGCAACATTTAATGAAAAAAGAAGTGTGATAATTGGAGTAATAATTGGCAACATTTTAATAATAATATGTAATATTTCATAGGAATATTGATGTATTATTTATTTTCATGTTCACTTGTTGTGTCTCACAAAATGCCTGATAAACATGATGTAAGTCCTGGTTGCATAAACATAGCCATTATGTTAAGACAGTGTCTTAAGTTCCAGTATGACCCAGAAGCAGTTAGTCTGGGGCAGTCAGTCTTGGTTTTCGGTATCAAATTAGGCTAATCTACGTTTTTCTGTAACTGATTTAAAAAAGTTATGAACAGTCTTATAGAAAATAAATTGATGTCTAACTTGTAAGACTATTAGAGGTTTATGCAACCGGCCCCTGATGTCCTCTAATGGACACGTTTGAAATCAATGCCCTGTTCTGTAACAGAGAGTATTTTTTTATTTGAAACCCCTTAACATTTTCCTGAGATGTTGTTTTATGAAATACAATTTGAAAAGTAGTCCAATTTAAATTATAATTACAATATATTATCATATTTCCATAAGAGTGCTACATTTGATCACTAAATTAATGTCAGACATGTTTAAAGACCAAGAAGTTGTTTTCATGCAACCTCCAAACATTTGGTCATCTTTGAAAAGTCCTGAATGTGCTCTTTACAAGACACCCAGGTTGTGTCATGTGACATGTATGATATCAGAGAAATTCAATAAAATATAATGTCCACTACAGTGGACAAAAGTCTATTTTTGGGTCCCAGGTGGATAATTGTAGTTTTTAAATGTGTTTCAGTTGGGACAATTTATTGTTTGTCATAAAATTTTTTAGAGACAAGGGATGTGATTTTCCCGCATTTATAGGGATTTCCATATTTTCCGACCATAAAATTATGACCCACGTGAATAGACCTTTTTCACAATAACCAGAAATATACGTTGTCGTTGTGGAAGCGGAGTTCCTGTCAAGCGTCAACATATCAGAAAAACATACCCGGGAAAGAGAAAATGGATCAGAGAGTCTTTACAACTTCGAAAAAAAATTTACTTGTCATGGTCCAGTTGTTGATGACTTTGTAAAATGGCGTGGTGATGCTTAATTTTCTGCAGCTGAATGTATCGACCAAAGATATGACAATTGATTTCAGAACTGAAGCTCATTCTTCCCAGTTACGTTCATTAAAGGTGTGAAGGTGGAGTGTGTGGAAAGTTATAAATATTTAGGACTATTATTGACAATAAACTGCGTTTTGTGAATACCAAAAAGAAGTCTGTCAGTTTTATTCAACCGTTATTGTGTAGCACACACATTGTGTGTGTGTGTGTGTGTGTGTGTGTGTGTGTGAAACTGCCAAATTAAATTATAGAGAGTTAGTAATGAGATGCATATACAATTTAAAAAAGTAATAATGTATTACCATTGAATTACCTTCGCAAACAGCAAGGGCATTAATTAAAAAAAAAAAAAACTCAGATATGTGCGTAAGATTAGGGCAAGTGCATGTTGGCATCTCACTTACACTGACTGTCTGCAGGGAAGCATTCTGTAGCTCTTTGGGTCACTTTCTTTAATCCGAGAGAAGAGCACACAGATCTCAATAAGCAGCAGGAAGAGGAAAGCAGCACTTCAGATCCAAGCCTTACACTTGACGCTTGACACAAAGACGAATATAGAGTACGAAGATGTAGCCTACTATCACAGATAACGCCTACCTTATCTGTGATAGTACATTCTGATCCACAGAATTCCCAAATGACATGGAATGAGTGGTGTATTTAGCTTTTTTCCTCTACAATAAATAATAAATTGAGAAAGCTGCATGACACTGTCCTGTTCTGTTCAAGGTAGTGCCAACTAGTTATGAGAGAAACTTCTTAAAGCTTGAAATCAATTGAACCAATTGCTTCGCAAAATTGTTTCGAAGCGTAGGCTAAATGCAGCCAAAACTCACGGACAACACCTTTTACAAACCTATTGCAAATGTTTTATTGAAAAGTAAAATCTATGAAATTAAATTAACTCATCTAATGATTAGTCCTCATCCGAACCTGATTCGAAACAAAAAATTGTAAAGGTTTTGAGACTTCATAAAACAGTTTTTGGAACTCGCCCATCACTGTCTCCTCCTCTTTTCATGTTATATAAATGCGTGTGTCAGCAGGCAGCAGCACTGAGCCTGTGATTTCTTTGCACAGTAAGTAGCCAAGGTTGATTATGATGAACTGTTTTGTTTAATTTTGCTTTATGGTTTAACCTACTGTAGGCTATTTATGATTTTGGGAGTAGGCTATTCGTAAGTATTTTTAAGTAAAGTGTGTTTTCCAATCGCGTTTATTAAGCGGTTTAGGCCTAGCCTACTATTAATATGAAAAGATTTCAATCTGTTCTGTGTATGCGTATAGGCCAACTTGGAAGGATTAGATAGGCTACATAATGTTAAACAATTCTTTGAAATTGTAAAATTAAAAACTTTTTTGCAATTGTTTAACCATTAGGCTAGCTACATATCATGTAATAGGCGTTTTCTCACTATAGGCCTGTGTCTGACAAAAGAACCAGAAAATAGTCCTACACCAAAAACGCAACCTAAAATCACAAGTAATCAGTTTTATTTGTGTACTGCAACAATTGTTGCAACAACAGCTGGAGCGCGGGAAGTAGGGGTGGTTTCACAGGATCGTAAATGCAACGCAAATTTTTGTTCATTTACATTTATTAATTTTTGATAAATTATTTGTAATAAGCACTTTAAGTCGGCTATTAAAAAGTGATATATGTTAAATTATGTTTTTTAAAAACATACTCGCAGAGTGTGATGTCATATTGTGACCTTTGCGGTGTGCGTAGAAAGAATTTGTCCAGAGCGAGCCCAAGTCCAAGTCAGTGTTGTGTAAGGTAGCACTAGGCAGGCTTTTTGTGTTAATTTCTATTTCCTGACGCATTGCAGGATCTTTTCTTGTAGGCGTAGCCACAGGTGTGCCAGGGTGTGCCGGTGTTGTAGCCAACTGAAATAGTTCCGATTCCCCGGACAAATCGCACTCCCCTTCGCATGCACGCGTAAGCGAGTTTAAATGCACTTCCTTTGCCATATTCCTGCATGGAAGCTTCGTCTACACTTAAATAAATTAACATAAAGTGAAGTGTGGATAAAAGATGCAAAAAAAAAAACCAAACACAAACAAACAAAAAAACATGGCAGATGGATTAAACCTATAAACTTCGACGGCTACCAGCTATCAAAACAAAACTGTTAATTTCACTTAATTTAACTGAACTTATCGTTTGTGTGTTAAACACGCTGTGGTTATTATATTACTCTCCCAATTGCACATGAATGTCATTAAAAATAATAATATTTAACCTTTTTTTTTTTATTTTTAACGAAGATAGGCTTTAAGAGTTCATCAAATAGGGGAGCGCGGGGCACAACCTAACGCGGGGTTAGTTGTAACACGCTTGTTTTAAATACTTCCGCACATGCTTGGATGACGGAACTTTGTTTATTTACTAGTTGCAAAAAAAATCCGCCAAAATATTTTTTTTTTGTGGAAGATATCTATAGACATTTATTAAACCATAGCAAAAGTAAATTTCTTAAGTTAATTTTTCATCTCTATTTTTTGTGTTTATTTAAAATAAGACAAATCTGATATTATTTTAATCTCCAAGATGTTATTTAACAGTTGAGATAGTTCTTTAATGCTTCGCTAACTAGCAGAAGACACTAGCAGGGTTTAAATCCCAGTAGTGCAGGCGAGGGCATGTTGTAACACTGCGTTACAATGTGCCCCTATTAGAAATATGCTATTATATTCTATACTTTTATTAATTTTATTGAGAAAACGTGAGAAAAAGGTGAATAAAGACTGAGAGTCAATGTTACGAAATTACTAATTATTTATTTGTTTTGAACTATGTTGTATAGCTGTGTTTTCATGTGTTCGTAGTCAAAACTCAAAAATGAGTTTCTATTTAATTATTAAAAATTGCCATTATTTTATATGAAAAAGTTTTTTAATTGTATTTTATGTAGAAATGATTTTAGTTTGTTTTGTATATATTTTTTTATTAGATCAGATAACATTTTAAGATGCCATATGTCATGTTACAATGTGCCCCACACATGTTACAATGTACCCCACCTATGGGGCATGTTGTCCCATTTCACTTCCATTCTTTCGGGGTATATCAAGAAAAAAGTATATACTGTATTAATAAAACAAAAACATAATTGTACTAGACATGTGGGAAATTAATGTGGGAAAAAATAAATACTCTGAACCATAAGTAGATTTACACAAACTGAGAAAGTCAAAAAGCGTTAGGTTGTGCCCCGCTCTCCCCTACATATTGTATATATATGAGGCAAATACCTGTCTTTTTGTTTCACTCAAAAAAATGAACTAGTAAGGTTGTGCACTTTACATAATATATTTATATTTAGTTTACTTATAATAATTGTGTTTGTTGACTTGAAATGTTTTTTTCTATTAAGGTCCACGTAATTATGTCTCAACTTAACAGTACAAAATCCTAATGTGTTGTCTAAACACAAACCATTTATGTTAAGTAAAAAATTCTTACATCCAGAGGGTGGCAGTATAGTGCGACGCCAACTGCCATTTTGCCCTAACTTAATTTGATTTTGTTCAATCTGCTTAATATGTAAAATTTAAGTTTACTTAATCCGTTTGTGTTGGATTACATGAATGATTTGTGTTGCATTAACTGAAACTGGGCAGTGCTTGTTAGTTCCCAGCATTCTTTGCATATGGTTGAATTAAGAGAGAATAAATGTTAAAATTAAGTGTTATTTTATGTTTTTTTGAGAAAATGAGAAAAGGGGAAGACTTGATAGTGTGTAATTGTGTTTAATGTTCAATTACATTGGAATTATTAGAACCATTTAAATTACAGTGGGTTACCATTGTGGAGAAGTGTGGAGTATTTTGTTTGGCTGTGGACTGAATTAATTACTTTTAATTGCTTTGGTTGAAGGAGCATGTAAATCTTAGCATTTAAGATGCTAATATGTGCTACTGCTAGCAAATAGCTAGCTATAGTCTATCAATTTAATTATGTGTTACTAAAATAAATGAAATATTAATGGATGAATGAAAATAACAAACACATAAGTTGAATGCAAATTAAGTCAAATGAGTTGGTCCAAAACACTGCAAATTAGTTGGGCTGACACTATTAAATTAAGCTGTGTCCAAACATAGTAAATAAGTTGAATCAACCTTAATAAATTAAGTTGACCCAACATAAGTATATTAAACTGGAATAACAGAATTGCATAATGCTGAAATGAAGCAAGTTAATCATGTGGAAATCATTTCCATGATTTTTTTATGTTCATTCAAAGAGTTATTTTTTTGAGTGTTGTTTGTTTTTGCTTAATTGTGTCTTAAAAATAGAAATAAAACAAATTATTAGTGATAACTGACACTTAAAGCTAAGAATGTAAAGAAACCTTAGATTTTTTTTAAATTAGTAGTTATTTTCCAGCACATTAGGGCCCCAAAAAGCATTGTTTATTTCATTCATTCTTTCAATTTTACATCTTGCATAGCTTATGGATATACAATTAAAATAGCTGGAGTAATTGCTTTGCGGTCAGGTGCCCTTTTTAAAAATAAATAAATAAAAAAACTGCTAAAAAACAAAATTCTAAAACATGTCTTTTACCTGAAATTTGTTCTTTCTTTCTTCAAGGTTATAACTATTAATTCCACAATGGATAGCCCTGGTATGTAATCTCTTCTATTCAAAACTTCATTGATGTGTCACAGCTTTACATGTTGTTATTCAGTAAGTATTTATTCTCTCTTTTGATTTTTTTCAAAATCAAACTTTGCCTCTGCAAACTCACCACTGACAACAGGTACAGGTAAGTCAATAATAATTAAAAAAGATGTGAAATATAGAACAAACCAGTTTTTATCAAATGTATCATGCAGTTTACTTTAAATATCATCCCCTAATTAGCTATTGCATTGGACACAGATATGGACATCATGGTGAAAACTAAGCAGATGATGGAAAATGTAAAAAATAAAATTCAAGCCATACAGAACATAGACCACCCCATGACTGAATTAAAGTCCTACATAGTGTAAGTGCTTATTAAGACACAGTCTTATGATATGATTATATATAACTTGATTTTTTTGAGAAGCATGAATCCTCAGATCCTCTGTTTCATCTGTACAATACACAGAGATGCCATTTCAGAAATGGATCAGATAGATAAAGACAAAAGGAAGGCAACCATAGGGATTTTTGGAAAATCAGGAAATGGAAAGAGCTCCTTATTAAATGCAGTCCTGGGAAAAGAGGATCTACTGCCACCTGGAAGTTCAGGTGCCTGTACAGCGGTTGTTACGCAGGTGGAAGCCAATCTGGATGACTCCAACTACAAAGCAGAGATGGAACTCTTCTCTAAAGAGGTTTTAGTATTCAGTATTATCTAGTACTTCAGTATTATAATCTTATTTTAAGACTTAAACATTCAAAATGATTGGAATTAAGAACAAAATGTTTTATTTAATTTTATTGGATGCTTTGTGTTTGCAGGAGTGGGACAATATGCTCCAAGATCTTTTCACTGTTTTGTCAGATAAAAGTGAGGACAGGGACGATGAAATGTTTGAAACTGCTAAAGAAAAGATCACTGCACTGTATGGAGCTGATGCAGACAAGAAAACATTAGAAACACTCAAAAGTGATGAGAAATTTGCTGAAATCAGCAACTTTTTGTCCAACCCTCACAAAACCATCTCAAATAGTGAAGTATGTTTTAATGTTTTAGGCTGAATATTTCTAATAACTCACCTCACATCTGAATATTTCAAAATATTTACTTGTTAATGCGAAATAACTGCAAACATGATGTTCAGAATTTTCATTTAATTGAAGCATATTTAAATCAGCATTACTTATTCTTTTAACAGAGTTCCGACTTTGCCAATGAAATTGCTTGTTATATACAATACAGCGTGGCAAGTCCTGGCGGCTGGTACTGGCCACTTGTGAAGAGTGTGACAATCAAGGTTCCTAATTGTCGTGAACTTTTGGAGCACATTGCTCTTATTGATCTTCCTGGGACTGGAGACAGCAATACAAATAGAGATGACATGTGGAAATCTGTAAATAATACACTCAGTCTTATTCAACAATATCCTAACAGTAGAATATGTGTGCTTCTTGAAATGTATAGAAATACATAATTTATTATGCTACTAGTATGAGCTATCCTTGTGTAGTGAAATTTTATATTTCTAATCCCATAGAAACTAAGTGCGTGCTTTTCTGTGTGGATTGTAAGTGATATAAATCGAGCAATCACTGATAAAGACCCCTGGGGGATTTTAAAGCACTGCATTCAGGACCTGGGACCAGGAGGAGAATGCGAAAGCATCAACTTCATCTGTACAAAGACTGATGATATCAATCCAGGAGCCTATATGAGGTTAGAACTATAAATTATGGAACAAAAACAAAACAACAACAACACAAGATCATACATCCTGTTATTTAATGATAAGTTATTTCAATTTTATGCATCAATTATCTTGTTTGACATTTAATTTATCTATTTATTTTTTAGATCCTCACGGCTGACTAAAGAACAAATTCCAGGAAGCAAGGTTTGGTAAATTTAAAAGAAACTATACTTTTTAGCTAAACTTGTTTAGTTCACAATTTTTTGTTGTTTTTGTATTTTGTCAGTTGTTACCATGAATATAACAGCTATATAGCTAGGCATGATACCAAGATGTTATGTAACATGTTGTGACAAAGCCTCTGCATACCACTATAATTCTTGTACACTTTAAATAAATAATTTTTTAATTATTATTATTTCTCAGGATCCAACACCAGAGTGCATACGTCTCAGAAACGTCTCCACTAAGAAAATAGTAAAAACAAAGTTGGAAAGTTTGAATCCTGGAACCAAAGTAATAGCTTTGATACTGTTATTTGTTCTCATTTTATGTTTATTGTGATCCTCACAATTTTCATTATTATTATTATTATTTTAAAGAAACTGATGGAGAAATTCAGCACTGATGTTTTTACTGTAAGCTCCAAGGCATTTTTCAAACAAAATCCAAATTCGGATCATACTGAAACAGGTAATGTATAACCAAAGGAAAGTGAGAAGTGTGGTTGCTTTGCCATTAATGTATTTCAGTGGTTCTCAACCCTGTTCCTGGAACCTCCCCAACACTGCACATTTTGCATGGGTGCTTCTCAAATGGAAGGTTGCATTTCTCTGCTGCCACATCTTTAAGCACCATCAAAGGCCATTTAAATATGAAGGGTCTTTGGAAAGCAGCCTTTGTATTATATCCTTCATTGAGAGTATTTTGAAGAATGCATCAAGTATATCCTCCACGTCCTCCAGTCACCCTCAATTATTTGCACACATACCAATTTACAAACGTGCGTGTCCAATTTAATTATGTAAAGCAATACACAAAATGATTAAGGAGATGATGTTTTCTTTTTTTTTATTGTAAATTAATCACATAATGGTTAACTGTCCATGTAAACCACTGAGAGACATTTACAGTTATGCATTAATAGAAAGTCAGATTTTTTTATAAAGAATTTTTCCATAATTTTCTTAAAGTCATTTATAATAATATGTTGTGCTATTTTTGGTGGCAGAAACCCTTATGGCATAGCTGTGCAGAATTACCTGACTGTCTCATAATATCGTTAAATGCTGAAAAGCACTCTAGTCAAGAAGGACTGGACTAGGAAGGATGCAACCTTCCATTTAAGAAGCACTGTATGTCTCCTTGATTAAACACACCTGAATCAGGTCACCAGTTTATTAGTAGAGACTCCAAGACCTGAAAAAGTGTGTCTTTTGAAAAGGAAACATTCAAAATGTGCAGTTCAAGATACTTTGAGTTTTCAATATTCTTTATTCTTTGAAAATAAAATACATTTTGGAAATTGTCTATACAGAAATACCAAAGCTGCTGGAAGTTCTGAAGAATATTAACAAGAGCATAAACCGAAAACAGACTAGAGATTATGTCAATGCTGCAAAGGGAGTGCTGTCCTTGATCCAGTTTTTCTCACCGAAAACAAACCAAGAAACGGTACGAGTAAGAATTGCTTATATACTTAAAATGCACATGCTTCACAGAAAGTAGTCAGCAAGTATTGTCTCATTTTTATGGATGTTTTTAAAGGTTGACACAAAAGTCCTTGAAGACCTGAAGAACAATCTAACGGAGGCACTAAAAGAGATTGATTGTCTGTTTGACAAATTTCATGAGAGTCTGGACAAGTGTCTCTCAGAGGGTGTAGAAAAGTCAGTGAGATTATCTGTTGCTACTGCACAGACAAAACTGATAAAACCTGTAAGTATGATTACTTTTAAATTAGTTTTTGTCAAAATATTGCATTTATATTTTAATCACATTTGACATTCCTTTTCAATTTATATCTTTGACGTCATTGCTGCAGTTACTGCTTTTGTGTTTTAACTCAGGATGCAAGAGATAACAGAGGATTTTATAAAATACTTAAAGCTTTATGCAAGAATAGAGGACGCTATTGGTCAAAAAAAAGGGGCATCCAAGATCTCAACAAGTGTTTGGCCACACACATGCAGGAAAGCCTGAATGAGAAATTTAATGATATTTTTCCTCCGTAAGTCTTGCTGAAGCTATGAGAGTGTGCTTAATATTATTTCCTTTGTACTATATCTATCTATCTATCTATCTATCTATCTATCTATCTATCTATCTATCTATCTATCTATCTATCTATCTATCTATCTATCTATCTATCTATCTATCTATCTATTATTATTATTATTATTATTATTATTTTATTTGTCTAATTCTGGTAATGATCCATGGAAGATGAACATTTACCATTATTTACTCTCTACTTTTTTCTGTCGGTCCAGTGTCAATGCCAAAACAGAGAAATCATTGCAAGCACACCTTGATGGAGTCAGTATCATCCAAAGGGACAAAACATCCTGCAGATCTTCTTTGTTACATCACATTCAGAACTTCATCATAACACGGGTACGTACCTTCAGTTATTCTGCAAATCGCTTTCAGATTTAATGAATTTAAAACAATCAAACGTGTTGTCTACACACACACACACAAACACACACACACACACACACACACACACACACACACACACACACACACACACACACACACACACACACACACACACACACACACACACACACACACATATATTTATATTTATATATACATACATACATACATACATACATACATATATATATATATATATATATATATATATATATATATATATATATATATATATATATATTAGGGCTGTCAAACGATTAATCGCGATTAATCGCATCCAAAATAAAAGTTTGTTTTTACATATTATATGTGTTTACGGTGTATAATTATTTTCTATATATAAATACACACACATGCATGTATATATTTAAGAAAAATCTGTTATTTATATATGAAATATTTATATATAATATAAATAATATATAATATAAATATATATACACAGTATATACATGCAAATATTTCTTAAATATTTGAGAATATGCCTCTAAGTGCCATCTGAAATTTTCTTCTAGAATGATCATTGTTATCAAGCTTGTATATTTAAATTCAGTAATTTCACTTAAATGTCAATGAAAATGACCTATTAATTGTCATTTAAGTGAAATTACTGAACTTAATTATACGAGCTTGATAAAAATGATCATTCTGTAAGAAAATCTCAGATGGCATTTAGAGGCTTTTGCATCTGAACTCTTCATATATATATATATATATATATATATATATATATATATATATATATACAACTTTTCTACTAAAACAGCTTTTTGAATTTTCAGCACTATTATCTCATATTTGCGTTTAAAATTGTTTAATTTGCCAATTCTTACACCTTATGTGTATATATATATATATATATATATATACACTACACCTTATGTGTATATATATATATATATATATATATACACATAAGGTGTAAGAATTGGCAAATTAAACAATTTTAAACGCAAATATGAGATAATAGTGCTGAAAATTCAAAAAGCTGTTTTAGTAGAAAAGTTGTAAACCATGTAAAGAGATATTAATGGAAAAGTTACCTCTCAATTGAGCATAACACATTATATTAACATATCTACAGCTGTCACAAATGATTTAATGTTCTTTTTTTTATTCTGACCCTCTTAAAAAGGAAAACAAACTGAAAGCATCATTAAGTAGAAAGGTGGTTGATAAGAAGAAGGAAATGTATTCATCAATCTCAGCAATGATTCAGAAAAAAATGTCTGCTGGCTATGAAGGTAAGTCAGCATTTCTTTCCAGTCAGAAGCCTAATATATGTTGTATGAAATAGAGACCATTATTAGGGGCCAAGCACCGAAGGTGCGGAGGCACCTATTGTATCTGTTCCCGTTCTTATTATTATTCTTCATTTTTCCGACTGGGAGTCTATGGCAGCCCATAGAACCGATTGCGGGAAAGTTGTTTTGGTTTGACATTCTGATAGAGGACAGTCCCAACATTAAATACACCAATTTTGGTGTTTCTAAGTCATTCCCTCTAGCGCCACCACCTGTCCAAAGTTTCACTTTTATTTTGCTAATAACTTTTGAACCGTAAGGTCAATCAACAAAATTATTTTTTCCTCTGATTCCTGAGCTCATGCCAATTCGATTGCACCCTATGACGTCATTTCCCGGCATATAAATATGCCCGACATTTTGAATATGCTGAAAAAGCTACTTTTTCGAACTCGTCCTAGACGGTTTGTCCGATTTGCACGAAAATTGAACCAGATAATCTTCAGGTAGTGCTGACAAAAAGTTATGGAATTCAAATTGATTCGTCAAACCGTTTTCAATAAACCCACAAATAAATTTTATATAGCGCTAGCAAAAACAGTCGTAAGGCTGTATCTCCGCAACGGTTTATCGTATTCAGACCAAACTTGGTATATGCACTCACAAGCATGACCTGAGGCAACCTGCTGCGTTTCGTCGCAGCGCCACCTACTGGTCCGGAGATATGAATAATGGCTATTTTTGCTTATAACTTCTGAACAGTTTGTCCAAAAATCATAAAATTGGTCTCGTTAGATTCAGGGCGACATGCCGAGTCGATTGATATCCAATTTTACCATATCGGCCATTTTGACTGTCGGCCATTTTGAATTTTGCGCTTGTGATTTAGCGCTTAAAAAACATTTGGCTATATCTTCGAAACCGTTTGTCCGATCGAGACGAAACCACCGTCAGAAGTTTGGAAACATAGGTCGATAGCTAGACGCTAATGCCCAAATGCGAAAATATTGATGTTTAGGGGTATTAAAATTCAATCAAAGTCATGTGTCAGTCATTTTTTACGTGTTTTTTCATATAAATGTCTATAACTCTAAAGCAAATTGAGATATTTTCACCAAAACTGACACACATATGTATGGGCTCACTCTGAGGACACGTAAAAAAAATTGTGGGACTGAGCCTCTTGGTGGCGCTATAATAGAACAAAACATGAAATTCCCATTGACTTCAATACAGTTTTGTGAGATAAAATGCTATTTTCATTCAACATCTACTTTTTCAAACTCCTCCCACACCGTTTGTCCGATTTTCACCAAAATCGAATCGTATCATCTCCAGACTGTGCCGACTAAAAGTTATGGATTTCGTGTCAATTGACGAAACCGTTTTCATATAGCGCAGCAGCAAATTTGAGGCATGATGCTAAAAGCTTTATTCAGGCTTTATCTCTGCAATGCCTTGACATATTGACACCAAACTTTGTATGTGTCATTGTCACTTCACTCTGACCACATTACATCAGTTTTGTTAACTGCGCCACCTATTGGTCGAAAGTGATAATCCATTAAATCATATTTTTAATTCTTGTGTCTATGATTTTTCAGGCATTTTGCCTAAAATCCTCTTTAAATGTCTTTAATTGCTCATTGTTGCAGTTGGTCTGACACTTTCAGACATGTCGAAATGTCTTGTCGTCTTATTCTGCTTGGCCCCGGTAATTGCTGCTTGCAGCTATATTTATTATTGTCATTATTATTATTATAATCAACACAAACTGAATGATTATTTCAAAAAAGAAAGAAAATGCTTTAATCTGGGCTTACTGGAAAAAATATTCACACTGCAATGGAGTTGTGTAAAGATTTGTTTCATATTTAATAATCTAATTGGTCCCACTTTATATTAAGTGGCTTTAAGTACTATGTACTTACATGTACTTACATTTATATTAATAATTTGATACAATGTACTTATTGTGTAACTACATGTTTTTACATTGTACTTACATTTTAAAAAATTCCTGCATGTAATTACAGCTGTAATTAATTTATGTAATTACATTTGTAATTACAGTTGACCCTTCCCTTACACCTTAAACCTACCCAATCCACCACACCTGTCCCTAACCTTACCCGTATCACACCTCAATAGCAGCAAAAGTGTTTTACAATACAACATGAACACAATAAGTACATTGTACTTATTTTTTGATGTAAGTGCATAGTACTTAACGCCACTTAATATAAAGTGGGACCATCTAATTTAATAAAAACATGAATTGTCTTGGCACTGAGAGACATTGTAACTATTCACATATTATTTGCAACAGTATACTGTAAAAAATAGATCAGTTGCTGCATTACATTTTTAAGTATAATCAAATTGGCTGTATGTAATTTCAACTTAAATTATATTAAACCGACTTAATCAAGTTGAAATTAACGTTAAATTATTTTGATGAGCTTAAATAATGGAAAAACATGTTACCATGCTTATTAATCATATCACAACCTGCATAGCAAAGAGATTTTTTTACTGTAGTGTTTGCATGTCTCCATGTTAAAGATGAATACTAATACTTATTTCAGAAGTCACAAGAGTAAAAGGAAAAGGAGCCTTGGAGAAAATGCAGGACATTCTGACAGACAAAATTGAATCTTTAAAAGTCAAGATGTTCAACGATGCCAAAACTGAGTTCCTTGACATATTCAAAACTTTAAAGGTATTCATTATGCAATTATGTTGCTGCAGATGCTTTCTGAACCAACCAACATAATGCACAAATTACATTAATTACAATTAAAACATCTAAAATATTGAGCAATTTTTGCTCAATTTCCAGTTTAAAAACAAAAACAGAAAATCTACAAAAACATAAAAATATAAAATAAGTAATAAGTTTCTTGCCATATCTTACCCCAAACTTCTCATGTTTCTTTGTAAAGCTATACATAAAGGATACCTTTGATACTGAGCTGAAAAGATCAATGGAACCCTTTCATTACAAAACCACTCTGTTAGGTAAGTAAGCTTTTTATTAAATCACATTACAAAATATTCAATCAATGATTTAGTAATGTACCAAGCTCATTTTGGATTACATAACACACTGAGGCTAAGCAGGATCGAGCCTGGTTAGTACATAAATAAGAGACCTCCTACACTAAGGCATTGTCTGGTCTGCACATTTTTTAGGTCTAACATGCTCAGTTCAGTTCATGGAGCTTTTTGTTAATGAACTGATGATCTGAATCAGGTGTTTTAAATATGGGAGACATACAAAATGTGCCCATGCAGGGATGGGTGATCAGGACTATAAGGAACACTCTGAATATCTCTGTATCACATGTGTCATATTGGTAAATCATCTGCTTGTACAACCCAATTTCCAGAAAAGTTCAAGAATCAAGAATCTGTGATTTGTTAATTCTCTTTAACCTTTTTTGAACTAAAAAAAAAAAAAAAGATGTCCAATGTTTTCATTGACCAACAAAATTGTATTTTGTAAATATTTTTTTTTTTTAATTTTGGCTGCAACAAACTTCAAAAAAGTTGTGTCAGAGGCATGTTTACTTCTGTCACATCACCTTTAAATAAAAAATAAAATAAAATAAAAAATAGTTTGGGAATTGACAGCTTATGTCAAAAACAGCAATATCAAATTGATGGGTAAGAGAGAATGTCATCCTATTTTACCACAGAAACAAGAGTTTAAACAATCCTATGTAATGTGAAGTCTTGACTAATTAATCTCAACTACCACTCCCTAATCTGTAACATCTGTCTTTAGATGTCTCAAGAGAGATCGAACAGCTGGAGAGATTTGCAGAGCAACTGTCAAAAACTGAGGTCACTGAGCAACAAGGAGCAGAATGAACAGAAGAACACATGTAACACATTTCAGTAAATGTTTTCATTAGTTTTACATTAGATCGTATTGCTTTACTTATATTAATGTGTTGGTATTAGTTTTTTAAATGGTTTACTTTTATCATAATTGTGTTTTATTTTAGGGTGAAAACTGCACGATACACAAACCATGTATTGAGTTATTGATTTTTTTTTATTGTGACAGTTTACAGCAAGAAATGGAAATCCCACTTAAAAGCTTGGTGCAGCTGTCCAATTTTCTAGAAAATTTATGGGTGATTTGTTGAGATGGGAATGAAACAAGGTTTTTTTTTTTTTTTTTTTTTTTTTGCAATAGTACAAAACTGCTCTGTTTTTTTATATGCCTATTGTTAGTGTAAATAATTTAGTTTTATTTTTATATCATGTACATCTTTGAAATTTCTTCATCTTATTTAGCATGAAAGTAAATTCATTTCATTTTTAATACTAAATCTGTTAGCATTTGTGATGAACAACTGTCAGCCATTTCGCCTTCCACTGACCTGAGCATGAGAAGAAATGCTGAAACAGCATTCACAGACAGAGCTCGCCTCATTCACAGCACTCAATTCAAACAGAAAGAGCTGTGGTGACCAGGTAACAACAGAAAAAGAAACATCCGCTGGAGTTATTTCATTTGAATAAATAAATGTGGCTTTTTTTTCTTTTTTGTAACTTGTAAAATTGCAAATGTGTTGTTAAATATATAAACAAGGGATGCAAAGTGCTGTATAAATTAAAACCTACTGATGCTTTTTAGGTTAGGAATGTTCAGTCGGTGTAATCTTTAAGTGTTTTGGACTATAATCTTCTTGTATTAAATCATTAAAAAAATATCTAATTGAAATTTCTATTTTGATTTAATTATCAATAAATAATAAAAACATATACTGTTTATTTATAATGATTGCTTACAAATATAAATGTAAAATGTCTTTAATGTTGTTCTCAGAAAGCACAAAATGTACTTAAATATAATATTGTACATGAATCATTATTACAGTGATATTGGCTTTGATCCATCCACCCATAACATTCAAGCACAAGCTTTGCCATTAATGATATATAAATATCATTGGTCCTCACAACTGTCACTGATCTCTTTAAACATTCATTGTCAAATGGTTAAACTGTTAAAAGGATACTCCACTTTAAAATGAAAATTCTGTCATCATATACTCACCCTCATGTTGTTTTAATCCTTTAGGGTGGAGGTGACAGCAGGAACCAGGCAACAGCAAGTGGATGTCAATAGGGAAATGCAAATGGTGGCTTACTGATGTTTGGTTCTGTGCAGGTAAACTGGATCTGGAATACTGAAGTAACAATCTCAGGTAGGTAGTCTCTATGAGGAACTGATGAGAACAGACCCTGACATGAGGGTGAAACGGGTATATAAAGGGTGTGTTGATGAGGGAGTGCAGGGCATCAGGATTCTACTGATGATCTGCAGCAGGTGTGGTGATGGCTGACTAAGTGCAGGTTGGGACCAGGAGGGATGCTGGGAAATGTAGCTGACGGGCACTGAGCTGGTGACTGGTGACTGTGACACATATAGCTGGCAAAATAAACACACAACAACAAAAAGTTACTTTATTAACAACAAATAATAATCCTTCCACCAAACAAAGTAGTTTAGCAGAATAGTTGTCAATGTCAAGTATCACACAGATACAGAAACACACAGACAAAGCAGCGCAATTTGTGCTACAATACAATTAGGTCACAGGTGTGTTTTTACACAAGTGTATTTTACAACGTCCCAGGCAAATCATAATCAAGGACCGTAACCATCTGTTTTATAAATACACATAAGGGATAACAAATGCCCTGATAACAAATGCACTGGAAACACCGCACACCTGGACACTGTTGGGGTGGGGTTTTAAATAAAAAGTCAAAATATTACCATGAGACAACCACTCCACAATAATATCAGACAGAAAGCTAAAACCCAACTCCCACGCTGATCTATCAAAAAAAAAAAAAAAAAAAAAAAAACTAATGGATTAATAAAAGTAATCAATATGACCGTATATACAACATTGATGTCTGAATTGTAGTTTTATTGTTATCTTTTATTCATTGAGCTTTTGTGAACATAATACACAATTTATAATTGACATGACTAATGTCATTTTCTGCATAAATTATATATTTAATTGACTTTAAAATACTCTCTTTTACAGACAAATTATATTTTTAGATTTTAATTTCTGCTTGGTTTTTAATATTAGAAAAACATTAAGATTAAAGTGCATTTAATTATTGTGATATATATGCAAACAAAAGACAAATGCAAAGCTTTTAAATGTGCAAAAGACAAATGCAAAGCTTTTAAAGATAATATGCAAAAGAGAAATGCAAACAATATTCCAATCTTGTATTTCCTGATTAAAATATTTGCATCCTGTGAGTCAACAACAAAACATACACGGACGATACTCCTCTTCAAGGCCAGATGAAACATACCAAATCACAAAACAAATAGCATAGTTGATATATAAAACTGGATGACTAGTTATTTCCTATCACTTTATTTAGAAAAAACAAACAGATTTTAATTATTGGACCAAAAAACTCAACACATGCTCTGTTAACCTGGGTGTGCTATTTGATAAACTTTTGATAAACCCATATTAAACAATGTTTTTCCATCTTAAATTATCTCTAAATTACATCATAATTAATGATCAATCAATTTACCTATTTAGCACCCAAACTCTGAAACAGTCTTCATATTCTTGTTCGGAAGGCAGACACACTCTGTTAATTTAAATCTGGATTAAAGACCCTTCTCTTAACCTAGCATAACATACTGTCACATTTTTTGAAATCCCTTAAGAGATTGTTAGACTGTATTGATTAGGTCAACTGGAATTCAGGAACACTTCCCATAACACCCACTGCGTGTTGCATTAAAAGAGGAATGGCATCTACTTCTATTAGTTTATCTGTCTCATCCTTATCCCGAGGTTACCGTAGTCAGCCGGATCCAGTCCATATCCAGATGGTGGACCCAGAAACCACCACAACACAGGCATTAAATGTCAGTTCAAACCATGACAATTAGATGAGCCCTATGGACAGATCTGCAGTGAAGACCTCGACAACCAAACAAGTGCTCTACAGACCCCTAAGGCCAGCTATGAATGAGCCATGCCATCCAACATAGTTTCATCATGCTTACAGTCATTGAAAAGCCACTCATCTATACAGGCTAAACGACAGTTCCACCTTCCTGTTTCAAACTGCTGAACAGACTACAACTCTTGAAAATCAGTCAAAATCTGACACGTGTTGCTGCCTGGAATCATAAATCACACCATATTCATTAATTTGGCCAAAGGAGAACTGGCCTCCTGATTGAGCCTGGTTTCTCGACAAGTTTTTTTCCTCCTTTTCTGTCACATGATGGAAATTGGGTTCCTTGGCACTGTCGCTTTTTGCTTGCTTATTGGGGTTAAAAAGACACTTGATATTCAGTAATTCTGCATTATCGATTTGACTGCACTTGACACTATTGGATGAGTAATCCATAAGTAGTCCGTATGATATGACTCATGTCATGATTTGCATGCAAGTTCAAACACAGAGCTTCAAAAGAGATGCAAAAGAGAGATGCAAATAATAGGCAAACTCATGTGTTTCTTTGTTAACACGTGTTAGGTGCGTCTTAAACTTCTTGACATGTGCTTTCACTTTTTCCCTATTCATATTTTCTTGGCAGACTAAAGCTCAGGATTTAGTAATTAAAGAGATAATAATTCAGTAAAACAAAATTCACTAAAGACAAATTTTCTCTGAGTGTTTAATTTGATATCGTAATGTTTTAAGTCTGTTTAATCGTAAGTCCGCACTCAAAAGCTAAGTCTGTACAGACGAACATTCCCAATTTAAATCTAGATCGAAAACGCAGCATTCGCATAATGCACCTCATAACCTTGTACTCCAGTTATATCAGATCAAATGCACATGATTATCTTTGCTTAATGTTATGAAAAGAAGATATGCTAAATACTACCCAGGTAGTAGAATAAAAGGCCTTACATATACATACATTTTACACTACACACACCAACTTGTGAAGGAAACAGGAGGACTTTTGGACACTTTATTTTTTTGGTTTCTTGGACCTGTCATGCACAACCTGGGGTGCTTCTCAATATCCCTCCTCGTCTCCTATGTCCTCCATCCTATGACCCGGAAACTGATCGAGCTCAGATATCTTGAAGGACATCTCAATTCTCTAATTGCACCACGAGGAGGCGAGGATCGAGGAGTGAGGAGGCTTTCTGAGGAGTTATGATAGAGGATACACGGTGTATCCTATATGCGGAAGAGTTTTATCGACTAAAACGTGATACACATAATAATTCTCCTCCTATCACAATCATTTTAATTTATACTTTACCTTTGCAGTTTATATAAACCACACATCTCACATATTACAACAGGGTATCCTTTATTATTATTTTTTATTATGAATTTCTTAAATAAACAAACATCAACAACATAAGGTTAGATGCTTTGAGCGCTGCTGATGACGCTATGAAGTGACGCTCGAGTGATCAAGTTTTCCAATGTATAAAAAAGCTTTCATTCGATTCCTCTGTCCTTATTTTCTTTCCTTGCAGCCTTCCCTCGTATCTTACAGGGGGAGGAGCTGAGAAAAGCGAAGAAAGGTAACGAGGATGCACAAATAAGAAATGAGAAGCACCCTGATATTCTCCATTTCATTTAGTGTTGTGTTGGGACAATACATTTCAGGGTTAGTTCACCCAAAAATGAAAATTAGCCCATGATTTATTCACCCTGAAGTCATACTATAGGTTTATATGACAATCTTCCAGGCCTGTCGCGACAAGGCAAGCAAACCAAGCAATTGCTTGGGGCCCCGAGCTGACCTGGGGCCCCAAGACAACGACTAGTTAAGAATAAAATGCAACGACAAACTGTGTGAGCGCCCCTTTGATAGTCAATTACCCCTTTTCCACCAACAAGAACCGGGTGCTGGTTCAGAGCCAGAGCCAAAGCTGGTTCAGAGTTGGTTCGACTGACGAGCTTACTAAGAACCGGTTTGCCTTTCCACTGGCTAGAGAGCCACAACAGAGCCAGATCTTACGTCACTGTATACGTCTCATGTTGCCCAGCAACCGCTAGTGCGGTAGCGCCAAACACAAACACGCCAGGCTTGTTCTCGAGATGCATCGGCTTCTCGCAGATCGATCGCCGCATGATATCAAAGCACTGCGATAGCGATCTAAAAGCACAAGGAGTCGTATGCTCTCCAAACACTCCCGCAGCTCCGATCGGTCCTCGCCGCTCCGATGCATCTCGAACAAGCCATCAACAATAACGGACGTTGCAATACTATGGATGCTCATGGGTTTGCAAAAATACATCGGAATCCAACGCGTTTGTGCAGCTCGCCGTAACTTACATAGACGGATATTATAATCGAGCTGCTATTAGCTCGACTAGCTGCTATTTAAAAATGGCGGTCACAAGTTTCTATTCGTCTTGTTGGTCACGGTAACCCCGCCCCCAGCAAAGAGACGCAAGCGGTTCTTTCTTGGCTCCGTTCTAGACCCTGCAATGATTTGGTGCTACTTAAGAACCAGTTTTACTGGTTCGGAGCTGGTGCTTTGGCGGTGGAAAAACAAAGAACCGATTTGAAACTAGGCTCTGGCTCCGAACCAGCACCATCTCTGCCTTGGTGGAAAAGGGGTAAGAGAGGTAAAGTGCAATGACACTGTTATCGGGATCCCCCTCAAGGGGCCCCCCTCAGTAGTCGCTGACAGCAGCCAGCCAACCACGGTTTTCAAACCGAACGGTTCGTTGGACCATTTTTCCTGCCGACCAAAATTTCGTCATTTCAAATGTAGGCGCGTTGTATGGGGCGCCGTTTGTAAAGCAGCTCACGCTGAAAATAACAGCAATATTTTGTCACATTTAGCTTTAAACAATGTTTAAAAAACTGGTATGAATTTTTGACGGTCACTTTTTACCACATTTACAACAATATTTGTCAACTTAGAGATATTTTAAATAGTTAAATCTAAATATTAAATGTTACACCTAAATGTTAAATATAAATCTAAATCTAAATGTTAAATGTTAAATCTAAATATTAAATCTAAATCTAAATGTTAAATCTAAATGTTAAATCTAAATCTAAATCTAAATGTTGAATCTAAATGTTTTGGGTGAAACTAAATATTTAACTAATATGCAAATTCAAAATGCCGGTAACCGGAAGTGCCAAAATAAAAGCTCGAGGTGGTCAGTCTGTGTTTATAGCATGGTTTACTTTATAGTGTCAAATAACGAATAAAAATCATCTCATAATAATAACTATAATATAAAGATAATAACTACCTAAAATAATAAACACGTTTGGAGAAACTGTAGAGTTTCGTGATGAGAGTAATGACATGACATTCAGTCAAAGTGAGCCCCCTAGTGGCTGGCTATTATGGCTACAGGTTATAAGTTCCGCACTTTTCATAAAAGTTACACTAGCCTACTCTTCAAATACAGTTTCTCCAAACGTGTTTATTATTTTAGGTAGTTATTATCACGATAATCCATGTCCAAGAGTCCATTTCCTCGAATGAGATGGTTTTTATTCGTTATTTGACACTATAAACCATGCTATAAACACACACTGACCACCTCAAGCTTTTATTTTGGCACTTCCTGCTACCGGCATTTTGAATTTGCATATTAGTTAAATATTTAGTTTCACCCGAAACATTTAGATTTAACATTTAGATTTAGATTTAACATTTAGATTTAGATTTAACATTTAGATTTAGGTTTAACATTTAGATTTAGATTCAAAATTTAGATTTAGATACATCATTTAGATTTAGATTTAGATTTAACATTTAGATTTAGATTTAACATTTAGATTTAATGTTTAGATTTAGATTTAACATTTAGATTTATATTTAGCATTTATATTTAACATTTAACATTTAGGTGTAACATTTAATATTTAGATTTAACTATTTAAAATATCTCTAAGTTGACAAATATTGTTGTAAATGTGGTAAAAAGTGACCGTCAAAAATTCATACCAGTTTTTTGAACATTGTTTGAAGCTAAATGTGACAAAATGTTGCTGTTATTTTCAGCGTGAGCCGCTTTACAAACGGCGCCCCATAGCGTTGAGCGTCTCTCAAAATGTAGAGACGCCGGGGCGACCACAACATTGCCCAACATCAAATGGCAAACGTAATGCAACCGGAATGAAACTGCTCGTTATTGTGTGGTTGACGGACCGTTTATCAGTTTGGACCAGTGCAGCGCGAGCCGATCTTGATCAAGCGACACTGTTACTACACAGCGCTAATAACTAAGAGATCCCGTAAAGAAAGCATTTGAATTCGCCACAGAAGTAATAACATCGCTGCGAGATCTAGTGAGAAACATTCACATAGTTTGGCAGGAATAGTAGGCTATAATGCCTTCAAGTAACATTACGTCGGTTTTATTTTGACATTATGAATACAATGCCCTCAAATGTTAATCTGAACCAGAGCCCGTCTACGGAGAGCCTTGGCACTTCCTATTAGCCCCATTGTATAGATCTTGGTTGCAGTTCCATTAGAATTCCACTGGAGGTGATCGCGGGCGAGTGCAGACTGAATGGGAGTCAATGGGGCTAGATGGCTAAATGTGTCTCTTTCACCCGATTGCCGTTGAGAAATCTCAGATTTGATAGTAGGTTTTGCAAGTTCAACATGGGTTATAGGTCGAAAGTTGAATGAACGAGTACTTATTTCTTTTCGATTTCTTACAGGTTGAGTTGTTGTTGCCCATAACACGCTAGCATTCTGCTAATGACGTCAGCATTCTGACAGTGTATGACTCGATGTTCTCATTGGGGGAACATGACCATCGCCACTTTACGGTCGAGACTCCGTTACCTCGAAAGAGGTGGAGCCCCTTTGCTTATTCCCCGATCTAGCCTTGCCAATTCTTTCCCCCTCTTCCATTGCCAGTGGGCAGCAGTGTGCAGCTCGGGGATGCCACCAAGCCTTCCCATGCACCCTCTGCCCCACCCTGGAGCCAGGTAAGAGTGGGACAACACACTGAGACTCTGCTTCGGGCTGCCTCAGTCCCTCCTGAGCCGAGTCCCTGTGTTCCACCTGGCTGCCCCAACCCGGGTACATCTGTGGTCCCGTTGGTCGCGCTTGCATGGTGTCTGGGAGCCTGGCTAGTGCTTCCCAGTCCGTCTCGCTGGCTGTGGTATATTTTCCCCTAAACCTAACTATTCTGGGGCGTCTCCAATCGACACCCAATTGATCTTACTATCGGTGGCGTCTCCAATCGACACCAATCTTTTATATGGGGCGTCTCCAATTGACACCCAATACCTTAAACTGGGGCGTCTACAAATCAACACCCAATACCTTTATACTCTAGCTCTTGCGTCTTCAGTCGACAACTGGCCGAGTTTTCTAACTAACTTGCTTCCTGAAACTAGCTTCCTGTGCAGGAAAAAATCGACAAAGAGACCTGCAAATGTCCTTTAAATGCTTTAATAACAACCAGTCTTCCCGAGCAGTTCTCAGGGAATCTCTCCCAAGAAGCAAGCCCGGATGAAAAATCTTGTGAGTATTCACTCTAGCTGCTAGTTCAGGTTTGGCTGAAGGCTACAGGTTGTCCGGTCAGAACAATGTCTCACTCAGGTTATATTCCAAATCGTTGTTTTATTAAAGGTGCATAGATGTGTGGTTCTGTGAATACAAAATACAGATATGAATATATAAACAAAACTCAAGAACAATATGAATAAAGCTTATTTGGTAAATTACTGACGAATAAAGGTAAAATATAACACAATACAATTTCTATGATGAAATACTTGAGTTTACAGAACAAAATACAGTGTGCTAACGCTGTGCACGAGCTGTGCATGCGAGCATGGCTACCGCTGCATGTGCCGTCAAACCGAGAGGTAAACAACTATGAGCGCATATGCGCGACCTGAGATACAACGTGCATTACGGTTTATAAGGAATAAATATAACTAATACTCACAACGAATGACATAAATATACATGGAATGGCAGTAATGTCAAAGCAGCCGAATATAATTAAGTAAACAACATTAAATGTAAACACAGATACAGTCGGATTAGCGTTCGTTGAGACTGTTCAGTAATTATGTGATTACTTACTGTAATGCACGCACACGCACAATCTATAAAACTCCTCCGTTTTGGGCTAATACACTATACTCCACTCTACAAACTATATACAATATTCAGCCGATCTCCTTTCCCATTATCATCTGTCAACTTTCTTCTCCGTCACTTTGCGAACTCCGGTGGAAAGTTTTGGAATAGTCCATTTCTCACTGAATGACAGGGGTAACTGGCAGAGTCCATGTGCTGCTAAAAGGGAACACTTTCTACAGCCGCCCCCAAATTCACAGTGTGAATTTGCCGACTTTAAGTGTCTTTGCTACATTAAGTTAAAGCTAGTCGGGAAGAGAGGGCAGACAAATAATCTTGGCTACAGGTCGGGTGTAAGTTTTGCCGTTAACCTGTATTTCCGCAGATCTGATTCTCTTGTCCAACCCAGGAAAGACCTGAACAATTCTCCCAACAGGCCAAAGAGCGCGGGGCAGTTGTTGGTCCACGATCATGACTATGTCCCCGACCTGCATGTCAGCTTCTTCATTCTTCCATTTCTGTCTGATCTGGAGGTTGGGTAGGTAATGCCGAATAAAGTGCTTCCAAAAGTGGTCAGCCAAGAGCTGGCTATGTCTCCATCTCTTTCGGCTCAGGAGTTCAGAGTCTTGGTATACCACTTGCGGTAATGAGGCATCTCGCCGCCCCATCAGCAAGATGTTAGGAGTTACTGGATCTGGATCCGAGATGTCCGAAGAGGTGTAGCCAATGGGTTTGGAGTTGAGAATTCCTTCTATTTCTATGAAGACAGTTCTCAGCACTTCTTCTGTAACTGTCTGGCTGCCAATGGTGACGTGAAGTGCAGCCTTTAGAGAACGGATTTCTCTCCCCCAACATCCACCGAAATGGGGTGAACTGGGTGGATTAAAGATGAATCTTATTTGTTGGCTAGCGAGTTGGGCTTGAAGCTCAGGATGAAGGGCAATGAATGACTCTTTCAGTTCCCTTTCTCCTCCCTTAAAATTGGTGCCTTGGTCTGACAGAAGCTCAAAGGGTTTACCACGTCTGGAGATGAATCGTCGTAAAGCCATCAAGAAGGAATCTGTGTTGATGCTGGTGAGTATGTCAATGTGGACTGCACGAGAAGTCATGCATTTGAAGATGATTCCCCATCTTTTTTCATTCCTGCGTCCCACCTTTATAGTGTAAGGTCCAAAGCAATCCACACCTGTTGAGTAGAAGACAGGTTGATGGATCCTCAATCTGGCAGGTGGGAGGTCCGCCATTTTTGGTGGATGTGGTTGTCCCCGCCATCTCTGACATTCTGAACATTGTCGTTGGTGGTTTCTGACTGCAGCCCGTCCCCGTATCACCCAGTATTTTCGGCGAAGTTCAGCAAACACCCTATCTGGTCCTGGGTGATGTAGTCGATTATCATAGTCCTTGATTACCAGTTTGGTAGTCGGATGAGAGGAGTCAAGGACAATAGGATGTATCGTATCTTCCTCTAGCTGGCTGAATCGACGGAGGCGACCGCCAACACGTATGAGTTGGGTGTCCTCATCAAATTCTGGAGCTAAGCACAGCAAGCGACTATTTTTTGGTAAGGATTTACCTGCTCTTAGGAGGAACAGTTCATCTGGAAATGAGTCAGTTTGGCTCTGACGAAGTACTGTAAGTTCTGCCTCTTTGTGGTCATCTGCTGTTGGGATATCAGTGGCCGCCCCGTTGACATACTGGATGTAAGCCTTCAGTAGCTCTGAAAGCGTATGGTATTTCTGTGGATCGGGAGGAGGTGGAGTGGAGATTGACAGACCAATGAAAATCGGCTTTCTCAGTTCACTGTCCTGATCAATGGTCGTAAGTGGTGGCATCTCTGGCCAATGGTCAATTGTCTGTCTGAGGAATTTTGGCCCCTTATTCCATCTGCTTTCCTGGCCTATGTCACAGATCAGTTTTCCTTTTGTGATGTCATCTGCGGGGTTCTCCTTTGATGGCACGTATCTCCAGTTATCAGACTCTGTGAGTTCTTGGATTTCTGCCACTCTAGTGCCTACGAAAACTTTAAAACGACATGATTGTGACAGCAGCCAGGTAAGGACAGTTGTGGAGTCAGACCACAGAGTAACACTATGGATGGGCAAAGTTAGCTCTGTCTTCAGAACTTTTGCGAGTTGTGCACCTGTGAGTGCTGCACATAACTCCAGCCGTGGAATGGTTTGCTGCTTTTTCGGTGCTACCCGAGATCTACCTGTTACAAAGGAAACTTCCACACTACCTTCAGGATTTTCAGTTCGTAAGTAGGCCACAGAACCGTAGGCTCGTTCTGAAGCGTCGCAGAAAATGTGGATCTGCCTCATGCTGGTAGGCTGATCCAGTTCTTTACTGCAGTAAGACCTTGGCAAAACAATGTGCTGTAAACCATCCAGCTCACTCTCCCATGCTTTCCACAAATTCAACAGGTTCTCAGGCAGACGGGGATCATCCCACTCTCTTTTCTTGTCCCATAACTGCTGTACGATCACCTTGGCCCGGGTTGTGAATGGCACAATATAACCTATGGGGTCATACTGTCTAGCGAGGATATGGTATATGCTCCGCATAGTTGGAAGTGGGTGGTCTGTCTGCCGCTGCTTATAGGAGAGAGTATCTGATGAGCAATTCCAGTGTAACCCAAGAGTTGACTCTTGTGCATCTTGATGACCTTCGCTGAGCCACTGGATGCTACTTTGAGATTGAGCATCAGCTGGCAGGTGGCTGATGACTGATGGATCATTGCTTGCCCACTGTCTCAGGTCAAAGCCTCCAGAACTTAAGAGGCTGCGGAGTCTGTCTACATGACCTTTCGCTCTCTCACTTGAGGTGAAGCTCTGAAGGCAGTTGTCAACATAAAATGATTTCTCTACTGAGAACTGCGTGTCTTCAGACTCACTGTGATCCAGAACGTGCTTCTGTAACGCGTATGTTGTGCAGCAAGGACTGCACGTGGTTCCGAATGGAAGTACTTGCCATTCATACACGTCTGGTGCCTTGTCACTTTGAAGATTTCTCCAAACGAATCTCAGTAGTGGTTTGTCCTCCGGTAAAAGGCGCACTTGGTGGAACATCCCACGAATGTCACTACTAATAGCGATGGAATGTTCGCGGAATCGCAGAAGAACTGACAGAAGAGAAGGACTGAGTGTTGGACCAGGGAGTAAGTACTTGTTCAGATTGTGGCCTTGGTAAACAAACGAACAGTTGAAGACAACCCTTTTCTTCCCATTATGCTCCACCAAATGATGTGGAATGTACCAGCTCTCTTTGGAACAGTCCACCTGCTTAGGAGTGAGTTTCGTGATGTATCCAGCTTGCTGTAACCTGACTATCTCCTCTTGGTAGGCTGCTGCTTGTTCGGGATTCTTGTTCAGACGATTCTCTATTCCCCTTAATTGTGGCAGGACAGCTTCCTTTGGTGCATGTAGACATGGCATACCTTTGGCACGTAGAAGAGGGGTTGCATAGCGCTGGATCCTGTTAACATCCACTCTCACGGTTTTGTCCTGGAGAAGTTGGATGGACTCTTGGTCTTGTCTAGACCTTGTCAGTACCTTTTCATTTCGATATGGAAGAATGTCCATTTTCCACAGTTTCTCCACATTCGCATAAAGGTCGTTACTGGGCTGTAAGCTAGTGAAAAGACATTGCTGTGGGGAAAGACTGCTGGTTAGTTCTTGTGCTGGGCCTTGTAGTGTCCATCCTAGGCGTGTTCTCACAGCAGCAGGGCCACCAGGTGGACCCAGTCTGACTGGTTCTATGGGTGTGATGAGATGAGGGCAGTCAGAACCAATAAGAACTACTGGTTTCACTTTGTGAAGGTGCTTTAGTGGCAGGCCTGCAAGGTGCTTGTACTTCTTCTGGAGTACCTTGACGGGATGCGTATGCTCTGCTAAACCCAGGCTGCTGGCTGTAAATGCGTTCCGTATGCTGAAAGCCTTACGAGGGTTAGCCACTGAAGATACAGTGAAGGTCACAGCCGCCCCGTTAATGGTCTGTGTATCTTGCCTGACTGTACGGAGAACCAAGTCCTCTGGCTGTCCTTTCAGATTTAACTTCTGCACAGCTTCATGTAAGATGATGGTCCGCTCTGACCCATCATCGAGAATTGCATATGCCTCCATGGATTTGTTGCCATTTCGGAGCAGAACTTTAGCCACCTTCAGCAGAATTTTATTGTCACAGGTTGGACGATCCACATACAATACTGCACTGGCTGGAACTGTTTCTTCTGTGGCTCTGCTCTGGTCATTTACATCATGTAAGGCCAGCAAGTGTTTTCTGTTACAAGATGGACAGAGGGCTTTCAGTGTGCAATTGGCAGCATGATGACCACGCCCACAGCGCCAGCATCTATTTTGGCCTTTAATCCAATTCACCTTCTGCTCTTTGTCAAGTAACTTAAAGTTCTCGCAGCCATTCAGGAAATGTCTGTTGTTGTCGCAGTAT
Source organism: Scardinius erythrophthalmus (assembly GCF_964197995.2). Classification (NCBI taxonomy): domain Eukaryota; kingdom Metazoa; phylum Chordata; class Actinopteri; order Cypriniformes; family Leuciscidae; genus Scardinius; species Scardinius erythrophthalmus. The sequence goes on from NC_138230.1 coordinate 13,549,452, forward strand.
GGACAGTAAACATTCACCCCTTCTCTCTTAGCAGCAGTTGGTTTGGGTGGATAAACTGGTGATGCTGAGCTGGCCTTTGGTTTCTCTGTACCAAGGAGGATGGTAGTGGGTTTGCGGGGCTGTCTAGAGTCTCTCCTCAGCTCCCTCCTCTGCACTGTCGAAACTCTAGACTGACTGGTATAGTCAGTGTGATCATCCTGAACTTGTAGCTCGTACTCAAGCCAGTCCGCAAAGTCCAATAATGTGGGGATAGTGACATGAAGAGGATGTGTATACCTCTTGAAACCGGACCTGAGATCATGTGGCAGTTTGCTCATCAGTCTGGACACATGTGATCCGCACTCCAACTCGACGTTGCCTTTCTGACCCAGCTGTTCCAACATACTGACCAAGGAACGCACTTGGAGACCGAACATGCGAAAAGTTTTCACATCTCCACTGCGAATGTTTGGTCCATCCATTAGTTCTGCAATGCGTTGTAAGGCTAGCTGATGGGGCTGGCCATACATTTTATTGAGGGCTCTCATGGTGTTTGTGAAAGGAAAGCTTGAGTTACTGTATGAGTCTGCCACAAGTAGGGCTTCTTCCAACTTAAGATGGTCAGTGAGGATCTGATACTTGAATCGCTCTGTTGCATCCTCAGGCAAAATGTTCTCCAATGCTATTCTCAGTCTGGAAAACTCTCTAGGATCAGGGGATGTTAGGAAGGGAATGGTTGGAGAAGGGCCTCTGTACATTTTCTCCTGCATTGATGGAGGCGGATGGAGATGGAGTCTGTAGCCTGGTTGCGGAGGTGGCATACGCTCATATGCTGGGGTCTCAAACTCTGACTGATAAGCTGGAATATGTTGGGAGGAACGAGAGTACCTGGGTTGAGGTGGGTCACTGTAACGCACTTGTGATGGTACTCTATCATGTATTGAGGAGGAAATGTCCATGTTTCTGAAATCCTCAGCTAATCCAGGATGCTCATCCATTTTAGCTGGGCACAGTTCTCTCATGGCCGTAGGTGGAGTTGGTGGGTTTGTCCGTGGGGCTGGAGTAGGACGGAACCGTTGTGGAGTCTCAGGGCTCACCACTGGAGAAAAGGGACCTGGAGATAGCACTGGTAAAGTCACTGGCCTGGAGGGGGCTCCCCTTTCTGCCTTAAGACTTTGAAGTTCCTGATGTAACATGGCATTCTGTTGTCGCATCTCCTGTAATGCTGAAATAATCTCTGGAAGCTGGCTGGTTTGTTGCCGCAAGTCGGCGTTCTCGCGTTTCATCACCTGCAGCATGGCTGTAAGCTCTGCTTCTTCTCGCCCATCGGATCTTTCACTTTGCCATTCATCTCTCAATGTCCACTTATCATAATCTAACTCTTGACTGATAGGAGAAGTCGATTGGGTCCGTCCTACCATACTTGGTGACTGGACCCTGCTATGGCTGAAGTCTGGGAGTGGCTGACGATGTGACAATGGCTCACCAAGCTCGTAGTCCGCTAAATGAGTCGGTGGGTTGATCTGTCTTTGTGGACGCACGACAGGCGTTTCTCTCTCGGGATGAGACATCTCTGTAGCAATTCACCAATCCGGCTCGAAGGACCATGAAAAATCTTGTGAGTATTCACTCTAGCTGCTAGTTCAGGTTTGGCTGAAGGCTACAGGTTGTCCGGTCAGAACAATGTCTCACTCAGGTTATATTCCAAATCGTTGTTTTATTAAAGGTGCATAGATGTGTGGTTCTGTGAATACAAAATACAGATATGAATATATAAACAAAACTTATGAATAAAGCTTATTTGGTAAATTACTGACGAATAAAGGTAAAATATAACACAATACAATTTCTATGATGAAATACTTGAGTTTACAGAACAAAATACAGTGTGCTAACGCTGTGCACGAGCTGTGCATGCGAGCATGGCTACCGCTGCATGTGCCGTCAAACCGAGAGGTAAACAACTATGAGCGCGACCTGAGATACAACGTGCATTACGGTTTATAAGGAATAAATATAACTAATACTCACAACGAATGACATAAATATACATGGAATGGCAGTAATGTCAAAGCAGCCGAATATAATTAAGTAAACAACATTAAATGAGAACACAGATACAGTCGGATTAGCGTTCGTTGAGACTGTTCAGTAATTATGTGATTACTTACTGTAATGCACGCACACGCACAATCTATAAAACTCCTCCGTTTTGGGCTAATACACTATACTCCACTCTACAAACTATATACAATATTCAGCCGATCTCCTTTCCCATTATCATCCGTCAACTTTCTTCTCCGTCACTTTGCGAACTCCGGTGGAAAGTTTTGGAATAGTCCATTTCTCACTGAATGACAGGGGTAACTGGCAGAGTCCATGTGCTGCTAAAAGGGAACACTTTCTACACCGGAGGATCTCAGACAAATTCCATTGAGAATCCCACCGTAAAACACAGATACAACAGTTTTTATTAGAGGTCGACCGATAGTGGATTTACCGATAACGATTAGGTTGGGCCATACTTGCCGATAACCAATTAATCAACCGATAGTTTTTAAAATTGATACTGGATAAAAACAAATTGCACCTTGATCATTCATATTAGTTTGATAGTGCATTAACTATGGTTAACAAATAAAAACCTTAATTTAAAAAATAGTACATGTTAATTAACAAACAAACAATGAACAATCCTTATACAGCAGTTATTAATTTTATTGTAAGTGTTATCATTTCATATAAATCCAAACAGTCATGCTTAAAGATGGCCAACTTTAAATATCTACAACGCCAGAGCATTAAAATGATATAAATATTACATGTATAGTCTCACACTTTTGCTTCTATTTTATAAACTTGATGATTATCTAATCAAAATAACAAAAAGTTATTGTAGTGTAAAGTGTAAAGTGATGATGAAAAAATAACCGAAATCGAATGCTTTTCTGATTTGTTTATATGTTTCTCTCGGCTGTATGAACTTCAGTTTGCTATCTTACATCTCTAGCTTTAAATATGCAACTTCTCTGCATATTTAATGCATAAAAGTGACCAGCTGGATATAAACTAATGCAAATAGATGGTAACAATTGTGACATTAAACATTCGGGTCGGACTTACGTTTATTTTTGTCAGTGTTTTAAAGGAGCATTTCACCCATGGGAACACTGATCTTTATTGAAAGTGGGTCATATATGTAGTCGAAATGTAAAATAAATTTTGAATTTGGTGCCTTCTTGACTGAGGAAAGAAAGAAAGTAACTTCAGGACGCATTTGTATGAAAGGTCTTCAGGTCTTCTGCCTCGGCTGCTTTTCGCTATGCGGCTCGTAAAGATGGCCACAAACACCTGATTCGAGCATCAGACTTCCGAAATCCTCTTCTTCTACATCATATTGAGTACCCTCCGCTATTGTCATATCTTCACAGCTGGCTCCACAGTGCCTGTTAGCTTAGCTTCCAAACAAGATGGAGGATATTGCTTTTAGTTTCAGAAAGTGAAGTCTCACCAAAACTGTAATATCTCACTCTGATCTGTAATAGGCCTGTAGCGTGAGCGGGTCCCGCCCCCTGGAATAATGAGGAGCTAGTGTTTGTAGTCTCTACACTTTTCAATGAAATGTGACTTCCTGCTTATTATGACGCAAAATGATGATTTTTACGTCATAATAAGCAGGAAGTAAAACACTTAAATCCTTATTTCTCCCATCTCAGGGAAAAATGAACGAAAAATCCACATTTATTATAATATATGACTGGGTTTCTAACAATACAAAGCTTAATGCAAATGGGTGAAGTGTCCCTTTAACTGCTTGAGGTACTACTAATGTTAGCATCCTCTCAGCCTTGAAGGCAAACAAACATACTGTTTTGCTGTTCTTTCTCTACTAATGCAGCATTTAGTCAACAAATTAATCACTTTATAATGATATGACAAAATGTTATGTATACCTACATTTTAGCTGTCTGTCGGTGTTTAAACGCGTGTCTGATGTCTGCGCTCTCCACGCAGCGTGTGCTCACAGTGCAGCACGCAGCATCACGTGTCGAAATAAACAACACGAGGCATCAGTGATAGTTTTTATTACACCTCTAGAGGCCGCTCTTGTACTGCATGATGCCAGCAGACCCTTCTCAGCTCTCTCTTACTGTGTAATGAATGACAGCACGCGCTTCTCAGCCGCTCCAGCAAACGGACGCATACAGGAAAAACTATCGGTATGTATTTTTTTGCCGATACCGATAGTTCCACCAATCAACTATCGGTGCCGATTAATCGGCAAAACCGATGAATCGGTTGACCTCTAGTTTTTATGGAATCGAAAAAATCCCCGTCCGATTATAGTGAGATTTCATCGTTACGTGGAGAAGGAGGCTGTGCTCAAATTCGCGAAATCGTCAAAGGAAATTACTTTCAAGGGACACAGAATCAAGTTCTATGAGGACTTTTGCGTTTCGATGGATAACAGGAGAGCTGCGTTCAACAACATCAAGGGCCTGTTTTATAAACGCGGTGTTCGTTTTGGCATGATTTACCCGGCCAGACTTCGCGTGTCTTACAACAACACTGAGCACTATTTTGACTCTCCTGAGGCAGCAGAAAAATTCTACCACCAAAATTTTGCTGAGTAACTTTTGAGGAGCGGCGTTGACAAGGAGATACAGTACATCTCTCTCTCTCTCTCTCTCTCTCTCTCTCTCTCTCTCTCTCTATGCCTTAAAAGTGGACCAAGTTTTCATGGCGATTCGCAGTCTTTAAATCCATATAATATGTGTTGTCATTGATTGAAAAATCTGTTTGCTTATAGTAGGCTACTTGTAACAGCAAGAAAGAACACAAAGTAAGTTAACCCCAGTTTTACATGAGGCATATATATCTGCGTGGTGCAACTGGTAAAGCAAGTGCGCTTGTGTCACAGCGACCTGGGTTCAGATCTAGTCCATAGTAGTTCCAACATTCAATGAACATGTAGACTAATCTGTCCCCAGTGTCTCACTGATGGTCTCCGGATAAGTTATTTACTGGTATACTGGGATGTCATGTCAGTAAATGTAAAATTCTTAAGCTGTGCCATTAAGTATAAATATTACTTTATTGTATTTGAAGCACATAAATACAATACTGCACACACTTCAAGTTTATGGAATGCCAAAGCTGACTTTATTATAAATAAATAAATACATAAATAAATATACAAAGAAGTGTAAAAGGCAAAAATACATAAATAAATTCATAAATAAATATACAAATAAATGTAAAAAAGTTTTTTATTTCCTTATTTATGTATAATTGTATTTTTTCACACATTTATTATTTTATTTTATTTATACATTTATTTATTTCCACTTTTATTTATTTCCACATTTATTTATGTATATATGTTTTTATGTCTACATTTATTTATTTTCACATTTATTTATTTCTACATTTATTTATTTCCACATTTATTTATTTCTACATTTATTTATTTATACATTTATTTGTCTGTATGCTAATGAGGGGGGCGTGTTTTACCTCAGACATCAGCAATCGAGCTCAGAGTGGCAGTGCCACAAATGTCATACTGCATTACATAATTTCCCCACTATTTGATTGGTTCTTCCTATGCAAACCCCTCTGTTACTAGGTAAAGCAAACTTTGTTTTAATGATGACTTCATTTGTTAATCACAAGATTCTAACAGACTGTCTAGTTTCATTTACCAAACTATGTTATTTATACACTCACACGCACACACACTCAGTAACAAGTTTTTCCATTGGTTTCGTACAGTATATCCTGTTCAAATGTTAGATGTTAAATAAGGTTAGATGTTAGAAACATGGTTAGTTTAATATACAGTTTAAAATTTCTACGACAGTGTCTGATAAAAAAAATGAATGAATTCATCTAATGAATAAGTACTAGTATCTTTAAAAAGGTACTAGTACCTAAAGAATAAGCACTAGTATCTAACAAATATAGGCACCTAAATAATAAGCACTAGTAGCTAATGAATAAGTAGTACTTAATGGAAAAGATACTACTATCTCAAAAATAAGTACTAGTAGCATGAAAATAGATATTAGTAGGTTTTAAGGATTAAATGTTAAATAAATACACATCGATAATGAAAAAGATGCATTGGGATTGGCATTTTAAGGGACACTTCACCCATTTGCATTAAGCTTAGCATTGTTAGAAACCCAGTCATACTATTGAATGGTCGTGCAACACTCTCTCATTTTCCCCTGAGACGGGAGAAATCCGTTATTTACCTCTTACACTTCCTCCTACAATGATGCAAAAATCATCATTTTGCGTCATTGTAGGAGGAAGTGTAAGAGGGGGGGATTTCTGTTGAGACTACAGACACTCGTTCCTCATCTTTCCCAGGGGGCGGGAACCGCACACGCTACAGACCTATTACAGATCAGTGGGTGGGACTTTACTCTCTGAAACTGAAAGCAATATCCTCCATCTTGTTTGAAGCTAAGCTAACAGGCGCTGTGGAGACAGATGTACAGTTATGACAATAGCGGAGGAGAGTGCTCAATATGATATAGCCTAGAAGAAGAGGATTTCGGAAGTCTGATGCTTGAATCAGGTGTTTGTGGCTACCTTTACAAGCCGCATTATAGCGAAGAGCAGCCGAGGCAGAAGACCTGCCTGCCGCGGACGAGGAGCCCGGACTGGCTCGAGTTAGGGCGGACTGGTGGCGCCAGTGATCTCACTATGCAACTACGAACCGCTACGAACACAGAGATAGAGTCCGTCTGCGGCAAAGAATTTCAACGATGACAATTTCTCCCGGACGAAATCTCTGAATCAGACGAGGACACGGACGTTTGTGTTGAGAACTATCCTAGTTTCGCACCGCATATGTTCTGACTGAACATCCAGGTACCATGCAATAATTCACCTTTTCGAAAGAAATACAAACGAGGAGTAATGCACTAATGAGTTCGCCAACTAACTAGACATTTTGTGTGAAATGAATTTCAAGCTCTGGTGGTAGCTAGCCTTGTAGACGGAAGAGTGATTTCACTTATAGGCAGATATGCGCTTTCTGGATTAGTGGGAGTGGCTTGCGGAGCTGTGCAGTGTGGTGCATTGTGGGAGTTGTTGTCTTTCATACAAATGCGTCCTGAAGTTATTTTTTGTCTTTTCTCGGTCACGAAGGCACCAAATTCAAAATTTATTTTACATTTCGACTACATATATGACCCACTTTAAATAAAAAACAATGTTGAAATGGGTGGAATGCCCCTTTAAAGACATTGTAAATTCAATTAGAGTTAGACAACACGTGTCAGGACCTACTCATCGTCGTAATCATACTCTAGATCTAATATTATCACACAGAATAGATGTTGATGAAAGACAAGTACTTTGTTTAGGCTTGGCTTGTAGGGAATTCCAAACCTGCATATTTTCAAACGCACATAACTATAGAATCCATTCTAAATGCGCATGTGAAATGCGCATCAGCGTTTCTCACAGGTTCGCGTTTAAAGTCTGTGTAGAGAGAATGGTGTCGTCTTAGCGGCCCCTAATTTAATAACAAATGATCGTTGTGACGGAAGCGAATCAATCAAAACTAACTTTAGCTGGAAAATAACTTAACTCTGCTATAAAGCCAAAACAATCTCTGTTACCTTAAATTATACGCTTATCTCTGTAAAGCTGCTTTGAAACAATCTACATTGTTAAAAGCGCTATATAAATGAAGATGACTTGACTTGACTTAAAACGGCTTGTCATAGTCGTAGCCTACCACTTCTTGAGGGCGCAATTTTTGAATTTGAATTCATCACGAGCGCGGGATTTGATGTTTACGGTCACTGCTGAGAATGCAGATGAAGATCGCTGGATAAAGGGCTGAATTTGGATCTGTTTCTTGCAAAGTGCAAACATATGGTTTCTAAAGATTTGGATTACATCAAGCGAATAAAATTGATGTCTTTTGTGAATTTATGTTGTGTTTTGGTGTATTAAAGGTATAGCGGAGGATTTTCCCGAATTTTAGAGAAGAACCGCCCTCTCCACTTTTTGAAAAAATGCACATGCGCAACACTCTACCTGCTCCCGAGAGGGAACGCCTATTAAAAGTGTGCACGAGAGAGCATGCACGCGCTAATCATAGCTTACATTAACTTTTACTAGCAGTGATTTTAAATGGATTTCTAAAAATAGCATGCCAAACTTTACCTGTCAAGTAGAAACTTCGCAACCGAGGCATCAGTGGGAAGCCCAACCTGTGTCTTGAGCACACGCCATCGTGTGAATCGTGTGCACGAGCACGTACGACGGCCTTACATAAACATATCACCAGAATGATTGACACTTAGGAGGACCAATAGTCTTGATGATCCACCCGGAAAAAGAAAATCCTCCGCTATACCTTTAATTTAAGATAAGAGTAAGACATCATTCGAAACTGTAAAGGGTCTATTTTTATCTGTGTACACTCACAATAAAAACAAAATATTGCGCTTTTGTAAAATAAAGAAAAGCAGGATGCGCTGTCTGCCGTCTCAGTTTGCTTTTCCCTGAAGTTGTGCGTGTCACAAAAATGAACCGAAACTCAGCAAGCATAGGCTACTACTTGTTGCAGTTTTTTCTTTTGTTTTGTTAATCTATATTTAAATTAAATATATTTCGTTTATATTTATTCCTTTTATATACGTATACATAGATATTCTGTTTTTCTCCTTGAACTGAAACGTTGCATGTGCGTGATGTGACGATGTTTGAATCTTAATGATCTATTTTCACATGTAAAACTGAAAAAATTTTTTTGGTATTTTTAATGGTTCATAGACACTTATCCATTCTAATTTAATTCTAATAATTCAGGGGGAAAACCCAAAATTAACATCCCTAGCCTATATATATTGTGGCCCCTCATTTTAAGATGGGAACAATCCCCCCCCATCTTCATAACTGTAGCCTACGTAGTTTTAAGAAATGGTTTTGGGTAGGTTTAGGGGTAGGAGTAGGATTAGTGGCTCAAAATATCTTGTAATGCTATATTGTTAATAAAACTGCCATTTCTTTCCACTTATCTGTCCGTTACATTTTATCCTTTTTATATTCTGTATAAAATGGGTATATTTAGGTTTTGGAGTACATTTATCTATAAAATGGTAAAAGGGAAATTATACAGATACCTTTATGATATGAAAGATTTGTAAATAGTTTTAAAAAATAAAACGTTTTGTAGCTGTAAAATCGTAATAATTTTATGTTTAAATGTTGCAGATATGTCCATATCATACGTTTCAGCATACTACCTATTGACCTACTGCATTAGCCAGTATCTTGTCTAAAGTACTGGAGAGAATACTGTTAACAAAGCTAGAATTGTATGTCCTTACTACTGACAATCAGTTTGGGTTCAAAAGAAAGCATGGAACTGACCTGTGTATCTATGCTCTTAAAGAGATTGTGTTCAGGTACACAAGCCTGAATACATCTATATTCCTGTGTTTTATTGAAGGCATTTGATAGAATTAAACATGAACGATTGTTTGTAAAATTGCTAGACAGAGGTGCCCCTAAATTTTTTGTGAGAATTTTCGTGTTTTGGTATGCCCATTAAGCGTTTCTGGTTAAATGGGACAATGTTGTATCTGCTCCATTCCATGTTAGCAATGGAGTGTGACAAGGAGGAATTATGTCTCCTATTTTATTTAATGTTGATATGGATGAATTATCAAACCAGCTGTTAAAAACTGGCTGTCTTGTGGGCAACAGTATTGTTAATCATCTTATGTATGCAGACAACCTGGTTCTGCTCTGTCCATATAGTGCTGGGCTGCAGCAGATGCTGAAGGTGTGCTCAGTATGGCCTTGATTATGACATAAAGTATAACGCTAAGAAAATCCACATAATGATAGTTAGAAGCGATGAGGACAGGAAATCACCTTTTCCGACCTTTTATTTGTCAGATAGCCCTCTTGCTCTGTGTGAGGAACTTAAATATTTAGATCATGTCATATCCAATGATTGGACGGATGACAAAGACCTATACCGTCAGCACTGTAAAATTTATTCTCAAGCTAATATGCTTATAAGGAGGTTTTCTATGTGCTCTGACTCTGTGAAGTGCTCTCTGTTTAGAACTTACATCACATCGCTATATACTGCTCAATTGTGGTCTAATTATAAGAAAAAGAGTATGCAGAGGCTTAAGGTAACATACAATGATGCCATGAGGCTGCTGCTTCATCCCTAGGTGGCATAGTGCCAGTCATTTGTTTGTGTCTACTAGAGTGCCAACCTGGAAGGCACTCTTAAAACAATTGATGTTTAGTTTTATGTGTCGCCTGGACAAGTCAGTGAACCATATAGTTGAAGCCCTACTCAGTCCTCTAAAAAGCTCTTATAGATACACTTCTAGGTTAAGACGACATTGGTGCAATAGCCTGTATATCCTATAGGCTAATATGGAATTTTTATGTATATTTTGTATCTACTTTGTATGATGTGTTATATGGACCTGTGTCTGCAATAAAGTTTTAATAATATACAAACGTACAAAAAGTATGTTTTCTACCTTTGAAAATTACGTATTAATACTTATGTATTAACAATGAGACCAGGGCTGCGTTTCCCAAAAGCATCGTAAGACTAAGTTGATCGTAAAAACGATCGTACGACTGATCTTAATATTACGGCCTGTTTTCCAAAAACATCGTAGCTTAAGTAGCACTTGAAAATCTTCGTAGATCTATGAGTGCTCTGGAGTAATCGTACATCCTCAAGTGCATCGTAAGAAGACAGATTTATGAGGACACCTGCAGGACAACCGGCAGATTACACCTTTAACTTTATTCAAATGTATGTGATTATAATATAAGGTTTTGATTGTACTTTATTGTACACTTTATTACTCTTTTTTGTTGTTGGTTAAATTAATTTATAAATTAAATAATTAAAAAGGTCAGAAAACAAACAAACAAACAAGAAAAATAGAAATAATTGAATCTAGTAATTTTAATCAAAATTAAATGAATAAATAAATAAAAGAAATCCTTTAAATCTGTTAAAAATTACATCTTTGTTTCGCTCTATCTCCTCTAAAAGGACATTAATTTCATCTTTTTGAAAGGTATCTTTTCGTGTGTTTTTTTTTTTCTCAGCCATTTTGTCAGTGCCTCCGCCTGTAGGTGCTTTATATATACTTGTCTTGATTGCTAATCCACAACAGATGACAATTATTAGGTTAAACGTTCAGAATACGATTCCATATAAGGTTATATTTCAGCACTTCGCGAATGGACAGCCACTCTTAGGATGTTACGGCACAGCGGGAATGCTTCATCTGCGAGGAATACATATGGCATGGCTCCAAGATGCTCTGCTCCAGGGAGGGAAGAGTCTTCAGGTATCCTCAGGCTGCTCTGGCGTAGGGCAGATCCAAAGGCAGAGGCAGCCAGTGTTCCTCCATCACTGTTTCTACCATAAGCGCTGATGTCTACAAGCCTGAAGCGATACCTGGCATCAACAACTGCAAAGAGAACTATTGAAAATGTCCCTTTGTAGTTGTAGTATAGGGACCCGCTGGATGGAGGGGCTTCGATGACTACATGCTTCCCATCCATTGCTCCAAGGCAGTTGGGGAAAGCCGAAAGATGTTGGAACTCAGCAGCTATCCCTCTCCACTCTGCTGCATCAGGCACAGGCATGCAATCAGACAGTAGACAGTTCCAGATTGCCTCACACACCTGGCTCACTATTCCAGCCACGGTACTGGCACCTACCCTGAAGCCAAAGGCAATAGACCGGAAAGAATCGCCTGTTGCCAAATACCTTTAAAACAGATGAGAGATTTTATTTAAAACTATTATAAACATGGTCTTATGTTAATATTTATCCATCTTATTTGTCAACAACTAGAACATTCTATCATTTACAGAGACTACAAGACGCACAGCATACATACATATACTCACATACATATACATATCAATGGCTGGATGTACCCCTTGCGTAATGCAGGGGTCTCCAACCCTGCTCCTGGAGGGCTACTGTCCTGCAGACTTTAGGTCCAACCCTGTTCCAACACACCTGCCTGTAATTATCAAGCAACCCTGAACAGCTTGATTAGCTGGTCCAGGTGTGTTTGATTGGGGTTGGAGCTGAAATCTGCAGGACTGTAGCCCTCCAGGAGCAGGGTTGGAGACACCTGATTTAAAACAACAAACATCACCTTGTGGAATATTTTCCAAAGACTGATTCAATTTTTCTAAATTAATTGCAATCCTTAAAGGGGGGGTGAAATGCTATTTCATGCATACTGAGTTTTTTACACTGGTAAAGAGTTGGATTCCCATGCTAAACATGGACAAAGTTTCAAAAACTAAGTTGTACGTTTGAAGGAGTATTTTTGTTCCAAAAATACTCCTTCCGGTTTGTCACAAGTTTCGGAAAGTTTTTTTCGAGTATGGCTCTGTCTTACGTAAGATAGGGCGGAATTTCCTTATATGGGTCCTAAGGGCACTTCTCCGGTAAGATTGCGGCCGCGCGCGCACTCGTAGACTAGAGCAAGAGAGTGAAAGCAGTTCGCCATCAAAGCGCCCTGCCCGGCTTTTGGGAAGTCAATGTCACCAAAGAAGTGTGTTTTTGGTTGCCAGGGCAAGACAACCCTGCACAGATTCCCAAAGAACCCAGCGTTAAGGAACCCGTGGATGGAGTTTGTTTTCCTGAGCATAAACGGAGTTGTGTAAAGACTGTTGTTCCCTGCATTTCGACGATGATTGTTTTATAAACAAAGCCCAGATCTACGGATTTGCAGATCGTCTAATGCTTAAGGATCGAGCAGTCACAATGATAAAAATTCGCGGTCGTGCGTTGCAACCGGACAGTGAGTAAAACTGTTTGTTGAACAAATGTCTCTGTGTGTTGTCACTAGCTTGGCGCGTTAGCACAGCTAAGCTTCGCCCACACGGCCCGCCCCCAGCCGCTCGTTTTTTTCCGGAAAGACTCGGTACAGCCTATCTTTATGTTAAAAATTTAATAAAACAAAATACTTTTTGGAGATATGAAGGATGCAATATTACTCTATAGGTACTCAAGATTAACAGGAGATTGAGTGAAAATGAGCATTTCACCCCCCCTTTAAAATTCTGTTACATAAAATAGGCTATCTCCCTTTGGAGTGACTGATTTTTGTAACCTTACAGATCTTTTTTATGCTCAAACAGCAACACAACACACTAACTAAAGTTGAAAAAAATAAAAAGAATAGTAGGGCCATACTATAATAGGTTTGAATAGTAGGTTCATTAAAAAATGAACATGTACTGATATTTATCCAAATTAATCGACATTGAATCAAGATCGGAATCGAACCACAAGCTTGGGTATAAATTGCTAAATTCAGAAGTTGGCAGCCAACCTATATTTAAGCACGGATCAAATTTATATGCGTTAAGTTCCGCGAGGTTGAGTTGATTATCACAGGCAGTCAATTATAGATGTAAAAGCAGCAAAAGTGTATAATAAACATGAACTTACCGTTAAACTTGTCGATAAGACTGGGTAACTGCCACTCGAAGAGAAGAGTTCATATCCATATGGTTTTCTAACTAGGAAAAAAAACGAAATTTTAAATTACATCACTTACCAAAAACGAATTTATGTAGCCTATGTAAAAAATACTTTTTGTACCACACCAAATCACCTCACTGGTCCAACCCATGGCACTGATGCACGCACGCACTTTGAAAGTGTTCGCGGTGCTGATAAGTCGATTCATTTCCGGGAATCATTTTGTTTCAAACTTGGAAGTGTGAACCGGTTTATTGAACCGGATGGTAGTTTCTTTTATACCTGCGGTCCCACGACATTTACGTAGGCTACTTTTTATGTCTTTTACATGTCGGTAAGGACAATTGCAGGCGTTTTACCTAAGAGCAGCGAGTCATATTACTCAATTGTTTTGTTTTGAGTGACTCGACTCACTTTGTTCAATTCGCTTGTCAGTGACAGAAACGACTCTTTCCTCTGTTTTCACAGATATTCACATATTTCATAGTTCCGTGTGATACAGAATCATTAACTGTATTAATCTGTCGTCTCACATTAAAATGACTATGCGAGTCAATATCTGATTCTGAGGTAATAACTGTTTGTCGTACAAGTTGCATCACCAATTTTAGTCTGACTATATAAGTTTAAGAATTATTGGTGCGAAAAAAGTTATAATTGTGCTAATTCAATCTAATTATTAATAAAGAATAAAATAAAACATTATATAAACTTACCTTAAAACAGTTGCACCCAGCTGCTTTGCCCCTTTGTCCTCTCAAAATGACAGCTTGGGAGCGAATTTAAACATCTCCAAGGCGGGAAGCTCGTGAAACAACCCAGCGTTGCGACCCAGCAGGTTTAACCCAAAAACTGGAAAATTAAAACTACCCAAAGGTGTTTAAAATGTGATAAAATAACCCAACAAAATTACCCAACAGACTTGACCCAGCATTCTGGGTTAAAAAACAACCCAGCATTTTTTAGAGTGTAGTATCTCATTTCACACATATTTTGTTTCTGTGTTGATTCTATATTAAAATGTCAATACAATGTAATGTATTTTATCTGGCTCTTGATTTTGTTCCGTTATTATGCTTGTTGTTGTCATCTGTTGACGTTGTACAAGCAGAATCATGTGGCGGACGCGGTTGGTCGGTGTGGTATTAGTCCCGCCCCTCCTCCACTGTGATTGGACGGTTGGGTAAAAAGTGACAGTGATGAGCGCTGCGTTTTACCAAAAGTTGAACATTCTTCAACTCTCGGCGACCAGTAAAAAACGCAGAACGCTCAGCGCTTCAGCGTGAAAAAGACGCTCAGCGCCTCGTTACGCTCATGGCGTTTTAAAAACGCGGCGCTCCCATTGAAAACAATTGAAAAAACACGCCAGCCGCGAGTAAAAACGCTTTGGTGGACACACGGCCTATGTTAGGCTATGTTCACACTTAGGCCGTGTGTCCACCAAAGCGTTTTTACTCGCGGCTGGCGTGTTTTTTCAATTGTTTTCAATGGGAGCGCCGCGTTTTTAACTTAACTATTTTCCACCAAACAAACGTATAGAAAAAAAATAATTTGAGTAAAGAAATTATGTTTTATTAACAAAGTTCGGGAGGAGCACGTTCAGATAATTAGCACGATCGGAGAGCACTCAGCCATCAACGACAAGAGGTGTATATATATATTCAGCAGTCTCATCTCAATTCATTGACAGTCTAGCAGCATCCCTCCACCACCCCTTCTCCACCCTTCTAGTCCTAACCATTTACATGGGAGAGTACTCTGGGTTCGGGCTTAACTCCAAGCTCGGAGCCCTCCCCCAGACAGCACGCCAAATATGCATTAAACTTTACCTCCTCTAATTAAATGTAAGTGTGAACTCGTGAAATAAAATATTTGTTGTAAAACTAAAGAAAACACTTACTGGAAATATGTTACACGTTATTTTTATGTTTTTGTTTCTTCTGTGATTTGTGCGGTTTCTCTTGGCTTCCCATTGCTTGATTCCCATCAGTCAGACAGTTTATCTAACAGTCTGTCCAGCTGTTCAATAATGTGTTAAATATGAATATTTTTCTTGCACAAACGCATCACTTTGCATCAGAAGGCCTTTATTAACCTCCGGGAGCCGTGTGGAGCACTTTATGATGGATAGCTGCACTTTTATGGACTTCCAAACAGAAACGGCCCTCACTGCCATTATAAAGCTTGGAAGAGCCAGGACATTTTTTAATATAACTCCAATTGTATTCGTCTAAAAGAAGAATGTCATACACTGTGACGGCCTGAGTGGTGGCCGCACAAGAGCGGTAATGTGGATGCATACACACGCACACACATGCACACACGCCAACATGCATACATTTAAGAATACCCTTTATTTAAACTTATTTTGTCATTCATATTCATTTGTTTCAGTATAGTGATGGATCATAATAAATCACACAAAACAAACAATATTAATTATTTCTTTATTGTTAGGTTTTCATATGTTTACATTTACAGCACATTTTATATACATTGTTACTGATTTGAAGTGCACACAAATTAGTTACGTTGTATATGTTACTTATATTTGTTTCTATTTTGAGTTTAAGTTTACCGTTCGTGATGAACTTCAGACCATAGATATCATATAAAGGCTCGTCCGCGCTGCTGGCCAATGGAGCTCGACATCCGCACACGGCGGCCATCTTACGACAGGGTGCTCGCTCACTCATAACATGCTGCATGTACTTTTAAATAACCATAACTTGCTCAATTTTCTACCGATTTTCAAACGGTTTGGTTTGTTATAAACGTCAGAGATGTAGCTATTATACTGTATACATATGAATAATTATGTTCAAAATGTTTAAGCATTCAGAATTATAGCCACGTTAATAACGTTTGTAAGAAACCAAACCGTTTGTAAATCCGTCAAGAATTCAGCAAGTTACGAGCATTTTAGTTGGCGTATGTCACTCACCTTCCGTCCACAGCAGCAGGGAGCAGCAGCGCAGTCTCCTGACCTAAGATGGCCGCCAAGTGACGACACAGCTGACTCCGCCTTGAGCCATCTAGCCTTTCTATAGGTGGATCTTTTGTGACGTCATTGTTTATGTTTGCCGCGTTGCATCACGGGAATCGTGTGGCAGGAAACACCGCTAGATACCTGTAATTTGATTGTTTTGCACATTTGGAGGAGGATTTAGAGAAGAGGATGGTTCACTCTTGCTGTGTGGTCGATTGTACGGCTCGTTGGGGGCCTGATAAAAAGTTTTTTCGAATTCCCTCCGAAAAGGATCGCGAAAAACGAAAGAAATGGTTGCGTGCAATTAGGCGATTGAACCTGGGGCCTGTACCATGAAGGTAGCTGAACAAACTCGGGGTTACAGGATTAGTTTTGAGTTGACAAAACCAAACCGATGCAATCAGGCTTTATTGGTACCATGATGCAGCTCATCAACTTTCTCTGTCAACTCAGGCTTTGATCCTCAAGCTATGATTACTACACGCGCGCGTGCACATAAAAGAGTGACGTTGACACTGAACAACCAATCGCGGGTCGCGATTTTTCCGCGGAGGAGCAAGATACAATCATTCATAATTACGATTAATTTAAATATGTATTTCAAGCTCGAAACAATACGGTCTCTGCGGCCAAAGCAAGAGAAGACTGTTGGAGAAAGATTGCTGATTGTTAATGTGTAAGTTAAACAAATACGTTCTATATTTATGTAAAATTATGTATGTATGTGTAGCCTATACGTGTAATATAGCCTATAGCCTATTTTTATAATATATAAAAATGTGCATGTACCGGTACTAAGAAAAATTTATATTCATTGATTTTTAGATGCAACCCCAACTCCAAATGTTCTTGGCAGCAGATAAAGACAAAATATAAAAATATAATTCAAAGTGGTGAGTATTTACCACAACCTTTTATTACTTTTGTTAACATTTTATCACAAACACTTGTTTGCAGAAAACAGAAATAAAGAATTAAATTCAGAAAACCAGAATACACTGTGGCGGAGGAGTTGGCTCTGAGTAGGCAATAAGGGACGGCCGATTATGGATGGGATTACAGGTGCTGTACAATCTGACCCTGGTGCTGGCTCCTCTAAGCAAGTAACACTGGGTACGTGTGCAATACATTACTACTTTAAGTTTTAAATATGGCTGACTGTATGTTCTGCAGAGGGAAATACAGTGTCCCTGTTGAAGCCAGCACACATACACAGTCTCCCACACAGAGGTCAGTATGCAGCAGACAGAACACCAAACATAACCTTGCTTTACAACAGTTATGCTTTACATTGGCCTATTTTTATTTATTAGGGTGGAGGAAATGAAGACACTCTGTCTGTGTGCTCAGACAGGTGCTGATGTGAATGCACTGGGCTTTTTATTATGGCAAACATTTGAATGTGTGGCATAAAAAAGGGACTGGCCCTTACACATCTCTTTTATTGTAGGATTTTTCACAACCTGCCCCAGAAACTGAGGCCTCTACCTCAATGGGCTTCAGAAGAAATGTGAACAAGGTTAAAAAACTTAACATAAATTACAGTCAGTCCTGTGTTTGTAGGAAATCAAGGAACTTTTTGTGATTTGATGAGCCTCCAGAAACTTGTAATGATCATGTTTGTGGTGGAATTATGTTTCAGGAGGAAACAGACTCAGTCAGGGCCCTGTACAAAAGGAGACTCGAACTAGACTGCACACTAAAGGAGCTGACTGTGAGCTGAGGAGGCTCCAAACAAAATCAAACCGCTGGATAAAACTGATCTCAGTATGTATATATATATATATATATATATATATATATATATATATATATATATATATATATATATATAACTTATTTAACCAAGTAACACTTTAGTATGAATATTTATTAATGCAACTTTCTCTTGCTCTCTTTCTCCCTCCCATCCCACAAAACCAATAAAACAGTTTGAGACATATCTGCAGTTTCAATGTGCTTTTATTAAGTGTAATATTGTATGGTGATTGCATCTACATCTGCACCAGCTGGGTGGTCAAGTGTGATCGGGTCAGTTTCATCGGGGAGAAGCTGGTTTTGTGGTGTTTCTCGCTCCTTTCTACTGGTGGCTATATTGTGCAGAATGCCACATGCAGCCACTATCTGTGATCTCTGGTGACTCTTAAGGGCCGAACACCATTGAAACGTGCATTTAGGATGCCAAAGGTCATCTCTATCTTCACTCTGGTTTTACTGACGGCAACATTGAAGCGGTGCTGTGGCCCTGTCTGAGGGTCATGATAGGGGGTTATTGTGTAGGTTTTTCTATCTCAGTTCAAATTAACAGTGTTTTGTACTGTACCAAATTTAACTTGCTTTCCTCAAAGTGCTGACACAACACAGACTCACAGAAAATTCGTGAGACAAGCACTGGAGCCAGGCCATTTGGCATCCAAACTTTGATCATATATGTTCATGACCACAAGTCGTCTGCAGATGAAATGTTTAGTAAATCATTGTTATATCTGTTAATGTCACTATTAATTTAAAGATTCATCTCACAGAAAATAATCATCTCACATATTCACATCATCTCTACCTGAACATTATGGCTGTGATAGGACTTCCTATTAACATAATCTGCCTCATGTTCCCCTAGAGCAGTGGAGATTGGAGCAATAGACTGCATACATGTTGCAATGACTTGGGAATCCTATCATAAGATTAACAGAAGAATAATAAAAAAAAGATTCAAAATAATTCTTAACATGTATTATATTGTATAGTACAGTGGTTCCCAAACCTGTCCTGAAGGCCCCCCAACACTGCACGTTTTCTTTGTCTCCCTACTCAAACACACCTGATTCAACTCATCAGCTCATTATCACATGGGTTAATTGAGCTGATGAGTTGAATCAGGTGTGTTTGATTAGGGAGACAACGAAAATGTGCAGTGTTGGGGGGCCTTCAGGACAGGTTTGGGAACCACTGGTATAGTACACTTGTGAAATTTGCTTAAAAAAAAAAAGTGTTCATGTGATGTCACCCTATCAATATATCTTACTGACAATTTTATAAAAGCCCTCTTTTATGGACATGGTCGATAAATGTCCGGGGAACACTATTAATGAAACTTTTCATGTACTCCTGAAGAGCGAGGACCACCTTACGAATGGTTTGACAAACCGTGTTTTCCCCTATAGCTTCTGTGCGTCACCCACCGTGCAAAAATGTACCACTTGCACAAAAAAAAAAAAAAAAAAAACCGCAACGCAATATTTGCGGTACAGTAAGTGCATGAATTCGACGTGTTAAATTCTTTATGTGCGGCTCAAGAAGTTCGCAAAGATAAGACATTCCTTCCGCGGAAAATCTGTATCTTTCATACAAGTAACTATCAGTTAAGGCAAGGGGATTTTGTCTGGCTAAAAACTCTTTCTCTACGAGCTCGTCAAACAATGTGCGCTGAGATGTCCACCGGATTTGGAAGAAAAGGTGAAGTCATTGCAACAGACACTTGGAATAAGTTACGTCACCTATATGTATCTTTGCTCTCAGCTGATTGGTCAAAATTCAGTCTGAGATCTTGAATCCAGAACATAACCTGCCCCGGAGCAGGTTAGCCGTTCAGCGTAAGATACCATGGCAACGAACACAGATTAAAGCCGAGCTACTTTCATAGTACCTAAAACCCAGGGTTGGCGGAAACTAAGCTGAAACATAGCTGGCTAGCCACCTAATCCGGCTTCATGGTACAGGCCCCTGGACGCTCCGAAGCCTGGATTCCTAACGTTCCTGATCGAGTTTGTGAGGCTCATTTTGTTCATGGTAGGCCTAAGTCTTAGTGACTATGTATTTATAGAAGATTGAATAAAATAAAAAATAATAAAACTGAGTCAAATCAACCGAGTCATATGTTTTCGCGTTCTGATTCAGGTGTCCCAAACCGCGATCCACAGCACCCAGACTACCGTATTTTCCGCACTATAAGCAGAGGCGCACCTTCAATGAACGGCCTATTTTATAACTTTTTTCATATATAGGGCGCACCGGATTATAAGGCGCATAGAATAGAAGATACTGCAGTCAAACGTTTGACTGGGTTTGCGTTATGCAGTGGTCACCAACCTTTTCAAGCCTATAAGATCACATCCAAGTCCAAATGTAAACCAAGATCTTCCACTTGCAAAAAATTATGAAAAAAACAAGTGGCTGAGCTGTAAAACCTTGTTTATACTCGACGCGTCCGCATGAGCGCGAAGGTAACGTTAATAAAAAAACTAATATATATCTGTCTGCTCGGGCAGATTCAGCTTAACAGCGCGCGCGCGCCTCCGCATCCGCAGATGCACGACTTTGAGCCGAATCTGCCCGAGCAGACGGATATTACATCTCATCATCACCCAGTTTGCGCGTCTAAATCAGTTGTATGGTCTGGTGTTCAGTCTAAAACAAAACAGTTGCGTCAAGTATAAATGCCTCGTCTGTTTGGGGAGCTGCACGCACAGTCAGCGGAGATCTCATATGGGCTTTGAATAACTTCGATTTTGTCACCAATACAAATTTTGAGCTTCTCTCCAAACCTCCTCCGGTCTTCAGATGTTAAAGTGCTTATATATTGTGGATTTTGCCCGCTAACTCTCTTGAAAGTGCTCGTCGCATCTTTACAGCCCGCAATACTGTTTGATTTGTTGCCACACAACCACTCGCGCATGCGTACAAAGATGTCAACAAAGATCCTCCTATACATAGACATCGTTTCTATACATGTCTATGCTTCAGACATGGTCCGCTGCAGCCGCATCCTGGCGTAACAAGGATTAGAGTCTTCTTCTTCTTCTTCTTCTTTTATTGGCGGTTGGCATACCATTTTGGTGCATTACCGCCACCAACTGTTTGGGGTGTGGAACTTCAATGCGGATTTCTACTAACATGTATTATAATAAAAAAAAAAAAAAAAAAAAATAATAATAATAATAGTAGATATATATTGTTGTTATTCTTAAATTCGATCAAATAGGTCTGTTTCTTTAAGATATCTCATGATAGCTGGCCATGCTGATGGTTTTGATGTAGAAAAGGAAAGTAAACCCTCTACTGATAAATGAGTGAAACCTAATTCTTTAACTTGTTCTAACAGTATGATTCGTTCTGTTCTGTATGCTTCACATTCTATTAATATATGCTCTACCGTTTCTCTCCTGTCACAATTAATGCATAGTCCTGTTGCGTGTTTCCCTAAACGATTGAGATTATGATTAAGACCTGTGTGTCCAATTCTTAGTCTTGTGATAACAGATTCCCCCCTTCGTGTCCAACCACCCTGCCTTCTTGTTTTCACTTGTTTCTGTATTTTATATAAAAAACGACCTTTTGTCTCATTTTCCCATTGTTCTTGCCATAACCTATTGATTCTTGTTTTAATGATACATTTAATTTCCATTTTACTTAATGGAACTGTCCATTGTATATCTGACTTGAGAGTCTTCTTAGCCAAACGATCAGCTTCTTCATTACCCTCTATTTCAACGTGAGATGGGACCCACATAAAACACACTGTAATATTAAGATTTTGTAATCTATATAAACTATGAAAGATTTCATAAATCAAGTCAGGCCTACAAACAGATTTACAATTTGCAATACTTATTAATGATGCCATAGAGTCTGAACATATAATATATTGATTAGGCCCAACCTCCTCTATCCATGTGAGTGCTAGTAAAATAGCTAAAAGCTCCACAGTGTACTCTGCTAAATGATCTGAAGTTCTTTTTAAAATTGATTTCTGAAAATGTGGTATATACACTGCTGCTCCTGTCTTTCCTGTACTTGGGTCTTTTGATCCGTCTGTAAATATTTGAATACTATCATTATAATTGATACCTAGATATTGTTTTAGGATTAGAGTCCGGGCAGGAACAGAGAATTTAAGCGTTATTGGTTCCGCCCGAACATACCATTTGCTGAAATTGTCCGGGGGAGGAAGGAATGTTAATGTCTTTATCAATTGATTTATTTAGTTGTACATTTATGATATTTGATTACATTTTGCTTTCCTTATCTTTATTTATTGTATACCTTTGTCTGATATGATTTTGATTTACTTATGGTTATATGTTGAATGTAAAGTTGAATTGTTTCCCCTCTTAATTTGTAATGGGCCCATCTTTTCCTTTATAAGCTGTTGCTTTGTTCAATTGAGCAGGTCGGGAGCAGTGGAGCAGAGTGGTCGAGAACGTCGGATCAGCGTGAGGTCCAGCGAGGTCCGATTGTGGCTTTTGAAGATTATTCTTGAAGAGAAATAAACAAGTGGGGAGAAGGAGAGGCTGGTGTTGCTGTTGTGCAGTCATGGAGGAAGATTCTGAGGAATCGATAATGGAGGACAGGGAAGGATTTACGGAGATATATTCGGGGAAATGTAATAAAAAAAAGAATGCTAAACGTAAGAAATCTAAGGATCATGAGGATAGCGAAGATATGATAGAATCAATGCAGGATAAAACAAAAAAAAAAGACAAAAGAAAACCAAGAAATAATAAGAGAACAAAATGGACACAAAGTTATGCTGACATTTGAAAAGAGTACAGGAACACATTTACATCCAATAGGACTATCCAAGGCGATTGATAAAATCATTGGGGCAGTTGTTTTGGCTAAGTGTTTTGGGCAAGGGAGAGTTTTGATCATAGTAAAAGATATTGGCCAGAAAAACAAACTTCTCAAGATAAAATAAATGAACGGAGAAAAGATCACAACTAAAGAGGTTGGAGTAGAAAAGGGGGAAAAAGGTGTAATATATGGAATACCAACATATATATCCACTGACGAAATGCATGAGAATATAAGAGGAGGTAAGATTAGTAATGTGAGAAGACTGTATAAGACGATAGAAGGACAACGACAGGAAAGCTTGAGTGTCGTGTTGACATTTGAAGGGAAAATGCCTGAAAAGGTACAAATGGGATACATAAGTTACCCTGTAAGAGTGTATGTACCAATGCCTTTGAGATGTTTTAAATGTCAACGAATAGGACATGTGGCTGCAGTGTGTCGGGGGAAGGTAAGATGTGCAAAATGCGGAGGTGAGCATGATTATGATAAATGCACAGAGGTGAATGGATTAAAATGCTGCAACTGTGGAGGTGCTCACAGTGCAGCATATGGAGGATGTGAGGTACAAATAAAAGCAAGAGAAGTCCAAAAATACAAGACTGAGCATAAAGTCACTTATGTGGAAGCAGTGAAGGTCTGTAAAGGTAAGGATGATAGGAGGGATGAGATGAGGGATAATCTCAACCAAGAAGCAAGGGACAAGAGAAAGGTTCAAACTAAAGAATCAGAACAACAGTGTGATATAAAAGAAAATACTTTAATAATGACTAAAGAGAACTTTCTAGCCTTTATTGTTAAGGTAATTAATGTTACTGCTATGCTGCCAAGCAGATCGGCAAAGATTAAAACAATTCTTGAAGCTGCATCAGAATTTCTAGGGATATCTGGGATTACAGTAAGCGCAATACATGAAATTCTATCTAGAGCAACAATAGTAGAAGGTTCACAGGGATCGGAGTAGATCAATGGTGATAAATGTAATGCAATGGAACGCAAGGAGCCTTGTGGCAAATGGTCAAGAATTTAAAAAATATGTACTAGATTTAGAATATAAACCAAGTGTAATTTGTGTTCAAGAGTCTTGGCTCAAGCCAAATTTGCAATTTGCGTTACCAGGATTTAAATCTGTTCGAAAGGATAGGGTTGGGAAACAAGGGGGAGGAGTGGTAACTTTTATAAAAGAAGGAACTATTTATAGGGAATTAAGTGAGATTAAAGATATGGAATGTGTTGTAGTTGAGATATATTTTAGAGAAGAATCAATTGTAATATATAATTTTTATAACCCGTTTAAGAAGATTTCAATAAAGTTGTTTGAAAAGATTAGGAAAGAGACAAAGGAATTATGGTGTGGTGATTTTAATGCACATAATTGGCTATGGGGAAGTAAAAATATAGATTATAATGGGGAAGTAATTGAACAGCTCATGGATGATAGATCATTAGTATGTTTAAACACAGGAGAAGGAACTAGGTATAATTTAACAGAGAATACGGTATCAAGTATAGATTTAACATTAATTTCAAATGGTATGGCTGATTTATGTGAATGGAAAGTAATTAGCGAGAACACAGTTGGGAGTGATCATTTTCCAATTATTTGTAAAATAAATGTAAATAATAATCCAGAATGTGTACTACAAAAGAAATGGTTGTATGAGAAGGCAGATTGGAATTCCTTTAGTAAGCATTGTGAAGATAATAAAGACTCAGTGGCTGAAGATACAGTAGAAACTTTTTGTGATTCAGTTACAAATCTAATAATGGAAGCTGCAACATTATTTATACCACAAAGAATAGCAGGTCAGAAAAACAGAAATATTCCATGGTGGAAGGAAGAATGCAGTAATGCAATTAAAGAAAGAAATAAAGCATTTAAACAACTTAGGGAAAATATGAGTATGAGAAATTTGGTAGAGTATAAGAAAGCAAGAGCTAAAACAAGAAGAATAATTAAGAATGCGAAGAGAGAAGGATGGAGAGAATTTTGTTCTACCATAGGAAAAGATACTCCTATGGAAAAAATATGGAATATGTTAAGGAATATGAGTGGGAAAGGAAAGAAGTCTGCTCTAATACCAGTTTTAATTGAAGAAGATAAAGTTGCAGTATTAGATATAGATAAAGCAAACATGTTAGGTAAGGTTTTGGAAAGAGCACATAGAATAGAATTGGGAGAAGAATATGAGATAAGGAAAAAGGATATTTTAGACAAAAATCCAGATATAATGAAGAAAAGAAATAGCAATAGTAGCTGTATGGATATAGAGTTTACACTTACAGAATTGAAGGTTGCATTACAAAAATGTGCCAATACCGCTCCTGGGGTGGATAGGGTAAGTTATAAAATGATAAAGCATTTGTCAGATAGTATATTGTTAAAGATACTTGAGTTATATAATAAAATATGGATGGAAGGAATTATGCCAAAAATTTGGAAGAAAGCTGTAGTAATCCCTATTGTAAAGCCAGGAAAAAATTCAACAAACCCAGGAAGTTATCGACCAATTGCTCTGACTTCAAATTTATGTAAATTAATGGAAAAGATTATAGTTCAGAGGTTAACATATGAACTAGAGAAAAAGGGTAGATTTAGTAAGTATCAATGTGGATTTAGAGGTAAAAGGTCAACTATGGATGCATTAATCAAGGTTAGTAATGAAGTAGAGAAGACAATAGCTATGAAAGAAATCATGGCAGTTGTGTATTTTGATATAGAAAAAGCGTATGACACGGTATGGATAGAAGGGCTATTAATCAAAGCATCAAGGATAGGAATAGATGGAAATATGTATAATTGGTTATCTCAATTTTTGTTTGAAAGAACATTTGTAGTACAAGTGGGAATGTGTCAGTCATTAATTTATAAGGCAGAAAATGGTATTCCTCAAGGGAGTGTTATAAGTCCAATTCTTTTTAATATTATGATTAATGATATCTTTGACAATGTAGGATTTGGTGTGGGATGTGCATTATATGCTGATGACGGGGCTATTTGGAAGAGAGGGCGAAATACAAAGCAAGTGATTTCAGGTATGCAAACAGCTATTAAAAAGGTGGAAGAATGGAGTATAGAATGGAGTTTTAAAATGTCAACTAGTAAATCAAGTTATATGATATTCAGTAGGAAAAAGGAAGATTTTAAGGATATTCAATTATTATTATATGGAAAGCCTTTAGAACAAGTTAAAAGTTTTAAATATTTAGGAATGTGGTTAGATGGGAGATATACCTGGAAAAAACATATTGAGGAAATAGATAAAAAATGCAGGAGGGTTTTAAATGTGATGAGGGCAATAGCTGGGAAAGAATGGGGAGCAGAAAGAGACTCAATGATAATAATTTATCAAGCCTTGATAAGATCGACAGTTGATTATGGATGCATGATTTATGGGTCGGCATCAGAATCATTGTTAAAAAAGCTAGATAGAATTCAATATAGAGCTATTAGAATATGCTTAGGAGCAGTTAAAACAACTCCAGTCAATGCATTATTAGTAGAAGCAAATGAAATGCCATTGAAATTACGGAGAGTTAAATTGTCTTTGGTATTTTGGACATCTTTAAAGAGTTACACTGAAGAAAGTATAGCTAAAGATGTTTTAAATAATTGTTGGGAATACTTAAGTAACGAGAGAGGATATGGATGGAAGACAAATCAGTTAGCAGAGAAATATCAGATTGCTATTATGGAATGTAGTGTGTCACCTGTATGGGGAGAGGTTCCGAAATGGATTATTTCTGAGGTTAAAATTGATTTAGGAATATTAGATAAGAAACGGGAATGGGAGGAAATGGGTATGATTAAGTACCATGTTAATAAATACATACAGGAAAGATTCTATGCAAGTATGCACATCTATACTGATGGATCTAAAGATCCAAGAACAGGGATTACAGGAATAGGAGTGTATATTCCAGAGTTTAAAATATCAATATCTAAACGATTAACATCTAAATTGTCAATATATACAGTGGAAATGGTCGCTATAATAATAGGATTAACATGGGTAGAGGAGGTAAAACCGGACAGAGTAGTCATATGCTCTGACTCTGCTTCTGTCTTAACATCACTGTTTACTTATTGTACTGCTATAGAAGATTTGATGTGTGAAATATTTTCATTATTATGGAGAATACAAAGGATAGGAATAGAAGTTGGATTCTGCTGGGTGCCAGCGCATACAGGAGTAGCTGGTAATGAATCTGCTGATGAATTAGCAAAAAATGCTTTAAAAAGGGAAGAAATAGATTTTAATGTTTCATTAAGTAAATGCGAAATCAAATCTATTATTAAGGAAAATATTATTAAAGAGTGGCAGGAAAACTGGAATACAGATAATAAGGGGTGGCATTTATATAATATAAAAAAAATGGTAGGTAAGAAATGTATAAATGGTAGAAATAGGAAAGAAGAGGTTATAATGACTAGGATGAGACTTGGACACTCAAGACTGAACGCATCGCTCTTTATAATTGGAGTTCATGAGACTGGTTTATGTGGGAATTGTGGGGAGAAAGAAACAGTAGAACATGTGATATACGATTGTAAAAGGTTTGATGAGGAAAGGAAGGAGTTGATGTCATATTTAAACGAAAGAGGGAAGGTTAATAAGGATTTGGCATATTTGTTAGGTTACGATTTTAATAGAGATAGAGTAGGATACAGAATGTTAATAGAATACATATATAGGCTACTACAGGTTTAAGTGAAAGGATTTAATATAAATATGCTTTGGTCTATTTCAGATTTCATAGGCCGGTCTGGAGGAGCTGAACACGCAGCGCCAGATCGGATATGGGAGATGGAATGAGATGGAGCATCAAAAAATTATATATAAGGATTAATATGTGAGGAAGAGGCAAGTGAGAATGAAAAAAGAAAAAGAAAAAGAAAAGAAAAAAAGGAAAAAAGGTAAAACTGACTATAAGAAATCATGACTGCATAACAGCAAAGGTAGGTGGCGCTATGCACTGAGAATGCAATGCGCCAAAAAACGAAAGAAGAAGAAGAAGAATTGAGCAGGGGTGCGTTTCCCGAAAGCATCGTTGGCCAACTATGGTCGCAAGTTCCGTCGTTACCAATAGAGTTCAATGGACATTGCGATGAACTTGCGACCATAGTTGGCCAACGATGCTTTCGGGAAACGCACCCCAGGTCAGTAGTTTTAGTTTGTTTGTTTGTTTGTTTTTGTCTAATTGTTTTGATCTCATTTTCTGTTTGTTTATTTTTGTTGTAAGAAATTTATGAGTTTGTAAAGTTATTTTTTTTTTTGATTCCAATAAAGACCCATTTTCTTTTGCAAAGCTTGTGTTCCTTGTTCTTGCCTCTTGGTCCCTCACATACTGGATGACTTGAGGGTGAGTAAATCCTGGGGTAATTTAAATTTTTGGGTGAACCTGTACGGGACATGGGAATGTCTTTTATTTATTCCACAAGTTTTGACGCGCATCTTCTTGCTTTGTATTCACACTCAAATCCATAGTTCGTTTATCACTGTTTATTCTTCCAAATCAACAAAGAATCACGTTTCTTACATACAGCATAATCCTCTTGTGAGGCGATGTCTTCTCAACAACTTGTTTGTAAAGATACTATACTTATAAGGCAAATTATGCTATAATAAACGGTCAAAAGCTTTGTGTTCACCCAACGAGCGTCTGCACTTATTGCATGAGCGTCAACTTTCTTTTACATGTGCTACAAAAATGGATGTCACTGAACATGCGCGGTAAGAACAAATATAAACTAAAGAAATATATTTAACAGTAAATGACTAATTAACATATGGTAAGTAACAAAGTAATTGTTGTATAAAATCTACGCAATAAAAATATGAAAATATAAATTTGGAAATATGAAATAAGGCTCTTACAAACCCTTTAACTCACAATAAAATACACAGATATGCTGGCTGTTGGATTATCGATACATGAAGGACTGAATCACATATGCTGCTATCCCTATTTGCAATATACTATATGCACTGTGTGTAGTAATTATATAATTTTTGCATATTTTCAGCATTTAGTTTTGATTGTCTTATATGTTGATTTATTTGGTCTATTTTTAGTGTAATTTATATCCACCTGTTGTTGTCGCAATTGTACTACCCTTATTATTTTTTCTTATTTATGCTTGTACTTTGCCCATTTGAGCTTGAGAAACGCAATTTCGTTCTGCTGTACACTATTGTTGTATGGTTGTAATGACAATAAAGCACTTTGAACTTAACTATTCAACTTACTGGCAAAAAAAAAGATCCAGTATTCCTCAAAGAATATTACACAAACCTCCAATAATTAAATTTATTAAATAAAACAAATATTTTTATGAACTTAATCTCACTTTATTGACCAATGTACTTGCTGCTGACCATTGATGATTTAAATAAACCATAAGGAAAAATTACTTTAGATTTTTTGTTGTTATTGGTGAAGTAGCAGATTAAATATAATAAATAATACTATAATAGTCTTTATGCGCAAATATTAATCCAAACATAGACCATATGCACTAAATTAATAATAAATTATAAATGTGTTCAGCATTCTGCAACAAATATTTTTCAGATTTTGTAGACTATTTTAAGTTGTAACATGAGAAGGATATAAAAGCAGTTCATTGAAATATGAAGACCTGAAGCCTTTTCATGCAGTAATGATGTTTGATTGTTTAATATGCATGCATCCATTCAAAAAAATGTTTGATCATCTCCACTTCGTACAGGGAAAAATTTGCTTTCACTTCATGTGCTTTCACCTTAATTTCCCCCTAAACCTGTTCCTATTATTTTCCGTTAAGAAATGTATGTGCAAATTATAGGAATAGTAATGATTTTACAATTATTCTGTGCAATATGAATTCAAATAAAATTTACAAAGGAGAAAATGTCTCTTTCCATTTGCTTAACACACCAATAAGTCCACACCTGTAACTTGTGACTGTTATACAGAGCGCAAAGGGAAGGTGCTCTGAAGACAGGGAAGGCGGGAGCTCCGGAGGAGGATGTGGAAGAACAGGTTATATGTGTGTGTATATGAGGCCTAGTAGATACTATTACAGGGAACAGGAACAAAATATAATCCTGACAACATCCAAAGGTGAATCAGATACTTAGATATAAAAGGTAACATGCAAAGGAGACATGTTAACAGGTATAGAATAGGAGTGGGATAACAACAGTCCATGGGGGAGTGGAGGGAGGGAGGAGCCAAGAGCAGAAGGAGCCAGGCAGGGACCCAGGACACAGCCAGCGAGATGTTGCATGGCAGAGTCACAGGAGGGAGGAGCTGTGTTGGAGTCCTGGTAGATACTATCACAGGGAACAGGAACAAAACATAATCCTGACAACACCCAAAGGTGAATCAGATACAAGGTCATAAATCTTACTCTGCTAAACTTGACAGCTGAATCGACGACAGTCTACTGTCCCACACATTATCCTGAGATAAAAGGTAAAATTTATCATATATATAGGCCTATATAATAAATGATAATTATTATGATGCTTAAAGTTAATTAAAAGTTTTATTTGTGCGCTGTATTCCAAATCTTTAGAATCCGCACATGCTCAAATGTTTATTACTTCATCTATTGCACCATGCGGTGATTTAGGTAATATTATGTATGCATTTGAATAAGATATCTGCGCCTTTACAGTGTACCATATCGGAAAAAGATCGTCAGCAATCATCATTTGAACTACTTCATTTTGACAATTTTGCAAATTAATTATTGTGAATATAGCCTACCTTGCCTGTTTTTATTTTTATATTGTATAACGTACATTTTTAAGAAATGGTTAATGTTAGGTTTAGAGGGTGGAGTGGGATTAGCTTCACAAAAATATCAGTTTATTGCTTTAACAATGTTCCTGGGTCAACACATTCCTGTCCGAAAACGTAGTCATATATTAACGAAATTACCTCTAAACCTAACCCTTACCCTTGGTGTCTAAGTTCGGGAATTTTATGTTAAGGTGTGGTTTTGCCTGGTCTTGTCATGTCTTGTGTCCTTGGTTATCCTTAATTGTTTGTTTCCACGACAACATGCCCCTCCCCTTGTTATATCATTATCGCCCCATAAGGTGTTATGGCAAGCCGTTTTAACATTAAAGGAGTGGTTGATTATGATTTCAGTTTGAGCATAAACAATATCTGCAAAGTTATGAAGCTCAAAGTTCAAAGCAAAGGGAGATATTAGGAGATATAAGGAGATAAAGGAAAGAAAACCCTTTTTAGGGACTACAACAAACGGCTGGTAGGGACTACACGACATTCCTCCCGGGTTAGTGACATCACTAATCCTAAAATTTACATAAACCCCGCCCCCGGGAAGGCAATTTATAGATTATCATGACAGAATATGCTAATCAATGAAGATAACTACACATAAGCTACATAAATTCATCAACTAACCAATCAGAAATGTCCTGTTGCTTCTACATGTTGTCACTTCTTCTTGAGTCTCTCCATTATTGTCTGACTCCGGTTTGAACATAAACATTGTTATTTTCAGTGCATGTCTGTGTGAGGTAAAAGGACACAAGCTGTTGAAGCTCCGCCCCCTGTGCTGAGAGCAGCAGCTCATTTGCATTTAAAGGAACAGACACAAAAACGATGCGTTTTTGCTCACCCTCAAAAACTGACAACTTTAACTTGCTATATAAAAATATCTGTGGGGTATTTTGAGCTAAGACTTCACATACACACTCTGGGGACATCAAAGACTTATTTTACATCTTGTGAAAAGGACATTATACCACCCCTTTAAATATCCCTGGCTGTTAAGTAGTAATTTAGTTCCCTTTCGAGGGAACTCGAACTGCATCGTATGACACTTTGGGGGAACGCCCCTCAGCGTAGCGCCTCTGAAGTATGAATGAAACTAAACCAATCCTGATTGGTGTTGCGTCATGACATAATGTGTGACGGCATATGCGGAAGCTACAAAAGGATGCCGGCACACAACAGAGATAGCTTTCTGTTCTTCAGCAAAGCGCTCTCTGTCTGAACTTGTATGTCTTATTTGGTGTTGTTTGTCTCAAAGTCACAAGCATATATATATATATATTATGGCAAGCAGCAGTTACACGAGATGTGTGCATCCCTGCCCACGTTACATTACGGGTGGGGACACACACCATATGTGTGTACACTGTTTGAGAGCGCAGCACGCGCGGGCAGCTCTCGAGGGGGCTGCTTGCAAGGATTGTGAGAGATTACCAATCTGTGTGCTGCGCTCCCGCCTGGCCATTTTCAAAAAGGATGGCCAGGCTCGCGGGTCCCGCACCACGCTGAGGCGGCGTGGCAACGCTCTTCATGGGGCTCGCAGATGGATCTGGCGGGGGATCCTGAGACTGCCGAGGCACGCTCTTGTGATTCATCCGCCAGTTCCGATGTTCTCCCGCCGAAATAGTAACTAGTTACAGTTAGTACTTCATTCAAAAAGTAACTCAATTACTAGTAAAAGTAATGCATTACTGTTAAAAGTAACTTTTTAGTTACTTTTTTAAAGAACGTTCTTTAATGTTCCCATTAATGCCCTTTTATGCGTTATGGTCTATACAAACACAAAACTGAGTTAAACAGAAAGTAATTTTTAAACACTATTTTATTTAAGTCAGACCAGCACAAACTGAATATATCACAAGGATTTCTGAAATAAATAACAAAACAAGCTGAATAATATATTCAGAATCAAAAACTAAATTGGCTTCTGCATCATAAAAGCTGTTGTGTTGAGCCCTTAAAATGTTCCTTTCACAGCTTAAGTATGAAAACTATCAACAATGTACAACATAACACAAAACATTTTTAAATAAATAAATGAAAGCAATCTGAATTCAGAATCAATTTTGAGAAACTCAGCACCGAAAAAACTGCTATTATTGACAAACATAAATAAGCATTAAAAAAACATCACAAATATAAATGCTGTGTAAAAATTAAATCTATGAGCAATTTTCAAACTAACCACAAATTAAGAGTTGCATGTCACCAACTTATGTAAAGTAAGCTGTGTGTACTCAAAGTGCAAAATCTGTCCATAAAAATGTAAAAACAAACAAACAAAAAAAAAAAAAACAACAACACAACCCCCCCCCCCCCCCAGCATTTTTCCAGCAATACAACGTAATGCATTTTATAATGCATAAAATTAGTGTTCTAAGATATAACAGAAATGTCACTGTGGCTACTAAACTAACCATTATTTTTAACAAACAAATATTTTTAATAACAAATGTGTGCTTATTTATTTGAAACAACAAAAGGTGCTTACTAGCAAGGACCTGAATGAACGTTTAAGTTGAGTTTTACCCTTCAAACCAGTGGTTGTACCGCATGAGAAGTCTCTCAAACCTTTGGTCAGACAGCTTGTTCCTCTTTGGAGACAGTACCAGACTTCCCAGACTAAAAAGTCTTTCAACAGGCGCACGTGGAGTAGCTGCATTTTTCTTCAGAGAAATTTCCTTTATTGTGGGAAATTGTTTACGAATCTCCATCCCTGTTTCGCTGTTCTCAAGTAGGTCATTACTTCAGTTTCCACAGTGCTGAAGGTATCATCAGCCTCCTCAAAACAGAAAAAGTCCTGCACATTATAGGAGCTTGAGTCTGGTGTTGTCGGAGACACAGGCATCTTGGCTGCTTGCTGAACAGGGCCAGGGCGAGGGATGAGCTTGTGACACTCTGCTGCCAGCATTCCTTTGACCATCTCTTTCTTCCTCTGGTCTCTCAACCATCACAGTTTGAACATAGGAAGTGTGACAGCTGCCAAGATTGCGTTGCTTTTCAAGACGGATGCAAATCGTGTTTTGATTGCCTGCAAAAAAAACCCTACAGTGACACAGATATTAGAATGAGTGAAAGATTCCCTCTATGTACATTCTATGAAAGCTGTACACCACTATGTGATTTTTGACCTATAGATATGAGTTATAAAATCATTTATTTAAACATCACAAAAACACACACATTAAGAAACTGAAAATATATGTGCAACTGATTGGACAAAACTAAAACAAAACAAAAAAGGAATTATGGTATTACTGTTTATTTTTCATCCAGTGGGTAGGTGCAGTACAGTGTGTGTGTGTGTGTGTGTGTGTGTGTGTGTGTGTGTGTGTGTGTGTGTGTGTGTGTGTGAATAGAATAAAAAATTATGTTGTGCACTTTACATTCTTTTCATTTCTTAGGCTATATTGGTGCTTGCTCAGCTAAAAATGTTAATGTTTACATCTATAAACTTCTTTTGAATATTGACGAATGTTTCTTACCTGAACTTTGGCATCAGGTAGGCCAGTTGCAATAATCAGGCCTTCTTTTATCTCCAGTAGCTTCGACATCAATCTTCTATTGTGGGCAGGAGGGTGCCATAGTAGCAGTTTTCTTCTCCTTGCAGGATATCGAGAGCAACTGTGAGAGGCATCATGATGGCACAGTATTCCCTCAGAAACTGAAACCCTCTCACCAATACATTTTAGCTCTAAACGATTAGAGATGGTTCTCAAGTCAGTCATGGGTATTTCAACTATTCTTGCCACAGCATCATAAAATGAATTCCACCTTGTGGAGCATGGCACAAGCAGTTTTTTGCCAACCAAATTGCCCACTAACTCTGAGCCAAAGTCGACCGGCAAGCCTTACTCCACAGTGCTGTGCACTTGGCGGTAGCACTTCTGTAAATTCCTTTAGTCCCAGGATTTGAAAGCAGCCACTTGTCCACATCAGAGCATGAAATTAAGTTAAGTGTGTGAGAGGCACACCTCTATGGAAGCATAGGTAGCAATATTCAATTTGAAATGTAATATGCAAAATGACAATGCAATATGTAAAATGGCAATGCATTTCTGTATTTCAGTTTTAATTTTCCCATACATTTGTGCAACGTTTGGTGCAAAATGAAAATGAAAATTCAATTGTAAAATTTACATTTGCCATTTCATACACTAGTTTTAATATGTAATTTGAATCCATATTTACACGCCTTATAAGTTGCAAAATTAAAATTAAGATGTATTACAGAAATGATTAGATATGTTTAACATGTTCAAGCAAAAACTGTAGCAAAATTGTAATTTAAATGTAATTTTTTCTTAATTGCATTTACACTCACAGTTAAGACACTTGCGATTGCATTTCCATTAAGTGTCCCGCAATGAATGTAGCAAAATTCAATGTGCAATTTGAAAATGCATTCTGAGCCGATCACGTGCCCGTCCCGCCCTGTCAATCACTGCGTGAAGGCGGGGCAACAGGTAAACATACGCTATGGTGCGTATTTTGAGGTGTTGGAAGGAAACACGGCGGCGGCAGAGCTGATACGAGCGTTACATTCGCTAGAAGATGAAGTGGAGCGTGGACAGAGAAATGGTAGTGTTTCCGAAGATTTTTACGCGTCTGCAGGTGATAGAACCAGAACAATGTTGGACTGTCTGGGTCTGGGAGAATGTTCTGCCTTATCAAGCGTCGACACCCATGTCAAAATTATGCTGCACTGCTGTTGTTTGATGCTGTGTTGATGGTTTTGTTTTGTATAAAATATTATCATTGTCTGATACATGCTTATCTTTATTATTAGCGTACTATTAACTGTAATACCCATTGTTGGAGATCCTATAGTTTTTCCTTACAAATGCATAGGCCTATTACTCTGAGATCATATGACAAAGCTCTGTTGATATTCGGTATTAATATCTACCGAAAAATGTGACCGCTCTTTATTTATTTATAACTGACTACATAATGTTCAATAAAGTGACGAATGTGATGTGTGACCATCTCTGTTTATTCAGCTGTATAATCATAAAATATGAGGCAGACATGCGAGTCCCTTTCCATTTTATAAAGGATAAGGTATGAATATGTACATGGTCACGGAATCTGACGGGTCAAATTCATCGACCTAGCCTTTTTTGGGTGAATGTGGAGCAGGTCGAGGGCTGGTGACGCCGTCGTCTTATAATTCAGTGTCTAATATTTTAAACAACGAAGCAGCACACGAAACTTTAACCGGCACAAACAAACGAGATTATTTTGGGTGAATGTGGAGCAGGTAGGGGGGCTGAGTGACCTCAGAATGACCAATAAATATTATTTTAATATTTAAGAAACCGAAGCAACACAAAATAAACGTTTATCGCGCGCAAACAAAAACATTAGTCTACTCTATTTGGTGAATGTGGTCTATTTTGTTGACGTTTTGCATGGGTTGGGGGCGGGGCCAACTTCACGCAGTGATTGACAGGACGGGACGGGCACGTGATCGGCTCAGAATGCATTTTCAAATTGCACATTGAATTTTGCTACATTCATTGCGGGACACTTAATGGAAATGCAATCGCAAGTGTCTTAACTGTGAGTGTAAATGCAATTAAGAAAAAATAACATTTAAATTACAATTTTGCTACAGTTTTTGCTTGAACATGTTAAACATATCTAATCATTTCTGTAATACATTTTAATTTTAATTTTGCAACTTATTCAAATTACATATTAAAACTAGTGTATGAAATGGCAAATGTAAATTATATAATTGAATTTTCATTTTCATTTTGCACCAAACGTTGCACAAATGTATGGGAAAATTAAAATGTAAATACAGAAATGCATTGCCATTTTACATATTGCATTGTCATTTTGCATATTACATTTCAAATTGAATATTGCTACCCATATGCTTCCATACACCTCAGGTGTGGTGATGTAAGGGCTAATCCTTTTCAAACTTTCTTTAGCCCGTTGAGGTTAGCAGAGGAGTCTCTCCCGATTCACATATCCACATAAGCACGCACGGAGATGCAGTCATAACAAAAAGCCGCGATTTATTGATTACAATCTCCGGTTTACTTTCAAGCAAAAAAAAAAAAAATCAAATTAAACTTTACAAACAAAACAAATATTGCTGTGTGCATCGATACAATAGTATGCGATTAAAGAAAACTTGCTCTCCACACTCTAACCTGTCCACCAAACAATTGTAATCCACATTTAAGACCTGCACATTCGCGCCGTAATGACGTGTCAAGGAGGAGGAGCAAGTCCATTCACGTGAACAGATTAGTCCAAAATTTAAACATAAAAGAAAGACATAAAATAAGTGAATTAAACAATTTGAATTAAACAAATAAAAAAAAATAAAAAAATAAATAAATTCAAATAAAAAAAATTTAGTAGTGCACAAAAAATTCTAAATATGGCTCCTACATCCTGGCCCCTAATTGTTAATGCCAAAAGCAGAACAATTACTAAGCATAATAATTTAACGGAGCCAAAACACACATCTATTACAAGTCTTGCCATATTTTCGATATACCAAACCAAATGTCAATTCATATTGCATTTATCAAAACAATAAATTGCATTCCATTTATCAATGTCAATACATTGTCATATTTAACTTCCTTCTCTCTTTTTTATATCATCCCCATGAAACCCCCCCCACAGTCTATGCCATACATGCATTTAATGCACAATCCATAGGGAAGGAGATGAAGAGTCCAAGGGGTGTAAATGTGGTGCGAAATATGAAAAGTCCATGTATGTGCAAATTTTTGAGTGTATATGTGGTGCGAAATTGAAAAGTCCATGTATGTAAAGATATGAACTGGTGTGTGTGAGCACGCATGGCTATGTACAGGTTTGTCAGGATATGTGAAAGCGTGCATATTGAACAGAATATAGAATGCTGACATTGCATTTGTCAGACTCTTAAGCTGATTCTTCAGCTTCCAGGAGCAAGCAAAGTTTGGTGATGGGTCTTTGTAGAACAGCAGTTCTAGTCTTCAGTATGACACTGCGGACAAGACCCTTAAGCCCTGGCAGGGTCTTCATCACACGAGTTCCTTGGTGCTGTTTGGTCTACTATGACTACTATGTCATTTAACATGAAGTTTCTCTTGGTATTGACCCATTTTTGCCGTTGCTGCATCAATGAAAGATATTCAGTGGTCCATCGTTGCCAGAAAAGGTCTGCAAGGTATTGGACCTGTTTCCATCGCTTTCTAGCATACAAGTCATCCTTATTGAAGAGTCCGGGTGGCAAGAGAGGTTTGGATTTCAACTGCAGAAGGTGATTCGGTGTTAGGGGTTCAAGATCATTTGTATCACCTGATACAGTTGTGATGGGCCGATCATTGAGAATGCATTCGACTTTGCAGAAAGCTGTCTGTAACATATCATCATCCAATGTCTGTTGTTTTAAGACAGAAAACAGTATTTTTTTTACTAGCTTGATTAATCTCTCCCACACTCCTGCAAAGTGGGGTGCAAATGGTGGATTGAATATCCACCTGACATGATCACTCAGCAAAGCATCCTGAATTTTGTGAAGGTCAATTTGGTTCAAGGTAGCCTCTAACTCCTTCTGTGCACACACAAAATTGGTGCCACGATCAGACCTAATGGTCAGTATTGGTCCTCTCCGACATAAAAACCGTCGAATAGCATTGATACAAGAATTTGTGTCAAGTGTGCTGGCTACTTCAAGATGAATGGCACGGCTCGCCATGCAGGTAAATATCACTCCCCATCTCTTCACCTGAGAACGGCCTCTTTTGACTTCTATTGGTCCAAAGTAGTCAATACCTACATGTGAGAAAGGTGGTAGATCAGGAGCAACACGTTCCTCTGGTAGGTCAGCCATTTTCTGTTCTCCAGTTTTAGCCTGAATTCGTCTGCAAAAGACACAAGCTTTTATTATCTTTCTCGCAGAGGAATTGGCAGATGGTAGTGTAGCAACAATGACATCTGCTTTTTACATTAAGTGGATCATGTGAGGGCAAAACACATCGTCTTTGTCCTTGCTGGTTAATAATTTCCCCAGAGGGACATTTGAGTCACAAAGAAGACCCTGTTTTTTGAGAATTCCCTCTAAAACCCCCCAGCTCAGCGTGGACCCCTAGTGATTTTATAGCCACGCAGCAATTTGCCAGCGCCGGTTTGGCTAGTATTTCCCCCAACCTC
The DNA here is from genome assembly GCF_964197995.2 of Scardinius erythrophthalmus. Taxonomy (NCBI): domain Eukaryota; kingdom Metazoa; phylum Chordata; class Actinopteri; order Cypriniformes; family Leuciscidae; genus Scardinius; species Scardinius erythrophthalmus. Next base: position 13,588,502 of record NC_138230.1, read on the forward strand.
ACAGGCTCGTGACATTCCACGCGGACACACACACACACACACACACACACACACACACTCGTGGACTTTCAAACAGAAACCCAACACAGAAAAAAAAGACTTTTCACCAATAAAGTCGCTTTTAAATGTACTAAATATATCCCTTTTTGTGTTAAGAAGTGTGTAAACCATAGGAAAGCATATATGTCCTATTGTAACATTAATAGAACTAAAATGCCTATACTAATGCATAATGTATCTGTGCATTGCTACAACGTCTATATTCTATTTTTTTATATCTCTGTAATCCTCTCCATCTCACGGAGACGAATCTTGACTGCAAAGTACAATAATATGCATATGTTCCAGGAAATACCATATTTCTAAGTATGAATCCTTTCCCTCATAAGACATATGGTAAAAGGGGGCGTGTTTTTCTTTACACAAAGAGACTTCTCCCGCGTCAGATCAGAAGATCTGATTCACTGTCGTTCCAAAGAGAAGGCGTAAACAGATGTCTGTAAAAAGGCAGAAACCCCCTCATCTCTCTCTCTTCTCTCATTGATCCCGCTGATCCCACTTCCTCGCTTCTCCGGTCCCTGACCTCCTCCTCCTTCTCCACGTGCAGCGCTGCTCCAGCTGGACAGGCCTTGCCTTGGCCTCTGGGACACATGGCCCGCGTCATGTAAAAGCCTGCCGTCTTTGCAACCAAGATTTGCAACCTCTCCCGCCCCGAGAGACGAATCTAAATTTTCTCGGTAACGTTACATTCAGTGAGCCTTTTTAAACTTCCCGCCGCACCGGGAAGACCCAGCAGAAACAGGACACCGTCCGCGCTGTCCGCTTCCTGCCTCAGCCTCAGCCTCACCCGAAAGAGCACAGAATTCTGCAAGTATTGAGCTGATAAAAGCTGTTTCCAGGTGTCTCGTGAACTTAGGTTCTGTATGTAATAATTACTAGCTTTTCCCTTCTCTCTATTTCTCTCTTTCTTTCATTTCGTTTCATTCTGATCACTTATGTTATTGTTTGGTTATATGTTTGTTTGTTTATTGTTTGCATTTTTACATACGTTTATATTCGTAGCTCATATAATCTCTAGTTTTGCATTTATTAAAATTCATAAATACTTTTCACTGGCTCTGTGTTTGAAAATCCACCTTATAAGTCAATGAAACTTAAAAGATCCAATTATAAGCTACAAAGCTCAATAGACTACTTGAGTAGTTTTAATTAATAAACTCAGAAAGTTTGATGTCCGTGGCCAGAACATAAAACTTTCTTGGAGTTTGTGAATACCCCTTCTTAACTGTAAAGATCTTACATTTATTCGCAGGACGAATTAAATGTTGGTCAGACCAGTTACAGAACAAGGTAATCTCGATAATTGATGAAATAAATGTACATGCGACTTATGAATTATGACCATGAGTCATAATTATTAATATTCCCAAAATTTCCCATATTCTTGAGCTAATTCACATTTACCCCGAGTCGTTTATTGTTACAGTAGCCAGTATCTCTGACCCAATCTTGAGAGCATGTGATTTCTTCCTGAGTGTCCAACCTTTTGATGAATATCACGCAGGATCAGTTTGGATATGTGCGAGTCTTTGGGAAGGATAATTGGGTTCTTTAGACTCACTGGCATGGCTGCTTTGCTTAGCCTTCCTCCAATCCTCAAAATGCCCTCACCAATGATTGGATCCAATTTGTATATGGAGCTATTTGATTTGATGGGTTTGTCTTCTCTTAAGAGTGTAATCTCAGAGTCAAAGTAGCGCTGTTGTTCATAGCTAATGATGGACATCTCAGCTTCATCCAGATCTTCTGGAGTTAATCCTTGTTGCTCAATTTTCCACTTGGAATCTACCATAAGACCTTTGTCTTTCTGATTTCGGAGCATCAAGAGTTTTTTAAATCTTAGCCACCATGCAATAGCTCTTAATAGTTTCCTCCATGAAGAATAATATTCAATTATTCTGGTAGTTGCATTGTTCTGCAGGTTCAAGCAATTCACAGAGATCTCCCTTTTTACCTCTGTATCGTTTGGTGAGATGTAACGGAGATCTTCTGGTACCTCAGGCCATTCAGATTTCTCCTTTGACAGGAAGTGAGGACCGTTCAGCCATCTGGTGGAATTTAGGAGGGCTTCTATCTGTAGACCACGTGAGCTGTCATCTGCCGGGTTGTCTCCAGAACATACATGCCTCCACTGATGTAATTGCGAGAGGTTATGTATCACTGCAATTCTGTTGGCAACATAAGTATGAAATCGTTTTGTTTGGTTGTGGATGTACTTCAGTACTACAGTACTGTCTGTCCAGAAAGTAGAATCATCTAGCTCCATGTGAAGTTCATTTTGCAACATTCTGTCCACCTTCACAGCCAGGGTCGCGGCTGCAAGCTCAAGTCTAGGAACGGTCATCCGTTTTAGTGGGACTACTCTGGCTTTTCCCAGTACAAAGGTAACGTGAACATTTTTGATACTGTTAGTAAGTTTGAGGTAACTCACCGTCCCATATCCAAGCTCACTTGCGTCACAGAAGTGATGTAATTTGGCTGTCTTTACAACACCAAAATTTCACTACAGGCTTACAACACCAGGCTTCATGCACCTGTCCACTTCAAATCTGCTCAGCTGGTCTAACTCTGTAAGCCATCTTTGCCATGGTCTCATCATTTCATCTGAGATTATTTCATCCCAGCCATACTTCTCATGGCAGAGCCTTTGCAGGATTTGCTTAGCCTTGAGAACAAACGGGGAAAGGAAACCTAGTGGGTCATAGATAGAATTGACTACAGAAAGGATTGTTCGCCTTGTAGAAGCTCTATTTATAACTGCTACCCGGAAAGTAAAGACATCCTTTTGGATGTTCCACTGGATTCCGAGTGCCCTCTCAAGAGGAGGTTTTTCTCTGTCCAAGTCCAGATGTTTCACAAGAGGGGCTCTGTAACTTTCTGGAATAGTCTCAAGGACTTCAAAGCTGTTGCTCACCCATTTACTCAAAGTAAATCCTCCTAGGGTGCATACTTCCCTGAGGTCTTTAATGAGCTTGATTGCTTCTTCCACGGAAGCCACAGATTTGAGACAATCATCGACGTAAAAACTATGATTAATTGTATCAATGACTTGTGAGCTGTATCGTTCAGAATTATCAATTCCTGTTTGCTTTAAGGCAAAATTGGCAATGCTGGGAGATGATACTGCACCAAAAAGATGAACATTCATCCTATAGACTTCCAGTGGCTGGTTAACATCTCCTTTTGGCCACCACAGGAATCGAAGAAAGTCACGATGATCATTTTGAACTCGTACCTGATAGTACAGTGGTTCCCAAACCTGTCCTGGAGGACCACCAACACTGCACGTTTTCTTTTTCTCCCTAGTCAAACACACCTGATGCAACTCATCAGCTCATTATCACATGGGTTAATGAGCTGATGAGTTGAATCAGGTGTGTTTGACTAGGGAGAAAAAGAAAACGTGCAGTGTTGGTGGTCCTCCAGGACAGGTTTGGGAACCACTGTGATAGTACATTGCTTCGATGTCTGCCATTATTGAAATTCGTTCCTTCCTGAATCTAAGCAGCACACCAAGAAGTGGGTTAGTCAGGTCAGGACCTTGGAGAAGTTCGGAGTTAAGAGCTTTGCCTTTGTATGAAGATGAACAATCAAAAACAACTCTAAGCTTTCCCTTCTTCTTGTGGTACACCCCATGATGTGGTATATACCAGGGGTTTTCAAATTGGGTGAATGTGAGCCTCCCCTTTTAGTAGGTAAGGACAGCCGAGCCCCCCCTTCCCCAAAATCCTGTCCGTCCTGCCCTAACCCACACGTCTCTGCAGTAAATGACTTCATCATCTTTTGTGTGTTCATGACAATGATGAGTTTCAATAACAACTGATAAAATGTAAATATTATTTTATTTCCACAACTTTCTTAAAAGTGCATTCATAAATGATTATTTGCAACAGAAAATAATTTCCAACTTCATGCAGGCCTAATTGAGGCTACTTTTAAAATCACTGAACATCAGTAGGCCTAACCACAAGTCAACAAAACATGCGTAACATGTGCAATCGGTGCCAAAGCTACCGCCGATAACACCTGACGGCTGAAATCGGCACGGTGTATCTGGGCTTTAAGCTCACATTTGAAGGAGATGCACATCATCTTGAACAAAATCAGCAGTGGTGGAAAGAGTACTGAAAAAACATACTCAAGTAAAAGTACCATTACATTCCAAAAAATGTAGTGTGAGTAAAAAGTACTTCCAAAAAACTACTTGAGTAAGAGTAAAAAAGTAGCTTATTTAAAAGTACTCATGAGTAGTGAGTAGTGAGTACTGAGCTGTGGATTCTACCCCCTTATAATAAACACTGTGCACTACTATTAATAAATTTAAAAAATTGCACTTACTGTAATTCACATTATATTTTGTTCTTTGTCAGAAAGATTGAAGAATATCTATCATCCATCTTTTTAAAATGCATCAAATCAGTACACATCACCATTTAAATCATATTACAGTATTAAAAAAACGATTCAAAATTAGGCGAAAGGCCACTGAGCCTGAGCATGCTATTGTTGCACATAAAAAATCAATATTCATAACTGTGCAAAGAATTAAAAAACCTTTAGAAACTCATATGATAGTTCAGCATCACACACCATGAGATGGGTTAAATAGAGAGATTAAAAAATACCCAATTTCTCTCTAAAATGGTACCAATTTTAGTGTTTTGATAAATGAGAATCACTAATATTATATAATAGGCTAATATTATCAGTTTACCTCAGCTAATGCACTGAAAAAGGCTAAGATATGAGCTAACACTAATTCCATGCTATTAAATATGTTACAATTTAAATGTAAATGCACATTGTTCCATAAGGGTGGCATCATTCCCTTACATTTTACACGGCTACATTTACTCACATTGTAATGCTGATAATATAATTTGTAAGGAAAATTGTGCATTAAATAGGGAAGTTATAACCGGGAAACTTTTACAAAAAAAGAAACAAAGAAACACACACACACACACACACACACACACACAAATGCATGTCTCTTTGTAATATCTGCGAAGCTGTTTTATCAGCAGCATCCACACACAAAAAAACAGTTGAACATGAAAAACGTTTTTGCGCAAGTGCACTTGCCAAATGAAGACGGATTGTATGAAATGGATCAATTAAAAAAACGAGCTATTGTTTATTAACGAGCTGTAGTCACGCACTGACAGAAATGCAGTTCAAGTTAACGCCAAGTTAAGGTGCACTGATACTGAATCTGGTGGCATTGCGAGCGCGAGACGCGGCAGTGCACAGATCATGACGCGCGTCTCTCTGTAATGAGATTGTGAAGTAAATGGGAGCGGGAATTCACCGCATTATTAACTCGTCACGCAATACTACGTGGGAACGGATTGCGAAAGCGTGGGCACGGTTTATGAATTTGTGGGTAGAGATTTCAAAAACTGAAGGCACGGTTAACAAGTCTGAGAGCGTGGATTAGGAAATCGTGGGTACGGTTTAATAATCCGTGGGCACGATTTGTTAAACCGAGGGAACAGTTTGAGAATTCGTGAGTACTATTTATAAACTGAGCGGATGGTTGCAAAACCGTCGCCACGGATTGTTTTTTTACTCACACAGGTGACTTCCTGGGCTCCGTATTCTCCCTTAATGCTGACTTCTGTTGACTTGGGACAATGAAACGACGCATTTTAAAGCTAATACTCGCACACACAATTACAGTTATTTTTTCTTCTCGTGTCGCGCCTCCCCTGTGGCTCTTTGGCGCCCCCCAAGGGAGGCGCGCCTCACCTATTGAAAACCGCTGGTATATACCATAGATGACCATCATTCCTTTGGAGTTGTTCTTGTGGCACCTTTTCTGCGTATCCCTTCCTCATCACATCATCCATGAACACACTATACTCATTTGCATAAGCAGGATCCTTCTTGAATCTCTTAGCAAGGTTAAGTGTACGTTGTGCTGTCACTTCATAGTTTTTGGGCAAGGTTGCCTCTTTATCACGAAGCGGTAGAGGTAAGTGATAATGCCCATTTTTGAGTTCCACTGAAGTCGTTGCTATGTTCATGAATATTTTGTCTTCAGCTGACATTTCTCTTTTCTCCTCATAATCCTTTTCAGGAAAGTCATGATTGTATTGCCTGATAAGTAGATCCTGAAGATTTTCCATAGAGATGCGATTGGCCAACTGACGTTAATCCAACTTCATCCATAGAGGGACAAGAATTGAGTGGGCCATTAACCACCCACCCTAGCACAGTCTTGACCGCATATGGTCCATTTCCTTGACTGTTCACTATTCTCCACGGTTCCATAGCTTTTGGAACATTAATTCCAATCAAGATTTCAATGTCAGCGTTGATTCTTTTTAGTTCGATTTCTTTCAAAAAAGGCCATTTTTCAAGATCATGGTGACTGAGTAGGTTCTCTTTTGATACAGGGATCTTGGGTTGAGTGTATACTTTAGGCAGATCTATGTATCCACCTCCATCAATACAACCTACTTCTAGTCCTGTGAGCTCATAGCTCTTAACAGGTCTCTCCTGCCCCATCGTTCTCAGAAGAATTTCAGTTCTGGGTCCTTTGGCATTCAGCTGATTCATGAGGTTCTCAGTGCAGAATGTCGCTGAACTGCCTGGATCAAGAAAGGCGTAGGTTGTGATGATCTTACTGCCTTTGGCAACTTTAACTTGGACTGGCACGATTGCTAGTGCACATTCCCTACTGGCCCCTGTTGCACGATAAGCTGATACTAGTGCACTATTAACTGGCGTTTCTTTTGATTCGGTGAAGTTTGGGTTTGGCAAAATCTGCTTCTTTGAATTTTCATTGACAATATGGAGCAATGTAGGATGTTTTCGTTGACATATCTGGCAAACCATTTTCTTATTGCAATCTTTGCTCATATGACCCTTTTTTAAGCATCCAAAACAGTGACCATTCCTTTTGAGATATCCAACCTTTTTGTCTTGGGATTCAGAATTTAATATTTTGCAATCAGTTAGTGCATGGTTACCTTGGCAGAAACTACATGAGGTCAAAACAGCAACTTGGGTGGTGCCTGCTTGCTGCCGCACTTTAGGTGCCTCTCTGCTTGTTTGCTCATCAGCTCCTCTCACTGTGGTAACAAAGCTGCTGCCCCTTTTAGGTGGTATCCTCAAGCTGGTTGTTCTGGATTTTACAACTGTCCCTTTAACAGGAGTAGGATCTTTGATATCTCCGAAAACTGGATGGAGTAAAATTTCAGACTGAATTTCCAGATATTCGACAAGATTTCTAAATCTAATACGAGTATTCGTTCTTTGGAATGACTCAAAGGTTACAGTCCGCCACCTTTCGCGGAGCTTGTATGGAAGTTTGGATACAATCAATTTCAAGTTTGATACAACGTCCAGTTCATCCATGTATTCTAGATCCTGCATGACATTGCAACATTCTCTAAGGTACAGAGCATAGGCATGAAGTGATTTTCCATCATCAGCTTTAATGGCTGTCTAATTCAGTGCCTTTTCAATGTAAGCATTTGCAATCTTTATTTCATTGCCGAAATGTTTCTTTAAAAGTTGCTGAGCTTCGGTATATCCTCTGTGAGCTTCTATGTGCAGACAGCTACGAACAAGGTCTCTGGCTTGGCCAGCAGTAAACTGTTCAAGAAAGTAGAGTCTATCCTGACTGCTGCTGGTCTTGTCTTCAATCAGATATTTAAAAGCATGAAAGAAAGACTGATAGGACAGTGGATCTCCATCAAAAACATGAACTTCTCTCTTAGGCAATAGAGAAAGATTTTGCTGCTTAATCATAAGATCAGTCATTTCCTTTTGCCTTTGAGCCATTAAGCTTAAGCCTCTGTTTGAGCTATCACTGACCTCCAACTGTGGACTTGATGGACTTGCGGCTGCTGCTACTCGAGAGCTTCTTGATGGACTTGCGGCTGCTGCAACTCGAGAGCTTCTTTGCACGTGACTAACTGCTCTCTGGAGTGGAGTTTTAGGTACGGCTGTTACAGGAGCGAATTCTATAGCAGAGGCATCAACAAAAGTGGGTTCAACATTATCCTCCATGTTTGCATCATAATAGTCATTCATAACATCACCTTGTGACTCAGCATTATTTGTCAGCACTTTGATCTTTGCATCTGCTTCTGCCATTTGAGTTTTTAGTTCTGCCCTTTCAATCTTTGATTTTATAATGGCTTCTTCCATCTGCAACGCTTGTATATCAGGCAGAGTTTTGGCGCGTGCTTCTAAAGCAGCCTTTTCAGCGGCAGCTATTTTAGCTGCAGAAGAGGCCTTAGATGATTTAGACTTTACAGACACACTTGAAATGTTTGAAATACTGTCTTTAGGTTCGACTGCTGTTAGTTGACTTTGTTGTTCATTTTTCCATATTTCAACTTCTTTAATAAAGTAATCGAAATTCATCATTCTAACTTCAAACCAATCTACATGATCATTTTCCTTTTCTTCTTCTGACAAAAGCTCTTGCACTGCTTTATGCACACTTTTGAAGTCGTGGATATAAAATAATAATGACGACATGCAATCATCTACCTCTTCAACGATTCCACCTTCAGTAAGCAGACCTTTAATTTCATTAATTTTCCTCGTGCATACTCCTAATTTGCCTCTACGCGTTGCAATGCGTGAATTTAAAAGCTTTTCGGCCGCAGCGGCCGTCTGAATCTCCTCATCCATAATGTAATACAAGCCACAAATACTAGCAACTCCTTTAACGTTTTAAAAGCGCATTCCAAACTTCTGACAGTTGTTTGTCTTACTGCTCACGCTACATGCATGTTGTTTACATCCGTTTACTCAAACATTCCATCCGAACTCAGATTCATTGATCAGTTGTGTTGCTTGTTTACATTCTTGTACTCACAGCTGATGCGTTGTTCATTGATAAATCGCGTCCATCCACTTCGGGCCATGAACGTGAACAGCACAGCTTCCAAGTTCTCTTGAGAAGATAATCCACAGTCAAGTCCATTCTAGTTTCGTCGATCGATCTCTGGTGCTAGTTTTCTTTAATAATTGTAAGGGCTAATCCTTTTCAAACTTTCTTTAGCCCGTTGAGGTTAGCAGAGGAGTCTCTCCCGATTCACATATCCACATAAGCACGCACGGAGATGCAGTCATAACAAAAAGCCGCGATTTATTGATTACAATCTCCGGTTTACTTTCAAGCAAAAAAAAAAAAAAAAATTAAACTTTACAAACAAAACAAATATTGCTGTGAGCATCGATACAATAGTATGCGATTAAAGAAAACTGTTGCTCTCCACACTCTAACCTGTCCACCAAACAATTGTAATCCACATTTAAGACCTGCACATTCGCGCCGTAATGACGTGTCAAGGAGGAGGAGCAAGTCCATTCACGTGAACAGATTAGTCCAAAAATTAAACATAAAAGAAAGATATAAAATAAGTAAATTAAACAATTTGAATTAAACAAATAATCTCAATTTTAGTAGTGCACAAAAAATTCTAAATATGGCTCCTACAGGTGGTAAAACAATCCCCTCCTCTGTGGAGGTGTCAAGCACGTCTGCAACATTTGTGAAGGTAACCTCTTCATCATCTTCATCATCATCATCATCATCATCATCATCGTCAGAGAGCGATTCCGGCTGATACATTTGGAAGGCTTTTACAAAGTTAGAGCCATTATCAGTAACCGTAGCTGTAACTTTCATTGACAGTCCATATAATGAATGAATGTGATCGATCTCAGCAGCAATGACATCATACGTGTGTCTACCTTTGATCCTTTTACAGGCCAACACAGCTTTCTGGCGTTGAAGAGTAGCGTTTTTTTTTTTTAGTTTTTCGTCCCATTTGCTGTGTGCCGCCTGAACATGTTATCATGCTAACGAGCTGCCTGAAAGCCGGCGACTCCACAGTAGAGACAGGCTGCATGTTTTCAACAACATACCTTACAATAGCTTTGTTGATCTGTCCCTGGCTAACAGTCTGGTTAAAATCTAGTCGCTGTTTTTTGGCTGGAGGGGCTTGACTTACTTCGAGTGTGTCCACCGACACCGGGTTAGCTTCTAGCTTCATCTAGGCATGTAGTTTCTAGAGGTGCTTCGACAAAAAGTAACGCGTTACTGCTACTAGTAACGCGTTACTGCCCAACACTGCTCGCCACCCCATGTCCCCGCATATGAGGAGCTGGTGGAGGTTGTCTCTCGTGCAGTGGCCCGTCTTAATATTAGTTGGCCACATGAGAGGCAGGAAACGCTTATTAAAAGCAAGTTGGAAAGCATCCTCGCCATCGGGGTTTACCGTTCTTTCCTGATTTCCATAATGAGTTGTGTAAATCGTGGAAAAATCCACACTCATCTCGTGTGTACACTACTGTTAGCTCTACTGTTTTGAACTACAATAACATCTTGGGGGTGTGAGAGAACGGTTATGGTATGATGCCTCGGGTGGAACAGCCGCTTGCCACCTATTTAGCCCCCGAGTCTGCATCATCCCTAAAAACCCCGGTGCTGCCCACTAAACCGTGCCGTGATACATCTACATTAGTGGGCAGTGCTTATATGGCTGCGGGTCGGGCTGGTGCTAGTCTGCATACAATGGCAGTACTGCAAGCGTACCAGGCCGACCTTCTTAAGGATATTGATGAGGGCGAGGGTCCAACTCCGGAAGATATTGCGGAGTTGAGGAAGGCTGGAGATCTGTCTCTCCAAGTCACAATGGTAATGGTGGTCTCGGAGAGACACCTATGGTTAAATCTGTCGGGCATCAAGGAGAAAGACAGGGCTTTCCTCCTTGATACCCCGATTTCGCATTCTGGCCTGTTCGGCGACTCTGTTAATGTCGTTGTCAACAGGTTTCAGGAGGCGAAGAAACAATCTGCAGCCTTCAGGCAATATCTCCCTCGCCGCTCTAAACCTAAGAAGCCTGCACCCAGCGGGCAGCCGCAGCCATCCGCCAGCTCCTCCGCCTACAGACAGGCACAAAAAGACACTCTCAGTCGAAGCCTCAGCCTAAGCAGGGCAACCTGAGAGCCGTCCTGCAGGCGAAGAAGGCTTCGACAAAGAGGTCCTAGCCAGCCTCGATGTCGATGTCGACTTCCCGCCGTCAAGTGCGCTTCGGGACGCATCGGTTTCCAGCGAACGCGCCCTGCACTGTCCGCCCCACAGGCTTGCGGCCAGGCAGCATTCGCGTCCGCACATCGAGAATCGTTTTCGGTCGAACCCTGCCGGAGATCCGCTTCAGGGGGCCAAGAATGAATCCCGATTAATACCCGAAGCCAGCCCCGAGAGGCTGGTTCCCTTAGTAGAGTATTTCAATGCATGGAAAAATCGCACGAATATTTCTCCTTGGGCTCTGCGCACCATTCATAAGGGGTACTACAGTTCGGTTCCTGCCCACCAAAGTTCAATGGGGTGGTCTGGACTGTAGTCGACCCAGAGCAGAGTTGGGTATTGGAACAAGAAGTAAACTCTCTGCTGGTAAAAGAGGCTATAGAACGTATTCCTCCTCCAGACAGGGAGTCCAGGTTTTACAGCCGCTACTTCATAGCAATAAAGATCTCAGGCACTTGAATCGGTCTCTGAGGAGATTCAGGTTCAAGATGCTCACTATTCCCATCATCGTGAACCAAATTCAATCTGAGGATTGGTTTTTCATGATAGATTTGAAGGACGCCTACTTCCACATTTCTATCCTTCGATCTCACAGTAAGTTCCTGTGGTTCGCTTTCAAGGGCGAAGCGTACCAATATCGGGTTCTTCCGTTCGGCCTAGCTCTCTCCCCTCGCACATTTACAAAATGTATGGATGCAGCTCTAGCACCGCTGAGGCTTCAGGGGATCAGGGTCCTCAATTATATCGACGACTGGCTGATTCTGGCCCAGTCACAAGAGCTGGCAGTTCGGCATCGAGATGTCGTCTTTGCCCACATCCAGAGCCTGGGTTGAGACTCAACACGAAAGAGAGCGTGTTGGCACCAGCCCAGAGAACAACGTTCCTGGGAGTGGTGTGGGAATCGGTCACGATGCGGGCACAATTGTCTCCTGCACGGATCGAATCCATCCTGGCCACGGTGACCAGGATAAAGCTAGGCCAGGCCATCACTGTAAAACATTTTCAGAGAGTGTTAGGGCTAAGTGTGTCACGATTTCGATTTTAAATCGGAATCGATCGAAATTAATGCTCAATCTCGATTATCGAATCAAAAAATGGAATCATCAATGCTGCCACGCCCCCATGTCACGTCAGCTCAGCTTGCCTGTAATAGGTGAAACTCCTTTTCTCGAGAATATTGAAGCCTTATTTTAAAATGCATTGCAGCTGCACTGCGAGAGCATCATAGCTCGTCTGAGCGAGCTGATTGTCTGTGCTGCGGCAACTGCACGAACTTATGGCGAGTTAGCAGTGGCGTGCTGTCCAATGTGAGCACTTGGCGCCCTGCCAACCTCGAGCGAGCCAATTTGGACGCGGCTGGAGAGTATAAATTCACAGAAAACTCGCCAAAGGACTTTAGGTTTAAATCGACTGAAGCGGAGTACCTGATATGAGCGAAATAGCACGGCAAGGCAACGCAGTACTCGTTATCTCTAAGGGAACTCGTTATCTCTAAGGGAACCAAGGTTACGCAAGTAACCAAGTAGCCTACGTTCCGTTACGAGAACGTTCTCTCATACTGGGTTGCAAACGCTGTGGGAACCCAATTTAAAACGCCGTGCTATTCGCCTGTGACTGCTCTTAGGAGTCCAGGGAGCCCCGGGACTGTAATAGGTTATTTTGTTTAAGTTTCCAATTGACTGAAGAAATAAGTTATTGTTACATTATGTTGTTAATAAACGTTTTAAATTTGACAATGTATTGTGTGGTACATTGCGAACAAAGGTCAGATATTATTATATTGCATAAAAGTCTAAAAATGTCATAGCTTGTGCTTTCAATTTTTTTTTCAATTAAGAATCGAATCGAACCTTCGTTCCCTATCTATGTGGAAGAAAGCTTGGTTTCTGTCCCAAGGTCCCGTGCTGGGAGCGTCATGTCTCCGGAAAGCCGGTTTGACAGACGCCTCCCTCACGGGCTGGGGCGCGGTCATGGACGGTCGCTTTACGAGAGGTCTATGGCAGGACCATCATTCCTCCTGGCATCTAAACTGCCTGGAAATGTTGGCGGTGTCCCGAGCTCTGAGGAGCTTCCTGCCGGACCTCAAGGGTTATCACGTCCTTGTGAGGATGGACAATTTGTCGGTGGTTGCCTATATAAACCATCAAGGGTGTCTGAGGTCTCGCCCTCTATGCAGACTGGCGCATCAGATCTTCCTGTGGTCCCAGGGGAAATTGTTGTCTCTCAGAGCACCATATATCCCAGGGAATCAGAATCAGGGAGCAGACATCCTGTCGAAGCAGGGGCTGAGGCCCGGGGAATGGAGATTCCATCTCGAGGTGGTGGAGCTAATATGTCAGAGGTTCGGCCCAGTGGAAGTGGATCTATTCGCGTCTCGAGAGATGACTCACTGTCCACTGTGGTTCTCCCTCACACATCCAGCCCCGCTGTGGTTGGATGCCATGGTACAGACGTGGCCGAGGCTGCGTCTGTATGCATTTCCCCCGATCGCTCTGCTAGAGTTCTAGAGAGGGTTCGTCGCGACGGGATCAGTTTCCGCAAATCTTTGTCCAGGATAGATCAAACTGCATTGCAAAATATTTGCACTGCACCCTCTGACTATTTCAGGACTGGCTAGTTTGTGATCGTGAGCGTACATTCGCGACGTGACGCGACTGTAACCCTTGTTCCCTGAGAAAGGGAACGAGAACTGCGTCCCTTCGCCACGCCTCCCCCTGCCTGGGAGCGCTTGCTTCATCACAGAAGGCTATCTCTGTTGTGTGCCAGCGTCCTTTTGTAGCTTCCGCATATGCCGTCACACATTACGTCATGACGCAACACCAATCAGGATTGGTTTAGTTTCATTCATACTTCAGAGGCGCTACGCTGAGAGGCATTCCCCCAAAGTGTCATTCGATGCATTTCTCACTCACTTTCTCAGGGAACAAGGGTTACAGTTGTAACCCGAGACGTTTTGACTAGTCAACATTTAAATTAAAAAACATTTAATAAATAGATATCTTAATTCCAATTTTGACTCGCTGAATTGGAATTAAGATATCTACAATGTGACAATGACTAGTCATAATATGCATTGAAGATATCAATGTTATTTTGACTAGTCATAATACACATTCGAGATATCTACAATGTTATTTTGACTAGTCATATTCTTTCATTCGAAAATATTTCTGGATATCTTCAAATGAGTTTTGATTCGTCGAAATTGTAATTAAAATAAAATAATTGATTTTGTACTAATCCTAATCAGAGATATCTCAAATTACAATTTTACCTATTTACCTATTTTACCTATTAAACCTACTAGTCTCTATTTTCATGCTACTAGTACTTATAGTTGGAACTAGTACTCTCTAATTGGAATTGTTACTAAGGATGTAACGTAATAATAATAATAATAATAATAACAAAAGTCTGATAAAGTCAGTGTGTTCTGAATGTCAATATATCCACATGTACTGGGCTCCTGTTCATTACAGCTAGATGAAAAAAATAAACAGAGGACTTCAGTAGTGAAACTCCAAATAAAATCCAAAGTTCTATGAAATCCTTTTTTAAAGCAAAAGTAAAGTAGGGCTGCAGCTATCGAATATTTTAGTAATAGAGTATTCTACCGATTATTCCATCGATAAATCGAGTAATCAAATATAAAGATAGAGCCAAGTGAACAACAGCCTTTAAAGTACAAATATAACTGCATTAACTGGTTCATTTAAACGATATTCGCTTAAATACTGATTCAGGTAAATTATCAGTGCTGGTACTACTCGACCTCAGTGCTGCATTTGACACTGTTGATCATAACATACTTCTTGACAGGCTGGAAAACTGGGTGGGGCTTTCTGGGACAGTCCTAAAATGGTTCAGGTCATACTTAGATGGGAGAGGTTATTATGTGAGTATAGGAGACCATAAGTCTGAGTGGACATCCATGACATGCGGAGTCCCTCAAGGCTCAATTCTTGCGCCACTCCTGTTCAACCTGTATATGCTGCAATGAGCCAAATAATGAGAAAGAACCAAATTGCTTACCACAGCTAGACGACACACAGCTCTACTTAGGCCTATCGCCTAACGATTACAGCCCCATTGACTCTCTGTGCCAATGCATTGATGAAGTCAACAGTTGGATGTGTCAAAACTTTCTTCAGTTAAACAAAGACAAAACTGAAGTCATTGCGTTTGGAAACAAAGATGAAGTTCTCAAGGTGAATGCATACCTTCACTCTAGGGGTCAAACAACAAAAAATCAAGTCAGGAACCTTGGTGTGACACTAGAGTCAGACCTTAGTTTCAGTAGTCATGTCAAAGCAATAACTAAATCAGCATGCTATCATCTGAAAAATATTGCAAGAATTAAATGCTTTGTTTCCAGACAAGACTTAGAGAAACTTGTTCATGCTTTCATCACCAGCAGGGTGGATTATTGTAATGGACTCCTCACTGGCCTTCCCAAAAACACCATAAGACAGTTGCAGCTCATACAGAACGCTGCCGCCAGGATTCTGAGCAGAACTAGAAAATATGAACATATCACACCAGTCCTCAGGTCTTTACACTGGCTCCCAGTTAAATTTAGGATTGAATTTTAAAGTATTATTACTGGTATATAAATCATTCAATGGCCTAGGACCTCAATACATTGCAGATATGCTCACTGAATATAAACCCAACAGATCTCTCAGATCATTAGGATCATATCAGCTAGAAATACCAAGGGTTCACTCTAAACATGGTGAGTCCGCTTTTAGCTATTATGCCAGCCGCAGCTGGAACCAGCTTCCAGAGGAGATCAGATGCGCTCCTACAGTAGTCACATTTAAATCCAGACTCAAAACACTTCTGTTTAGCTATGCATTTACTGAATGAGCACTGTGCCAATGTTCGTCCGACTGTACTGTACTGTATTTTATTTTTTATTTTTCTAAACTGTTTTAATTATTCTTATTTCTTTTTATTATTTTTAATTTCTTCTATGTAAAGCACTTTGAATTACCATTGTGTATGAAATGTGCTATATAAATAACTATATAAATAAACTTGCCTTGCCTTGCCTTCAAATAAAGTATCAAAGTAAGTAATCATATTGGTTTTATTGAACAACACTGTTAAAATACACCATGTAAAAAATTATATAATATAAAAATAGCTTATAAAACTTATAAAAATAACATTGTATAATGTTATACAATGTATAACAGATGCCTGCAGAGGACATGCAACCACCGCTGTAATTTCTTTAAAAAAGAACATGTGCATATCAAAACATGCAAAATCAGAGCGAGGGGTTAAACTTTAATTTTGAAATCGTGATGAACAACAATCCTGCTACTGAACATCTGAACACACACACACAAAAAAAGTACATCGACGGATCTTCTTCTGACTGTTCTCCAAAATATAATCAAATGTATATTTCTGCAAGCATGTTTAAACTGGTTAACTGTGTCTACGGCAGGCAAAGGCATTCGTTTTCAAGTCGAGTTCGCACGCCACTGCGCAACAATAACTTATACACAAACTACCGCGGGATGGCGGGTGTTCATAAACTGTGCAATGGTAGCTTTATTTAATATAAATTAATGTATATGTCCAAAAAACGGGTAATGTCATACTTTCCAGTATCGTGGCGTAATAATCTGTTTGGTTGTAAAATGTAGGCTATTACCTGAGTGAATTCGAATATATCGTCCTGTGGAATCATTCATTCACAGACAGCATACGAAGATGATCAACTATCTTCATCGCTGGCAAAAACATATGATGCATTTGAAGGTTTGCTCTCACTTGACTGTACTGTAGGTCCACTGCCACTTCATCTAACGCTCTTGATGTCCTTAAATCTTCCTGTTACGACTCCGAGTCGAGTGTGAATGGAAATCGCTTCAGACGATTCAGTGCGTGCAGGAACTGAACAGAATCAGGAACTGAATCATTCAAACTGATTCGCGAACCGATTTAGACAGATCTGCCAACTTGTTTGATGAAGTCTTTGAACAGAATCGACTCAAAAGAGTGATTCATTTGTGAATTGAGCATCGCTCAAGCCCAGAAAAAAAGATACAGCGCGCTTGGATTAAACTACGCATTTAACAACACATATTGCATTAAAATAAAGTAACGAGAGGAACGTCGCCCAACGTAACGAAGTAAAAGTAAATTTTTTTCATTAGAAATGTACTCGAGTAAAAGTAATAAGTACCCACATTCAAATCTACTCTTAAAAGTACAATTTTTCCAAAAAAGTACTCAAGTAAATGTACTTCGTTACTACCCACCTCTGAATGGCACACACTGCGTTCCCAGATGAACGTTAAGCAACCCAAACTCACAGCATGAGAAACCCGAGACGCACTCTATGCATTCAAATGATAAGATACTACATATTTGAGACATTAAATTCACTCAGTGAATTCTGTTGTCAACAATGTGACTTCCAAATTCGAAATAATTTACAATACTCAAAATTCCTTTTATCTATGCAGGCAACTTTCACATCAAGTAGATCATATTAATGTTTCTTATAGGCCTAAATCACATTATGCATCCTCAACCATGCATTAAAATGCCAGCTCGACATTACAGAATTTGTGTTACATCCTAACAATGGGATACATAAAAATTGTTAAAAAATCGAGACCTTTATTCTAATTGTATTTTTGTTGTTGTTTTTATCCCACCAGGACTCTCCATTCATCCCACGATGGCTAGCCAAGGTATAAAAGTTGCTAAAATATTTATATCAGTGTGTTTACTTTACAGTCTGTTTATGAAGAAAATGAGTGGAATTAATTCTCTGATAGGTACTAAAAGGAAGCGTGATCATGTATTATCTGACTCAAGTAAAGAGCCCCCACTGACAGGCAAGTAAATTCTGAATCTTTCCATTTTAATCTGATAGAATACTATTAGAATATCTTAATACCAAAATAGCACTGAATGACTGATGATCTGCTTTTATTTACTTTTTTTATTCAAAACATTCACAAATTTGTTAGCTTTGTTAGCCATGTTAGTTGTGCCACTATTCAGAGAATCAGATCTGTTGTATTTAGGCTACTCCCGAAATACATGAAAGTAAGTGCAGGCCATTGAACTGGGAGAAGAATAGAGTTAACTTTAAAGGGACACTTTGCAAGTCTGAGTGTTTTTTCTCTACGAAGCTCCAAAGTTATATTAGCAAGGTCTATAAGTTCATCTGCAGGATGATGGTTTACCTTTGCTTGTCTAAGAAAACATCAGAACGTTTTTTCTAGCTCAATCATGATATGTGCAACATTTTGCGCGTCTGATATTGCCTATTATCAGACGCGTTGACTTAGTGACATAAAATAAAAGTGTAAGTTACACAAATAAAACCGACAGAGGACCGGCCAAACAACTACAGAAATCAAACATGTTTGCTAATGACAATGCTAACATCAAAGTTATAGTATCTAGCGTACTAGTAAGCCCGTAACAGACAGCGATCATAATAAAAACCTTTACAGACAATAGCAAACATCCTGAGGTCGCAATTACTTGAAATTTAAATATTAAACACAGTTTATTCCAAAGATACTTACAAGTGCAACAGCAAGAAGGTCAGCATCCGTTTTGCAGGCTTCTGTTTCTCTCAGTTCTCACCATTCTGAAAAAGCCGGTCCGATATAACGTTATTTACTCGAGTCTGACTTCTTGCTCGGTCAGTCTCCTGTTTCCTCTTTCCTTGGTCCTCCGACAAAGATTTCCTAGCTTTCTGCTTCTTTTTTTTACAGGCTCAGCCATAACTCAATCTATCGTTGCCCTTTGCTTATACATAGCCGGTGCTTGAATGGGGGCGTGTACGTGTGCAGTGCCGTCAAGCAATTCGTTACATCGCGAGACCTGATATCACTTCCTTATACTTCCATATACTTCCTTATACACTTCCATATACTTCCTGACGCCGACCCGCCGGCCCAAAGTTGCAAGTGAGTTTTTTCTGCTCTCAGGCACCAGGGGGGTGCGAAATCACCACCATTCAACACGAAATAAGTAATATAACCATTCCACTGACTCCGAAGCTGTTCAGTTAAGGTTAAAAAGTTACCTAGTGTCCCTTTAAAGTTACTTACACAAGTGTATCTGATATGAGAAAAACGTGTCGTAATTATAATGGAAATTGGAAATAATGGAATCCATAATTGGAATGGAATCCATTGATGAGAAATGGATGATCATCACCAGCAGACTCGGCAACGGTTGATGTGCGCATCTAATGGTACAATGATTAATGAGCGCTGCTTTTAAACGAACATTTCTTTAAAACAAAATTTATTTGACAGAATTTCATTTTCTTAATGGCATGAACAGGCTTTACTCCCTTGAAACTTAAACTGGACTGTCACTGTTTCTGTCCCGAACAGGCGGACACGCGCACACACGCGCAGCGCATGCATACACACCAATCACAACCATTGCGTATTACATACCCAGAACTTGATTCATCCTCGTTAACCACTTCGCTAAAACGCTTCCACACGGTACTTTTCTTTCTTTTGTTTTGTTTTGAATTCTTCTTTTTTACTTCACTCTCGGACCTGCTCCATTTCTGCTTAAGGTGTAACTTAAGAACGACAAAGAGTTAAGAAGGTTTCGGCAAACGCAGCCCAGGCCGCCATCTTTCCTTTTTTGAGCAAATCATCTGAACTGTAATTTCCATATGACTCATCACTCTGAATCAGAAGTCTTTGGAGGGAAAATCATAAGTTTATTTCAAACTGTTAATAACAATAGGTTACATAATGATAGTGTGATCAAACTGTGAAATTTTATGAAGATATATAATTTGTTTATATGCTAATGTATAGGTTAATGTATATAATAATTCGAATAATTCTCATTGTGATTCTCTTCATTGTGAATAGATATAGAGATCATTGAGAAGAAAAAAAAAATACATTGAAAACAGTCACTGAGACCTTAAGCCAATCAATTAAAATTTATGGAGACACAATTTCTAAAATAAATAAAATGGATAAAGGCACCAGAAAGAAGATAACTACAGGGATTTTTAGAACGACAGGAAAAGGAAAAATCTCCCTTTTAAGTGCAATCCTGGGGAAAAACGATATGCTGCCATCTGGTTGTTTTGGTGCATGTACAGCCGTTGTTACTCAGGTGGAAGCCAATCTGGCTGACTCCAAATACACAGCAGAGATAGAACTCCTCTCTCAAAAGGTTTACTTATTGATCTTACCATGACTTTAATTTTTTTTTTTATAAATATGCAAAATGCAAATAAATCAGACTGGAGGGAAGGAAATAAAGACATTTTCCATATTGTGTGCTGTGTATCTCTGCAGGAGTGGGAGAAAGAGCTCAAAGATCTCCTTCGGACCTCTTTAGTCAGCTGCGGCCAAGAACCTGTCACTTAAGGTGCCTTTCTCGTCGCTATCACCTCTTAAGAGAGTAGGGAATCTCTAGGTGCTCTCCATATCTCTGCAGTACCTGGAGTTTTCTCACGGGGGAATTAAGGTCATCTCGCACCCTAGTCTGGGCTATGTGCCTAAGGTGCCTTCGAATGTGGCAAAGTCTACAGTTGTGCAGGCTTTTCATCCTCCACCTCATGTGACTGCGGAAGATGAGAGACTTTATCTGCTCTGCCCTTTCAGAGCACTTAATATCTATATTCAGAGGTCTTCTCAGTGGAGGACCAGTTGCTTGTGTGATTCGGGTCACCCAAGAAGGGGCTCCCCGCTTCTAAACAGACCATCAGCATCTAGATAGTTCAGGCTATTTCCCTGGTCTATCAGGTGCGCATTCAAGTCAAGTCAAGTCAAGTCATCTTCATTTATATAGCGCTTTTAACAGTGTAGATTGTTTCAAAGCAGCTTTACAGAGATAAACGTATAATTTAAGGTAACATAGATTGTTTTGGCTTTATAGCGGTTCTTTAATAAAGTTATTTTCCAGCTAAAGTTAGTTTTGATTGATTTGCTTCCGTCGCAACGTTCATTTGTTATTAAATTAGGGGCCACCAAGACGACACCATTCTCTCTACACAGACTTTAAACGCGAACCTGTGAGAAACGCTGATGGCGGTCACATGCGCATTAAGAATTGGTTCTATAGTTATGTGTGTTTGAATATCTGTGCGCAGATTTGGAATTTCCTACAAACCAAGCCTAAACAAAGTACTGGTGTTTCCTTATAAATTTTGATACAGAATTTTATTTTATTTGTCACTTCGGGGTAGGTACGCGAAACGAATTTTCCCGACGACGCTTTATCTGTCGAGTAGTAAAGGGATCCTCCATAGGGAGAGACTAGTTGGCACTTCAGCACTGCGTTGTCATTGGGTCCAGGCGAAGGCCCTTCGTCAGATCTGGATACGGCCTGGATCCGGTAGGCTGCGGGAAAACCTCGGGATAAAAAAAGACACTAAAATTAGCGTAGATGCCATTCTTCTCATGATGTAACAAGTACATCAGGATTTATAGAAAGTGTTCCCGGTTCCGGCTGACCTAATCTATGCAGCCTAACATTGAATTATAGAAGTCTATAATGTATTATGTGAATGCTAGGTCAAAGAGATGTGTCTTTAATCTGGCTTTGAACTGACAGAGTGTGTCTGCTGCCTGGACAATGTTTGGAAGACTGTTCCAAAGTTTTGGTACTAAATAGGAAAAGGATCTACCGCCAGCAGTCGATTTTGATATTCTAGGTATTAGTAACTGGCCGGAATTTTAAGATCGCAATAGACGTGAAGGACTATAATGCGTTAAGAGCTCGCTCTAGTACTGCGGAGCTAAACCATTTAGTGCTTTGTAAGTATTCAGCAATGTTTAAAAATTTATACGATGTTTAATAGGGAGCCAATGCAGTTTTGACAGAACCGGGCTAATATGGTCATACTTCCTGGTTCTAGTAAGAACTCAAGCTGCTGCGTTTTGAACCAGCTGTAGTTTGTTTATTAAGTGTGCAGGGCAACCACCCAGTAGAGCATTACAATAGTCTAGCCTTGATGTCATAAACGCATGAACTAATTGTTCTGCATTTGTCAATGAGAGCATATGGCGTAATTTAGATATATTTTTAAGATGGAAAAATGCGGTTTTACAGATACTAGACACGTGACTTTCAAATGAAAGATTGGTATCAAAGAGCACACCCAGGTTCCTAACCGACGACGAAGACTTAACAGAGCAGCCATCGAGTGTTAGACAGTATTCTAGGTTTTTACGTGAGGAAGTTTTTTGTCCAATAATTAGAAACTCTGTTTTTTCAGAATTTAGAAGTAGGAAATTACGAGTCATCCAATTTTTATATCAGCTATGCATTCCGTTAATTTTGTGAATTGGTAAGTTTCATTAGGTTTTGAAGAAATATACTGCTGAGTATCGTCGGCATAACAGTGAAAACTAATTCCATGTTTCCTAATTATATCTCCTAATGGTAGCATGTACAGAGTGAACAGCAGCGGTCCTAGTACTGAGCCTTGTGGTACGCCATACTGAACTTGCGATCGATGAGACATCTCTTCATTTACTGCTACAAACTGAAAAATAGGATTAGATTAGTTTCATTACTTCAGACGCGCTATGCTAAGAGGCATTCCCCAGTGTCGTCATCAACACAGTGTCTCATTCCCTAATTAGGGAACAAGGGCTACAGTCATAACCCGAGACGATTTATTGCCACTCATGTGTGACCACTCATGTAATGTTATGAGGATCAGTTCCTGTAAACAGTGTAAAGTCACTTTGGATACATTTTTTTAAGTAGTCTAGCACATTATTTGTTTGTTTGTTTGATTGAACAATTTTCCTTTTCTTTAAACACAGAAAATACCATAATTGAGCAGATGAAGGACATCATGACAAGGGTTGATGAAAAAATTCAAGGCATGAAAAATGAAGACGAAACCAAAAATGAGCTACACAATTACATTGTGTAAGTAATATTAAAAATATATATTGCAAGTTAAATAACATTTAATTGCATCATTGCATTATTATGTGTAGAGAAGCTATTTCCAAGATGAACAAAAACAACAGTAACAAGAAAATCATTGGGATTTTGGGAGAGTCAGGACAAGGAAAGTCATCGCTATTAAATGCAATCCTGGAAAAGAGAAATTTGCTGCCATCTGGTTGTTTTGGTGCCTGTACAGCTGTTCTTACTCAAATTGAGGCGAATCTGACTGACTCAAACTACACAGCAGACATTGAAGTCATAACAAAAGAGGTTTCACTTTTTACTTGACTACTTTTTTCACTTCACTACTTTTTCTTTCTTTCTAAAGGACCAACTGAAGAGAAGGGAATACCGTCTTATTTTTCCTCTATTGTTTGTTGTACATTTCTACAGAATTGGGAGAGTCACCTCAAAAATCTTTTTAGTGCTTTAAGCACAGAGAGTGATGAAGAGAATAAAAACTTAACTAATGATACTAGAGAAAAGATCACTGCGCTGTATGGAGCAAATGCAGAAAAGAGAACATTTGAGGACCTTAAGAATGATGACAAATTTGCTGAAATTACCAACCATTTGTCCTCCAGTAATGTAAGTTTTAGGAGACCTATGCATAATGTTACATTTGATTATTTAAATAGGCAAGTAATGAATGTAAACATTACACTTTCTGAATTAGATTTTAGTGAATGCAACTTAATCAGTAATATTCTTCTTTATCAGGCTTCTGACTTTGCCAGAAAGTTACAACGTTACATACAATATAGTCCAGGGGCAGTTTCTGGTGGCTGGTACTGGCCACTTGTGAAGTGTGTGACAATAAAAATTCCAGATTGTCACGAACTTCTGGAGCACATTACTCTTGTTGATCTTCCTGGGACTGGAGACTGCAACAAAATTAGAGATGAAATGTGGAAATCTGTAAATATGACAATGCACTATTTTTTAAATGCTTTTATTAAAACAACAATAACATTTAGAAACTATTTTATTAGTACTTTTATTCTATTTCTATTAGAAACTACTTTATACATTATTTAAA
Organism: Scardinius erythrophthalmus; assembly: GCF_964197995.2. Classification (NCBI taxonomy): domain Eukaryota; kingdom Metazoa; phylum Chordata; class Actinopteri; order Cypriniformes; family Leuciscidae; genus Scardinius; species Scardinius erythrophthalmus. The sequence continues at coordinate 13,612,603 of NC_138230.1, forward strand.
CAATGGAATACATCTAAAGCAGATATACTCTGTTACTACATGCATTTTAACTCTTGTTTATTTCATTTTGATTACTGTATATATGTTTTATTCCACAGAAACTAAGAGACTGCTCTTCAGTGTGGATTTTAAGTGATATGAGTCGTGCTGTCACCAGCAAAGATACCTGGGAGATATTAAAGTACTGCACTAAAGACATAATGCAAGCAGGGGAATGCAGAGATATTCATTTTATCTGCACCAAGAGCGACAATATTGAGGCAGAAGAATATAATAGGTCAGAATTAGAAGATCTGTGTCACAAACTGCTTTGGCAAAAGCATTAACTTTATAAAAAAAAAAGGAAACCAAGAATAAAGTGCAAAAAGTGTACTAAAAAGTGGTTGGTTGTATTGTCTTTTTTTGTTTTTTAGTGTTCTGGAAGACAAAATACCAGAGGATGATGAGGTATATTTTTCCCCACTAGAATTTCTTTATAAACAAATTAACTCTATAGTCTTATATAAATATAATGGTGATTGACATGATTTTTTTGACCAAGGCAGGCAAAAAAAAAAACAACAACAACAAAAAAAGGCACTAGACAAGTCAGCCAACTTGCTTGAAGGGTTGTTAATGTTTATTGTAGAAACTGTTGCAACTTTGAGATTGTTGGTTTAATTGTGAGATTGCAACTTAAATCTAGTATATTTTGATCTAGTATTTTAACTAGTTTCATTTGATCCAAACAGTTACTAACAAATAGCACTTTTGTTGATTCTTATTCAGGATCTGACAACAAAGTGCATACTTCACAGAAATGATCAGGCTAAGAAAACAATATTGAAAACGTTTGAAAATTCCCACATCAAGGTATTTTAATTTTGCATTGATATAATTTTTGCATTTAACCTACTATATTGACTTGTGTAATTTCGTTATTATTTGTCATAGAAAGAAATGGATATAAAGGTTTTTACTGTAAGCTCCAAGGCATTTTTTCAACACAAGTTAGGCTTGAAAGCTGATGACACAGGTAAAGTATCAACACGAGAAATGTCATATTTGCTTAGATTTTATTTGCCAAATAAAAACCAAATTACATACTTGTTTAAAATTCTCCAAATGGTCTATAGAAATCCCAAAGCTGCGAGACGTTCTGAAGAATATGAACAAGAGAATTAACGAAGACCTGAACAGAGGTTGTGTTGCTGAGGCAGAGGCAGTTATATCCTTGATCCAAAGCAAAACAATAGTAAGAGTCAATATTATTATCAATCCACATGATTGTGTTATTGCAAGCTGTTAATAACCATTTTTGAGTAATTAAGAGATTGTATGTTTGTGTCCTAGGCTGAGACAGAGGTCCACAATGTGTTGGAGAGGAGTCTAGAGAAGGCACTGGAAAAGCTAGATTGTCAGTTCGACATGCTTCGCCGTATGCTCTCTCAGACACTCTCAAATGGAGTAGAAAAATCGGAATTGTCATGTCGAGATAGTGCAGAAGAGATAATATCACCTGTGAGTGTGATTCAGTTGTTGTAAAAGTGTACTTTAACAATTTTATTTACCATTATCTGAACGGTTTAAATGTAGTTTTCTGTTATGTATTAAGTATTTGCCTCAAGGTCACGGAGGATTCCATAAAATCCTTCAAGCATTGTGCATAAATGGAGGACGGCACAGATCAAAAGCATGGGATACAGTTCTAGATCTAAATGAGTGTTTGAGCAAGCACATGTATGAAAACATTGATGTGGTATTCAGCTCAATTTTTCCGTAAGTTCCGCACTGTAATTCCATTCATAGCAATATGCAGTTGCGATTATAAGTTTACATCACCTGAATGAATCTGCAAAATGTTAATAACAAGTATCACTGAAAAGAAAATTATGAATAATCTAGGTAACAACACACAGCATTAACAATCAAGCCCGTGTAAATGTCGGGTGGTAAACATTTGCATTAAGCACCAAAGGAAATATTACAATGTTGGCCAGTGGTTTGAGTCCTCAAAATATTTTCTCTTGATTTCTCTCATCTCCAGTACCAGTGCCAAAACAGGGTTTTCAGTGCAAGAACTGATTGATAAGTTCAGTATCATTAGTAGTGACAGTGTTCACTCCTCATCTCCCATGCTAAACTTCATCAAAGCACAGGTGAGTGTTCTGTATGTGGACTGTATTGTGATACCTACCCAGTAAATAAAATATGGTGAATTATTTGATGTGGTGGTGGTGGTGGCGGCGCAATGGATAAGACACATGCCTTTGGTGTGAGAGACCCGGGTTCGAATCCACTGTGAGACACCAGTGTGTCCCTGAGCAAGACACTTAACCCCTAGTTGCTCCAGAGGCGTGCGACCTCTGACATATATAGCAATTGTAAGTCACTTTGGATAAAAGCGTCAGCTAAATGAATAAATGTATTTTTAAGCTGTTTGCATCATCATAGTAACTTAGGCACCTGGTAAAAGGCTTTTGCATATAAAGTCACACACACACACACACACACACACACACACACACACACACACACACACACTGTATACAGTGCATTCAGAAAGTATTCACAGTGCTTCACTTTTTCCACAATTTGTTATGTTACAGCCTTATTCCAAAATGGATTAAATTCATTATTTTCCCCAAAATTCTACAAACAATACCCCATAATGACAAACTGAAAGAAGTTTGTTTAAAATTATTCCAAAATCACATATACATAAGTATTCATGCCTTTGCCATGACACTGAAAATTAAGCTCATGTGCATCCTGTTTCAACTGATCATCCTTGAGATGTTTCTACAACTTGATTGAGTCCACCTGTGATAAATTCAGTTACTTGGACATAATTTGGAAAGGCACACGTCTGTCTATATAAGGTCCCACAATTAACAGTGCATGTTAGTTAAAAAAAAAGACAATTGTAAACAGATTAAGAATAGGGCATATAAATTAAATAGCATTCTTCATATAATGGGGAAACATCCAACTGGGTTTTGTGATCAGTGCCAAATACTTGAGACTGTAGAACATGTGCTTATTAATTGTTCAAAATATGAATTACAGAGGATAGATATGATAAAAGACATGGAAAAAATAGGACTAATAAGACATTGAGTCAAACCCGCTAAATCCTAGCCTCAGTCAAATCAGAAGTACTGTTACTTTGGTAGAAAATTATACATAGGAGCCTAACAAAAATGCTACTTTCAAAAGAAAAACTGTAAACGAGCTAAAATATTGATGTAAATGAGCTATAATATTTCAAAATGAATTCCAACTCAAATAGATTCATTAGCGGAATTTATTACTCCATCATGTGTTAAATCTGAAACAAGATGCAACATGTAGCAATAGAGAGGTGCAAGCATGACATCAGAGCCTGGAAGACTAATTCGCCACTGATTACTTCAAGATTTTCCTATGGATTTTCCTATTTCAAGTTTTTCAATTTATGAGTAAAATAAAACTTGTGGTAACCTCAAACTGTCAAGTTAATTATTAGAAAAATACATTTTCAAAAATAAACACTGCTTCAGAGTTTGTATTTTCAGTATGGGTGTCTACAGAAGTACAAATAGGTTCTGTACTCATAAAACGAGGCATTGGAAAGTTTGTAAGTTCATCAGGAGTTCATTTAAATAACACTTGCCTGACGGCTCATGCTACTGTATTATTACTGTATGTTACACTACATCCTTATGCATCGCTTTCTGCCAGGACTTTTACGTGCTTTTCCCAAATCACTGAAGTGACGTTGACGTCCGGGTTAGCGGTAGCATGAGCTGTCAGGCAAACTCCTGATGTACTTTCAAACTTTCCAATGCCTCGTTTTATGAGTACAGAACCTATTTGTGCTACTGTAGAAGTTTGGTACCATTCTAGGCATTATTAGTGGGGTAATTTACGAGATACATCATAGGATCATTAGCGCCTGCACTAAGCCATTCGGCTGATATTTCTAAATAATCTCTAACTTTAATAATGTTTGATCAAGGGAAAAAAGGCTTCTGGGGAGGTGTTTTGCTTGAGGTCATGGTGCAAAGGACCCTAGGTTGATTTTACTCTGAACCATCCCTTTAATTACAAATCAGATGCATTTTGTTTTATGCAGAGACCATTTTAATATGGCACAGGTTGTCAATTGATCAAATACCAGTGCAACTTAGATCGTGGTCATCTGGTGATGGCGTAGCCTCCAGCTAACAGCCTGCATATGTCCCAGGAAATGTACACTATTTATCTACCTTGAGAAGGCTGAAGCATGATATTTCCATTGTGAAACTGTGCTGACATTTTATTACTGAACCATAATTATTACATGATGAATTTATTACCCTTTATAAAGGAAGAAAAACAGAAAAAAACACTCAAAGAAGAAGTTGTTAATAGAAAGAAGAAAATCTACACATCAATCCAAGAAACCATTAAGACTGCAATGGCCCCACACTATGAAGGTGAGTCAATGTGTAAAAAAAATACATAACCACGAACTAAGTTTGATAAATAAGTCAGATTTTATTTTATTTTAATGGAATATTGTTCATTTTAGAAGCTGCCCAGGAAACAGGAGAAGGATCCCTGAAGAGGAAGCAGACAAAGCTACTGGATGCTATTGACACATTGAAAAGTTTAATGTTTGAAAATGCAAAACAGGAAGTGCTTAAGCAGTCAGATGAATTGATGGTATTTTGCGCGCACGCGCACACGCACACGCATACACACACACACGCATATACACATACATTGGTTATGTGTACTGTTTCTTTCTAAAACATATTTTGTCTTCGATGTTTCTTGTAAAGGACTACATAAAGAAAAACCTTGAAGAAGTGTTAAAGACATCAATCCAACATTCATTTGCACAAAGAAGTAAAATCACCCTTTTGGGTAAGTTGGAACTATTTCTTGTTAAATTTATTGAGTGAAATGCAGTGTTTAATCTTTTGCAATAGTTGGCCCTAAAAAGTATTTGGATACTTAGAATGAAAAATTCTGAATGAAAATCAACATTAAACCTTCTTTAAAAACTTTAAACCAAGTAGCTTTTATTTTACAGAACATAAAACATATCACTTAAAATGTAACCGATATAACAAATACATTTGAAATTAATTAGCAAATTCTAAAGCAACAGAATCACATTCAACATAGTTAATAATGAATCCTGTGTATTCAGTATTTAAAATTTCAAATTATTACTGACTGGATCAATAGACCTTATGTAGCTCCGCCCATTTTCAGCGCTGCGCTCGTTGTCTTTTGACTTCCGGTCTGTATTTTCACAGCGATTCTGCGTTTATTAATGAACGGCTCGTTTTAAAATATTTCTGGTCGACTGACATTTGTTAAGTCATCTGCTTTAAACATCACAGTCCTCATGATAACTTTTGTTAACTTTACATAAAGTAAATCCACTTCAAAAGCTATACTCCTGGACAGCAATGCCATAGAAATATACAGAGTGACCGCATAAATGGAAGTTAAAAGACAATATTCTAAAGATGGCGGCGCCCATGTTTCTCTGGCGCATAAGGTCTATACAACATGTGTCTGTTACGGATATGGACTCAGGAGAGGAAGAATGATGGTGAATAGTGATATTTATTGATAACAAAGGATGTGATTAGATGAGCAGGGTAGTCGAGTTCAAAGGGTGATCGAGGAAGGAGCTGGAGACAGGGAGATCGCAGGAGACAGGAGATCGGTGGAGACAGGGAGATCGCTGGAGATAGGGAGATCGCAGGAGACAGGAGATCGGTGGAGACAGGGAGATCGGTGGAGACAGGGAGATCGGTGGAGACAGGAGACAGGGAGATCGCTGTAGACTGAAGACAGGGAGATGAGTCCACATCACACAAACGAACAAACAAGGACGGACTAGGAACTGTGGTGAGGAGTGTGTCTTTATAGAGGAGGTAATGAGGGTGATGATGAGGTGCAGGTGTGATTGATGGTGGCTAGAGTGATCTGTGACAGAAGCCCCCCATCCCAGAAGGCGCGTCCTCGCGCCATATAACATCTCTGGGGTGGGAGAGGGGATCGCCCTGGAGGCTGATGAGGGCATGGCCCATATGGAGCAGGTAGCCTCCAGGGCGGTGCTGGTTCAGGCGGCCAGGGCGGAGACGGCCCTTCAGGCGTCCAGGACGGAGCCGGCATTGAGGGTATATGCCCTCTTAGACGAGGGCTCTGGCGCGACGGCTATCTTGAGACAAGGCTCTGGAATGGCGGTGGCCATATTGGGACGAGGCTCTGGAATGGCGGTCTTGGCGGGATGAGGCTCCAGAAGGGTGGTCTCAATGGAACAAGGCTCTGGAATGTCAGTGAGTTCACCATTGCTGGGATTGCCGATGGTGAACAGTGACTCACAGCTGGCCAACACCCACTCCACATAAGCCTAAAAATATTTTTGAGGTCCTATACCGGGCAGGTGTGCCTTCGTATCCTCATTGAGGCTTGTGTGGTATATATTTATGGATGACAAAGGTTGTGATGAGGTGAGCAGGGTAATGGAGTTCAAAGGGTGATTAAGGAAGGTTCTGGAAACAGGGAGATCGCTGTAGACAGGGAGATCGCTGTAGACAGGGAGATCGCTAGGGACAGGAGACAGGGAGATAGCTAAAGACAGGGAGATGAGTCCACATCACGCAAACGAACAAACAAGGTCGGGACAAGGAACTGTGGTGAGGAGTGTGTCTTTATAGAGGAGGCAATGAGGGTGATGATGAGGTGCAGGTGTGATTGATTGTAGATGATGTGCAGGTGAGGCTCAAGAGGGATGCTGAGGATAGTGGCTAGGGTGATCTGTGACAGAAGCCCCCCATGACATGACGTGTTTTTAACCCAGAGTTAAAAGAAGTGCTAACCACAAGTTAAAGTTCAAGTTGCTTAACTAGTACCTATAGGGTTGTGAAAGGCCCTTGTGGTTGTCAAACTGAACACAGTTAAATATGCCAAAGACCTTGGTACCAGATGATTTAATTTAATTGGAATTTTTTTCCATGTAACCTCAACACGAACATTTTTAACATTATTCTCAAACCAAGCCGCATGCTCTAAAATCAGCATTAACAGAAATTCTTCTAAATTAGCATAACAAAACATTAGTCACTAATCTCCCACTTAACAATAATCTTGCATAAAAAAACAAACAAACATGTTATTACACTTAATTTTAACATTTAATCTCCCTTTCGAGTGTCATCAGCAAAGCATGCTGGGAAACAAAAATCCCAGCCCAGTTTCAGTTAAACTTAAGTTTGTCTAAATTAAAATAAATAATTTCATAAAACTCAAAACAACGAGTTTACTTAAAATATCAGTTATGTGAACTTGAAAGCAAAAGAAAGAGTTTATACTCATTAAAGTTAATTTGACTGAACTAATTAGTTTAATTTAAGTTTGTCCTACTCAAACCAATTAATTATTTTTAAGCATTAGGGTTTACAGTGTACAAAAACTTTTTGGGGCCACTGCAAACCAATGTAAACTATACATCAGCTAAAATGTGTCATCCCCCCCAGATGTCTCTAGTGAGGTTGAAATGCTGAAAAGACTGTCAGTGCAACTCTCAGATCAAGACTGAACACTTCAGAGAAGTGACATGGTCACTTAGCAGTCTTTTTTTTTTTTTTTTTTTTTTTAAGGTCAGTAAAGGTTAAATAGGTTATAATAAATGGTTACAAATATTAGCATCAGACTTCATATCATTTATGGACATAATTTTTCAATTGCTTCATGATGAAATAATTGTATGCATCACTTATTCAGTCAAAACTGATAATCTTGCTTTAAATTGCGGTGTAATAGTCTTCTTTTTCATATCATATTTGTTTGTTGGAGGTGTTATTTTGGGTTTATCCATGGTTGCATGATTTTAATTATATTCACATTTATGATGATTCTGAAACTTTAATACAAAACCAAAGCAAAAAAAAAAAAATTTTTCATTCTATCTTTAGCATTTAAAGCCAACGTTTGCATTATTGATATTTGGTACAACTAGAGAAAGAGAATGCCTCACATTTTGAAAATGTTTTTTTTTTTTTTTTTTTTTTAAATATTTCTTTATATCAAAAAGTATATTTGGTGTATTTTATCTACACTTAGAAGAAAATGAAATGGATCTAAATGATTCTAGCTGACAGTTAATCTGTAACACTTTATATTAAGGGTCCATAATAATGCATTAGTTAAGCATTAATTCATGAATAACTTGTTCACAATTAAGCATTAGTTAAGCATGAACACACTCATATTTAACTATTAACTTACATCAAGGGTCATTAATTGTGCGCAAGTTAAGCATAAATAAACTAGTAATTAATGATTTACTTGTTCATAATTATATATTAGTTAAGCACAGACACAATAATGATTAATCTAACATAGTAAGGGCATATTAGCCATTATTTAAAAATGTTTAAACATTTGAAAGATACACATTTATGATATAACAAAAATAACTTAGTAAATAATGATTAATTGAATGTACAGTAAACGCCTTTTAGCCATTATTTATTATTTACAACTTAATAAGCCATGTATTATTTTTGTGTAGTGATGTAATTATATTTCTGTGCCATTCTATTAAGTTAACTGAACAATAAGCTAGTAATTATGTTTAATTACTGCTGGTTTTGCAGTTATAAATTGCTAAAATACTGTAATAAAGACAATTTGACCCCCTATTCTAAAGTGAAAGTTATATCCTCATTATGGCACTTATTGAGTGATATTTAAGTTTATTGACCAGAATGCTAAACTGCCATTAAAACAGTACTTATAAAGCCAATTTGAATAATCCTAATCTAAAGTGAAAGTTATATCCTCAATTCTTATTGAGTGGTAAAAAAAAAAAAAAAAAAAAAAAACAGACAGAAAAGTATAATCACAAAAATTTCAATATGGTGATATATAATAGTTTTGGTAGGTAGGCTACAGATAAGAATTTAAGTTATTAATCCATGAAAATGGTATCCCGCTTCACTTCACTGTAGCCTACGTCGCAATCTGTGACGAAGCAGGTGGGAGCCAATGAGCATTTGATAAATAATAAATAATGGTTAAAGGATTATACAGAAATATAATTACATACATAATATAATTACAGAAATGTTATTAATTTTAAGGTTTTAAAGTGCAGTTTTGTTTAACATAGTCCTTTGAAACGAATCTGCAGCGGAAGTTACAGACAGAGCACAATGTTTGTATGAAAACGTAAGTAAATGCATGTGTTGTAGAACCACACTTTACGTAAAATACACATTCTCGTGAGATCAAGTTGCGGAATAACTAAAACCAGTAGTGTAAATAAGAACCTATTTTTAGAACAAAGGGTAACATTGTCTTTATTAGTACTGTATTAGTGGCAGTTTAGCATTACGTATTTGCTTATTCTGGTCAATAAACTTAAATATCACTCAATAAATGCCATAAATAATGAGGATATAACTTTCACTTTAGAATACGTTGTCAAATTGTCTTTATTAGTGTAGCGCCCCCTATCCTCTTCTTTGATGGACGGAGCACCGGGCTCCATATACGGCCCGCCGAACACTTTCATCTGGCCCGCGAGGGAGTTTTAAAAAATATTACACTTGAGTAAATGAGTACACTTGAGTTTTGGTTCAGAATAATTTTCTAATTTGATGCAATACAAGCAAACTCCAATAGATGGCAGTATAGCACGCAGTGCTATTATGGTTAGGTGGGCCTACTACTGTAGAATTAGAATGCACTTGTTAACTCGGTCGTTAACGCTTTCACGCGTAAATTTAAAATATTCTAACTGAACCCCCAGAGCGAGTTTTTTTTCAAGGCGACCATTATTTTAGAACGTTCCCCCAAGTCTTTGTACTGCGCTTGTGGGCGTTCGTAGTGCTCACTCTAATGTTTTAGATTAACGATCGATCAATCAACAAATTAAACTCACTCATATAGCCTACTGTCATAAATCACTAAAAAGTATTCGAATTCGAATTTGACAAATAATACAATTTCTTGTCCCTAATAGTCAATATAATGCAGGGGAACTGAATTTTACAGAGACTCAATAGGCCTACTATTCATATTCAGTAAAATACTATAGCCTACTTGCAGTAACATGTAGCCTATATACTTGCATACAGTAATATGTTCATCTTATCAGTTGCAATTGCTAGACTTTTTATGTAATTTCTAAAATGGTTTACTATATACAATATTATTATTTTCTGTAACGTTCTGGATGCTGTACTCCATTTTTTGATGTAGTGTCTAATAGATGATCTGTAGTGCTTATTTTATTGATTAATGTGTATATGAAAGAATTGTTTGATTTTGAGTACAGCAATTGTTGACGAGTCAATGATTTTAAGAGTTTAGTTTGAAAATTTGGATTTGTGTTTAATGTTGTGAGGAAATGGGTGAAGGTTTCAAGAAATGTGTCTTAGCAATTGTGAAAAACTGTAAAGAAAGGTCAATGTCTGTGATGTAGACAAAGTCCTCAGGCCAGACCCAACATGACTGATGCTTTGATTTTGATTTTGACTTTGATTTTACAGTTGCACAACTCTTCTGAGTGTACTATAACATGCTTTTCATTTAGAGTTTTTTTGTAACCTTTTTTAGCTTTTGGAGTTGGGCTACTGTATTTTTACAGTATGTAAGTGCTGAATATACATACATTCATTATGTATACAATGTTCAGTATAATACTATACTTGCAGTACATACAGTGTACAATTTATTAGTTGCAATTACTATAGCCTACTTTTTTAACGTAAAATTACTAAATTTATTTACTTTTTACAATACTTTTTTTCTGTAACTGCATACTTTGGATGCTGTGTTCTCCATTTTTTGATGTAGTGACTAACGAATGATCTGTAGTGTTTATAATATTGACTCACTGTGTGTACACTGTAAATGCAAACATTGTATTTAATTAAAAATAGTAAATTGACCTTAATCATTTTTTTTCAACCTGCTATTAACACTCACTTTTAGTAAGTTACTTGTACTTTGAGGTTGAAAAATCGTACCAGCTCAGTCTACTTGAGCTGGATTCATTTAGAAAAAGTAAGTTTATGACCTGTGGGCATGAGCAGATCAGTCCTCTCTACGCTAGACGGCAATATATGGCCACGCCAAGACCCGCCCTTCAATAGCCACTATTGGCTGAAGGTGAAAACCGTAATTTTAAGCTACCATTGTGGCGATTAGTGTTTGTTTTAGTTGGGCTCTTGGCCGTTATATCATTAATTTAACCTTTTGTTTGGCTGCTGTACCTGAGTTATAACAGCCAGATGAACAAACAGAAAAGGTGATCTGATGGTGATGGTTGTGTTTTAACATAATCGTTATTTCACAATCATTTGACCTGATTCACTGAACTCATATAGTTCAGAGTTAATTTCTGAGTTAGATTTACTTTATTAATTATAACAGCACTGTCCTGGTATACAGGATAATATTTTTAGCCATTTCAATGAAATCAAAATAATCAAATAAATAATAAAAAAACGTCAATTTTTTTTTTAATGTAGGCACACACAGACATCAAGAATTAGCGTATGAATCTCAACAATGGTGACAAACAGATCACCCCCTGATCATAAGCTCATTATTTATTCATGCAGCAATGCATGATGGGAGCCATGAATGAGTTTTGATTGGTTGCACCCAGAATGCACTGCAACATGCTTTATAATTGTCACCATTGTTGAGATTCACAGGCTGATTCTTGATGTCAATGTGTCTAAAAACTTAATAAACAAAAAAAAATATATATATATTTTTTTTATAATGGAAACTTTTAAGAAATTTTAAATATTATGCTGTACAAGAACAGTGCTATAATTAATAAAGTAAACCTAACTCAGAAATTGGTTTCTTTAATTTAAGTGAACTTGAAAAATGAGTGAGCAGAACTAAAAGTGTTAAGTTTTAGGTATTTAGTATTTCTAAGTGGGGTTAAATTTATATCAAGCAATCCACACAAAATGAAAAAACTAAGTTAACACTAATCATGACTATTAAGTTACATGAACATACAAAAAACGTGCTAGTGGTACTACTTGATTTAGTACTGCACACTTAAAATAAACAAGCTTTTCTAACTCACTAATCTTAAGCTTACTTTGCTTAATTTTTTTGAGGCAACGAGTTTGCATACTTTTTTTAAGTAAGGTCAACTAATTACATTTTACAGTGTATGATCTAAAAGTATTGTTTGATTTTGATCACAGATAAAATGGTTTTGAGTCGTTTTGCTTTTGCCAGAAAAGTCAGATGTTCTCTGAATGTAGTTTGAAGATTTGGTTTTGTTTAAGGTTTTGAGAAAGTGGGTGATGGTTCAGAGAAATCTGTTTTAGGAATTCAGACTGTAATATAGATTAAAACATGTATAAAACATTAATACATAATATCAAACAAAATAACAAACTAATAAAAAGTGGATAAAATCAAATAACGCATGATCTTTTATTTCAAGAACTTCGAGATCTCAACACTGAATCAATCTTAATAAAATTAATAAATTATCATAATTTTTCACAAATAAACATCATAAATGTTTATGATATTTATTTAAGGTTTATTTAAAACTTTCAGTAACAATATTCATTCATATTACAGTAAAGTGTAGTAGCTTTTTTTAAAGTTTCTGGAATATCCTATTATTGGAGCACAGGAGGTGCTCTACAATTCATAACAATATTCACAACATAACAGAACATTATTTACAAACAAACAAACAAACAAACACAAACAACAAAGATGCATAAATAGGTCTTAAGTTCATAAAATTTATTATCTGCAAATATTTAAAACTAGATTCACAGGTCAAAACATTTTCATATATAAATATAGGCCTATGTATAAATAAATAAATAAATAAATAAATAAATAAATGGATATTTTATATATATATATATATATATATATATATATATATATATATATATATATACAGTATACAGTATACACTCACCTAAAGGATTATTAGGAACACCATACTAATACTGTGTTTGACCCCCTTTCGCCTTCAGAACTGCCTTAATTCTACGTGGCATTGATTCAACAAGGTGCTGAAAGCATTCTTTAGAAATGTTGGCCCATATTGATAGGATAGCATCTTGCAGTTGATGGAGATTTGTGGGATGCACATCCAGGGCACGAAGCTCCCGTTCCACCACATCCCAAAGATGCTCTAATGGGTTGAGATCTGGTGACTGTGGGGGCCATTTTAGTACAGTGAACTCATTGTCATGTTCAAGAAACCAATTTGAAATGATTTGAGCTTTGTGACATGGTGCATTATCCTGCTGGAAGTAGCCATCAGAGGATGGGTACATGGGGGTCATAAAGGGATGGACATGGTTAGAAACAATGCTCAGGTAGGCCGTGGCATTTAAACGATGCCCAATTGGCACTAAGGGGCCTAAAGTGTGCCAAGAAAACATCCCCCACACCATTACACCACCACCACCAGCCTGCACAGTGGTAACAAGGCATGATGGATCCATGTTCTCATTCTGTTTACGCCAAATTCTGACTCTACCATCTGAATGCCTCAACAGAAATCGAGACTCATCAGACCAGGCAACATTTTTCCAGTCTTCAACTGTCCAATTTTGGTTAGCTCGTGCAAATTGTAGCCTCTTTTTCCTATTTGTAGTGGAGATGAGTGGTACCCGGTGGGGTCTTCTGCTGTTGTAGCCCATCCGCCTCAAGGTTGTGCGTGTTGTGGCTTCACAAATGCTTTGCTGCATACCTCGGTTGTAACGAGTGGTTATTTAAGTCAAAGTTACTCTTCTATCAGCTTGAATCAGTCGGCCCATTCTCTTCTGACCTCTAGCATCAACAAGGCATTTTCACCCACAGGACTGCCGCATACTGGATGTTTTTCCCTTTTCACACCATTCTTTGTAAACCCGAAATGGTTGTGCGTGAAAATCCCAGTAACTGAGCAGATTGTGAAATACTCAGACCGGCCCGTCTGGCACCAACAACCATGCCACGCTCAAAATGGCTTAAATCACCTTTCTTTCCCATTCTGACATTCAGTTTGGAGTTCAGCAGATTGTCTTGACCAGGACCACACCCCTAAATGCATTGAAGCAACTGCCATGTGATTGGTTGATTAGATAATTGCATTAATGAGAAATTGAACAGGTGTTCCTAATAATCCTTTAGGTGAGTGTATATACACAGTATATATATAGTTATATAAACTAAATATATATATATATATAATATATATATATAGTTATAATATATATATATAGTTATATTTTATATAACTTTGTTACTTAATGTTCTAAAATAACAAATTAACAAAACAAAAATAAAAGCTATTAAAACGAATATATTGGTCAAATTAAGACTATTGAATGTCTGTATGTAGGCTACAGTATGTCTGCTCTTTGAAAGTAAGCACAGGATTCAGGAAAAAATGTTTTAGTGTTGTTTTAGGTGTACAATATCTATATGTATTGCCTTTAATGTCCATTTATAGTCTTGTGAAAAAAAGGTGATGTCCGCAACACTGCTCTTTGCTCACATATTTAATTAAAAAAATGCAACGTTTCGACCCTACTGGGTCTTCTTCAGGCAAATGGTGGACACATTTGATGAAGGGATATATATAGGTCTTACAATCAACTGACCCACCCTGTGATATCAATTAGTTTAATTAGCTAATAGCCCCACACATTACTCAATTAAGAGAACACTTACATACATATTCTCCACAAACCCACACATCTCAAAAAAGGGGCCCTTCAAATCTCAATATCCCCAAAAGAGTACATAACATAGCTATCCACAGAAAAAAAAAAAAAAAAAAAAAACAAAAAAAAAACAATTCCATACAAGTCAACCCCAAATAATTAGAGGACAATACCCCACATAGTCACAAGATCTACTGAAATGTAGTCAGCAAACAATTTATTACAAAAATGTCTTTTTTATTTTTTATATAAGAATGTTTTTTTAAGAATGGTTTTTTTATTTTTTTTATCAAATTCTTCATTAAGACCATGAGGAGACATTGTATTTAAAAAGTGCATCCAAAAAGTTTCCCGTTGGAGAAGTCTTTTATTATAATCACCTCCTCTAGATGGTTTGTTGACCCACTCCACCCCAATATATCTGAGGGCGATGACATTATGCCCAGCTAGTTTAAAATGAGCGGCCACTGGACTACACTCATCCCCAGTTCTAATGGTACTTCTATGCTCACTAATTTTGGTTCGTAGTGCTCTCGTTGTTTTGCCCACATATGCTAAGCCACATGGGCAATGAATTACATAAATAACATGTGTAGTGCTGCATGTAATGACACCGCGAATGGATAATGTCCTACCAGTGTGCGGATGATTAAAATTTTTGCATTTATGCGTGTACGAACACTGGGCACAACTACCACATAGTTACCGTCTGAAAACAGAAAAAGTTATTGGTCAGAACTATATTAGCCAAGTCTAATATACACTCAGTGCTGGGTTTTGGCTCAACCTGATTTAAAAAGAGAAAATGCTGGAGTGCTTCAAGGCCACCGTCATGTGGAATATTTGTATATAAACTCTGAACATCAAACGTGGCCAACAACAAGTTGTCAGAGATAACATCAAAAGTTTTCAACGAATTAATAAAATCGATAGAGTCACATATATAAGAAGGGAGGATAACCACTTCTGATTTAATAAAAAAGTCAACGAAAGCAGATATATTTTCCGTTAGGCTACCAATCCCACTTGACAATAGGTCTTCCCTTCAGAGGGATACCTAAGCCCTTGTGTATTTTAGGGAGTGTGAAAATTACAGGGATCACTGGATGTTCAACCTTAAGAAACTCAAAGGCATTTTTGTCAAACTCGCCCTTGGTGAAATGATGTTCTAATTGGGAATGTACCCAGATCTTTAACCTATTAGTGGGATCAGAGGATAATTTCTCATAGAATGTCAAATCACTTAATTGTCTTTTAATTTCATATTCATAATCCACCACATTTTGCAAAACAACAGCTCCCCCCTTATCAGCAGGCCGTACCACAATCCTATTGTCCTTACTCAAATCCATTACAGCTTCTCTTTCCTCTTTAGACAGATTGTTGTACACTTTATATTCTTTTTTCTTTTCTTTTATATTCTTTTTCTTTTTTATGAAATTAAAAGACAATTAAGTGATTAAACTAGCTGGGCATAATGTCAGCACCCTCAGATATATTGGAGTGGAGTTGGTCAACAAACCATCTAGAGGAGGTGATTATGATAAAAGACTTCTCCAACGGGAAACATTTTTAATGCAAATATGACATTGTTTGAGATTACTTTGTTATGAACACTTGACATAAACCGATATATCATAACCTGTCAGTGTCTTGGTAATGATAACTTGACATTACCAAGACAACATAACCTGTCATAAATATGTCATAAACATGACATAGCAGATTAATTATCAATTATCAATAATTAATTATCAAACTTGATAAATTAATTATCTTACTTAAGGTACACTGTGTAGTTTAAGTATTGTATTAGCTAAAATCAATGTCTTTATTCATAAATATGTCCTCATTGGTGTAAAATTACCTCTGCCAATGATCTGATTTATCTTCGTAAGCAAAGAATTTCTTATCTTTATTTACATGGGACGGGTAAGTCCATGGAGGCTTCCATGTCGTTTTGCCATCTTGAAAAACTATAATAGCAGAGAGGGACAAAAAGCACTAGGCAACCTCAACGTGTTTCCACAACGCTTTTCGTTCAGAGCCAGCGTCACGTGACTGAAACCAGCTGAAACCTATAAGTACATAACGGCTACCGTAGTTGCAACACGCATTTGAAAAAGCGAGGCGCTAGAGAGCACTATTCGTTTGAATGCAAAATACAATTTCACCGCTAGATGGGAGAAATTCCTACACAGTATTTAAGAAACTACTTAGCTTCAGTAGTTAAGAAAATACTTAATGTCATTAAATGACATTTTAATGACAAATTCAATTTGTACCACTGTAGTTGAGGTCAAGAAAAATATTCATGACACAGTTATAATGGCCTCATGACAGCCAATGTCAAAACCAACCACATGGCAGTTTAATGTAATGTTAACCCATAAAGCTAAGTGGTTTCTCAAGTTTGATAATTAATCTGATATGTCATGTTTATGACATATTTATGACAATTTATGTTGTCTTGGTAATGTCAAGTTGTCATTACCAAGACACTTACAGGTTATGATATATTGGTTTATGTCAAGTTGTCATAACAAAGACATCTCAAACAATGTCATATTTGCACACTGAAAAAAAATGATTTATTGACTTAGTTGAATTTACTAAAAAAATTATGTTAATTGGTTCCACATAATTCATTTTAGCTACATTTAAACAAATGCATTACGTTGAACTAAGTTCAGCTTAAAGGGGGGGGTACAATGGTGTTTCATGTATTCAGAGTTGTTTACAGTGTTAAAGAGATGGATTCTCATGCTTAACATGGCCAAAGTTTTTTTTAAATATTCTGTGCCGAAAATCTTACTTCCGGGTTGGTACAAGTTTCGGCTGGTTTTTTTTTGACCGTGGATCTAATGACGTAGACCAGAGTGGAACTCCTTATATGAGCATTTCTCCCGGAAAAGCGCGACCGCGCACCTCAACGAGCTTCAACAGGAAATCATCGGCAGCGCTGCATAGTGTCTCCAAAGTGTTTTTGGTGAGGGAAAGCTTACCAAAGAACCCAGCGTTAGGAACAGTGGATGCAGAAACGAGTTGTGTAGAATGTTTGTTCCCTGCATTTCGACGATGAATGTTTTATAAACAAAGCCCAGATCGACGGATTCTCTCTATGGCTCTGGCTTCGCCCACACGGCCCGCCTCCAGACGCTCGGTTTTTTCCGGAAAGACTCGGTACAGCCAATTTTCTCTTATAAATATAATAAAACTAAAGACTTTTTGGAGATATGAAGGATGCAATACTACTCTATAGGTACTCAAGATTAACAGGAGATTGAGTGAAAATGAGCATTTCACCCCCCCTTTAATGCATTTGTTTAAATGTAGCTAAAATCAATTATGTGGATCCAATTAACATAATTTCTTTTAGTAAATTCAACTAGTCAATGAATCATTTTTTTCAGTGCATTAAAAATGTCATAATTGAGCAAATGACACTTAATGATACGTAAACATGCATAAAACCTCCTTCATATTCATGACATGTGTCATGTCATGATTATGAAGGTGTCATGTCAGTCTTATGCACACCCCTTCAAGTAAAGTGTTGCCAACATTGGTACTTCCAAAAACAATTTGCCATGGGTCTTCTTTAAAATGAGACCAAACTTAAGTCTGTGCTCTCATGACAGTTTTTTGACACTGACATTTTTGTCCACTATGGATATGTGTAACTTTTTTTAATTGATGCACAAGGTTTAATTGTCAATTGTCCATTGTTAATAGTGTCATGATGTAATGTAGCCTATTAAACTCACACAAGTCACTATGAAGCAGCCTTCTGTTGGTCAAGCCAGCAAATTTGAAATTCCAGATTGTTTGGATTTCTATTGAAATGACTAGAGTTCAACTGTGAAAATCTACCAGACAACAGTAACAGACGCGTGGAGCACTTTAATCATGATCATGAATGGATACAATTTGATGGACTTCCAAATACATACAGCCATTCACTCCCATTATAAAGCTTGGAAGAGCCAGGATATTTTTTAATATAACTCTGATTGTATTCGTCTGAAAGAAGAATGTCATATACACCTAGGATGACTTCAGGGTGAGTAAATCATGAGTAAATCATTTTTGGGTGAACTCCTTTAAATCGTGATGTAAGGGATACTGTTTCTGGGTCCAAGCCTCTACTTGTTTCTAGTGAGAATACTCAACAGCCGTTTATGAGCACTGTTGATGCTTTCTGTTTAACACATTTGCATGCTATGAGTCAACAAAATGATTCTGTTCATATTGTTCCTCAAACAGAGATGAGAGGTTTGTTGAAGTAACCAAAAATCTGAACATATTTAACAAGCAATCAAGTTTTATTTAAACATTTATAAGCACACCAACATAAAAACAAAAAAACAAAAACTGGAGGTGCACATAGGCTACACAAAACAAAATGTAACATTCCTTTCTTGAATGATCACAGATCTGAAGCCTGTTGTTACATCGCAAGATGTATATTGTTGCTGATGTTTGTCTCTCTCACTCTTTCTCTCCCTCTGTCTGTCATTCTCGCAGGTTGCCCCGCCTATATGAACGGACCAGGGTGCACCGTGGTTGGCTGAGATTGAACTCTGCGTCTTTTAAAAGTGACAGAGATGCTAATTTCCGTGTGGGAAGCTGAAGAGAGTGTAGTTGACTGTGATTATTGTTGTTGCTAATGTAATAAATTCAGTGTACTTCTGTAAAAGTTTTCTTTTTTTGTTTGTTATTTTGGCCTTGATCCAACCCCAAAGCCAATTTGCTGCTTCTTTGATTTGTAGTGATGGTGGTTTTAAATATAAAAAAGAGAATACAAGCAGTTTTGATGTATAGAACACTTTAGGCTATTTTTGTTATTTTCCCTGACCCTAGACTGGGGACTTAACACTTTATCTATACAATAATGAAGATCTAATGAAGATATACTGATATCCAACTCTGTGTTTATAGCTTCTTCATGTGATTTCACTTAATTTTCTCTGTTACATTAAACTAATCAGTAACACTTTAGAATACTGTTCCATCATTAATAAACACAGTAACAAATGAGTAACACATTATTAACACTAGCAACTACTATTAACTAACAAGAAACTCTTGATAATGAATTAGTAAGTAATAGTGCTCAGTTGAATGTGGTAGTTCACTATTAGCTAATCAGTAACTACTAATTTTTTCAAACCTCCCAGAGGACTACTAAGAACGCCTCGGTTACGTCTGTAACCTCGGTTCCCTGAAGAGGGAACGAGCGTTGCGTCGAGATTGACGCTAGGGGAACGCTTCGCGTGATGATGTCTTGAAGCACATGTAAAATCAGCCCAATGGCGTGGCGGAACGTCAGATGCGGGTGACGTCACGTACCAGGAAACTATAAAGCCTGCTTGAAAACCAGAGAACAACAGCTTCGAAAAGTCTGAAGTAGCCGCTGACAGGCATGAAGGAGATATGGCAAGGTGACGCAACGCTCGTTCCCTCTTCAGGGAACCGAGGTTACAGACGTAACCGAGGCGTTCCCTTTCAAGGGAACTCGCGTTGCGTCGAGATTGACGCTAGGGGAACGTCTATACCAACGCCACCATAGCTACAAATGTCTGTCCTGTGTGAAATCATGAAGAGCAGCACTAGGAAGAAAGAACATGAGACCCTGGTGTAGAGTCCAAATCCAAAGAGTAGAACCTGACGAAGGTGTGCGGTGAGGACCAGCCTGCCGCAACACAAACGTCCTGAAAGGTAACTCCTGATATAAGGCCATACTCCTAGTAGAGAGGGACCGGATAGCCATAATTTGGAGAAGGCTGCCCGGCCGCCTCATAAGCAAGTGAGATGGCCTCAACCACCCACTTGCTTATCCTTTGCTTAGACACTGGAGATCCCGAGTTAGGGGACCCAAAGCACACAAATAATTTATCACTTTTACGCCACAGGTTGCAGCTCTGTGGACATAAGCGTCTAACGCCCGGACTGGGCAAAGCAAATTATAGTCTCCTGGTAGAAGGGAGGAGGACAGAAGGCCTGCAGTACAATAGGTCTGGCCACTCTAAAGAGAAGAAATGGCTAGAAGGAACATAGCTTTCAAAGTTAAGAACTTCTAGGAACCTCCCAAATAGGCTCAAAGGGGGCCAGGGAAAGGCCTTGCAGCGCAATGGACAAATCCCACGGTGGCACCCTAGAGCGAACTGCAGGCCTCAGCCTCCAGGTGCCATGAAGGAAACGAGATACCAGAGGGTCTTTCCCCACAGACCTTCCACCCAAAGGAATGTGGTAAGCACCTAGGCTGCCACATAAACCTTTAAAGTGGACGGGGTCAGACCTGCAGTGAACCGATACTGCAGGAACTCCAGCACTGTACCAAATGGGCAGTTAACCTGTTAAGCTGCAACGCCACTTTTGAAAAATCCCCAGAAATGACATACCCAAACTGATACAGTTCATGAACCCTTTGTACTAAAAGCACAAGTATGATCTCGTTTGAAAGCTGACACCTTGCAGTTTATTGTAAATGTAGAATTAATTATTGTCGTAATGACAAAAATTGTTATAAATAGCTTCAAAGTTTTGTAAAGTTATTAGAAATTATTTTTTATGAAACATCCTCATGAAAATAAAATTGAAGTTGGCACTGGAGCAATCTAGAAATGCACTACAGCTAAAGCCACATGTCTAAACATTTTATGTTTAAAATCTGAAGATAATAAGCCCAAAACTCTGTATTTAGTTAAATGTTTTTCAAGACCATGTCATGTGACTAACAGTTAGGGCTAGCTAGCATGTTAGCTTAGCACACCATCAATACACGACAATATATGAGATTAAAACCATGTTTATGCTCAAAACGTACTTTATAACTCAAGCCGAATGTTTTAAATAATCTTCTGTGATCTAATTTAGCTTCAGATAAAAAAATCAGACAGAAAATATATTATTTGATAGTATTATGCACAATGATGAAGTCTATATAGATTAGCATTACATTATAAATATAATCTTTTATTATGAAAATACCTGGCATGGCTTGAAGAACACAGGCAAATCAGATATCATTGCAATCATGTTTATTGTCTTCAAAACATCTGTATCTGCATTTTACAGCGCAAACTCTGTAGCTTTGTGTGTGTTCGAGGCTTCCTGGAATGTCACATGATCATGGCTCTTCTTCATGTTTCATATATGGACTATATTACTGTGCATATAGCGCCCTCAGGCTATTGGTATGAATTGAAAACACTGTGAATTAGAATACCAAACGCTCATAAAGATTACATTGACGCATTTGGGTATAAATTCAATAAATATTATTCCTGTCTATAGAAATATGATGTAAATCTAAAAGAATCTATCAATATTTCTCCAAATCTGCACATTTTTGAGCTAAAGCCCTGAGGGACGTTGTTTTGTGTATCGCTGTCATGACGACAGCACGGGAGTTTTTTATGAATGGGAGCGGCTGACGCGCATAATTCATATTAAAGGTATCGACTCATTTTTTCATTTCATAACTCCTGACACAAATTAAGACATAACTGTCACTATGAGTTTCTCAGAATACAATAGTGGTCAAATACTGAAACTTGAGTCTTATATCTTTTTAATGATGTATAGTTTGTCAAGGTATAACATTAAATCTGATAGTAATTTTGAATTAAATAAATAAAAAACGCTTCAGTGCGCCGACGCACTGGTGAAGCTTAACAGGTTAACTGGGTCCAACCGACGGTCACTACACCATGAAGTGAATACTCTCCACTTCAGGGCATAAAGTTTCCTCGTGGAGGGAGCTCTGGACTGTAGAATGGTCTCAACAACCTCGGTTGAGAGACCTGACTCTATGAGCTGGGCCCCCTCAGAGGCCAAGCCCACAGGTTCCACAGTTCTGGTCGAGGGTGAACTATCGAGCCCTCTGCTTGGGACAGAAGGTCCCTCCTGACAGGTAGCTCCAGAGGAGGCCCGTCGAGGAGAGACACAAGATCGGGAAACCATACTCTGCCCAGCCAGCGCGGGGCTAAAAGAAGCAGGCAAACCCGGTCCCTGCGAACTCTTTCCAGAACTCCCGGGAGCAGAGCAACTGGGGGAAAAACGTACAGACGTAGCCTCGGCCATGTCTGCACCAAGGCATCCAGTCCAGGAGGAGCTGGATGCGTGAGGGAGAACCAAAGTGGACAGTGAGTATCTCTCGAGACGCAAACAGATCCACTTGTGCTTGGCCAAACTCCCTCCATATCAGCTCCACCACCTCGGGGTGGAGCCTCCATTCCCCGGGCCTCAGCCCCTGTCTCGACAGAGTGTCTGCTCCTATATTCTGGACCCCGGGGATGTAGGCTGCCCTGAGTGACAGTGAACTTCCCCTGGGACCACAAGAGGATATGGCGTGCCAGATTGCATAATGGGCGCGAGCGCAAACCCCCTTGGTGATTGATATAGGCGACTACCGAAGTGTTGTCCGATTGTACTAGCACATGGTGTCCCCTGAGATCTGTGATAAAGCTCCTCAGAGCCCGGAAGACAGCTAACATCTCTAGGCAATTGATATGCCATGATCGATGATGGTCTTCCCACAGACCTTGAGATGAGCGACCCTCTAGAATCGCTCCCCAGCCCGTGAGGGAAGCATCCGTCGTTAGCAGTTTGCGACGACAAGGAGCTCCCAGCACTGGGCCTTGGGACAGGAACCAAGGTTTCTTCCACATAACCAGGGCACGTAAGCATCGCCGCGTGACCTTGATTGTGTGAAATGGGTTGCCCCTTGGGGAAAACCCCCTGGTCCTGAGCCACCACTGCAGGGGCCTCATGTGCAGCAGTCCAAAAGGTATCACATTGGAAGCTGCTGCCATGAGACCCACCAGTCTCTGGAACTGTTTGACAGTGAGTAGCTGGCCTAGCTTTACATTTTTCACAGCTGCAAGGATGGACTCTATACGTGGCGGTGACAGGCGCGCCTGCATCGACACTGAGTCCCAAACCACGCCTAAAAAAGTGGTCCTCTGAAATGGAGAAAGCACACTCTTCTTGGCGTTCAGCCATAACCCCAGCTCTTTCATATGGGCGAGGACGACATCTCGATGCCGAATCGCCAACTGATGCGACTGAGCTAAAATCAACCAATCGTCGATGTAGTTCATGATGCGAATACCCTGAAGGCGCAAGGGCGCCAGAGCTGCATCCACGCATTTGGTGAAAGTGCGGGGTGATAAAGCTAGACCGAATGGAAGAACTCGATTTGCTTTGCCCCCGAAAGCAAACCTCAGGAACTTCCAGTGACATGGACGGATGGAAATACGGAAATATGCATCCTTGAGATCTATCGTGACAAACCAGTCCTCGGACCTGATTTGTGGCACGATTTGTCTCAAAGTCAACATTTTGAACTTGAGCTGCATGACTGACTCATTCAGAACTCGAAGATCTAAAATGGGACGCAATCCCCCGTCCTTTTTTGGAACTATGAAATACCGACTGTAAAACCCGGTTTCCCTGTTGGAGGGAGGTACATATTCTATGGCCCCCTTCTCTAACAGAGTGTTCACTTCTTGTTCCATAACCAGAACCTGCTCGGGGTCCACCACGGTGGGTAGGACCCCCATAAACCGAGGTGGGCGAGAACCAAACTGTATTTGGAACCCTTTCCCTACAGTCTGCAGGACCCAACGAGAAACATTTGGCAGTAGCTTCCACGCTGCCAAAGATTCTACTAGAGGTATCAGTCTCTCGAGACTGACTTCTGGATTTTGTTGTTGTTGAGTAGTCAGTCCGTCGCCCTGTAACGGCGCACCGGCAGGGAACGACTGAACAGACTGCTCTAACACCCTCCTCAGAGGGGGCGGGCATCCCGAGGCCACTACGTTTCCGGGTGGTCCTTGAGATATGTGCTCGCCGGAGACCGCTGCGCCCTGAAGCACCGGAGGTGGCAGGGTTGGCAGAACGGTCCCCTGAGGGCACCGAAGAGAGACGGGCACCGTAAAAGGAGGTGTTAACCGCTCTACTTCGGGGGGGGTGGGGGACTACCCTCATGGTCCTGAGCCCTCGGGCGCCAGGATCTTTTTCCCACAGCCTTCTTGGCGGTAATAACGGTCCTCAGATCCGCTCTACCCTTCGAAGGCTGGGGTTGAGAACGTCCTCCCTGTTCCCGAGATCTTTGCGGGGGAGCACGGGAGGAAACGCTCTGCTTTTTAGATGCCCTATGGGAGCTCGAAGTCTGAGGCTGTTCCCGCACAGCAGCCTCAGGATGTGAGCGACGGGGGAGCAATTTTTGAAACGCTGCAGCGTGTTTAGAAGCCTCTTGGAATTTCTCAACTGCAGTATAAACAGCGTTGCCAAATAACCCAGACGTAGAAAGGAGAGAATCCATTAAAAAGATTTTTTTTTTTTTTCTGTGTTTAATGATGCTCAAATTGAGCTCACACACCCAGGGGCGATTCCAGGATTTTATAAATGGGGGGGCACAGGGGGGACCAAGAACCAGTGAGGGGGGGCCCATGGGAAATCAGAAAATTCAACTGGAAAAACTTCTAAAGTAGAACAGTCTTTTTTTTTTCCAATTAATGATTATGCAGTCTTTACTTACATACATCATTGTTTATTCTTTCAAGCAGATATATTTATTTGTATGAATTGAATATAATTAATCTTTATTAAAGCTATTATTAAAGAGCAGTGAATGCTTTTCTCTTTTTATTTTGTTGTTTGAACAATATTAAGTGTACAGAAGGCATTAGGTTTATTACGCACTGTCACTTTAAGACCGAGTGTGCAGATCCAATTGCACTGCTAATGCACATCCGATATTCTCACAACTGTACGTTCTGTAAAGACATAACCGACTGTGTTTACGTGAATACTCTCAAAAACGGACATGTTGTGTGTATTTGTCCATTCAGACGCGAAAGAGAGCTCAATTCAGTACTTTGCGCGCAGCGCGTCTATGTGCAGGGCTGCACTCTTCGGGTCGTGTGTGTGTGTGTGTGTGTGTTCGCACAGAAAAACATACCGAATAAAGCTCTCTTTCGCGTCGTCACTCTTATTCAGATCTGTCCATATGTCTGCCCTTCTCTTTCTCCCAGACGTTTACATTTTTTAACGATTTGTGAGACATGCAGCATCAAGCGCATTCCAACTCGTGTGCCGCTAGATCAGCACGTTACAATTCAAATGTACGCATCTACCACAAACGCAAATCAGTTCTGACTGGATCTCTTCCCCAATCGTCCCTCCCTAACATTTTCGTCTATTTTTTATTCGTTGACGAAAATGTCAATAAATTTTCGTCATAGTTGTCGTCATTTAAAACTGTTTTTGATATAGTTATCGTCTCGTGTTTGTCTGAAAAAATGTCGTTGACGAAAATAATGGCGAACATTTTTCGTCAACGAAATTAACAATATAATATACTGTAATTGAGTGTGCATACCATAAACAGTGACATGTCGAGGTGTCTCTCTCCTGACTCCTGTTTGAAAAACGCGGACCAGAGATTCTGCTTTGCGAATCGCAAATCAAGCAGTGATTGACAGCGCTCTGATCCAATGGCGTTGGGCATTGTCATGTTGACAGTAAATCTAGCCCAATGATGTTGGGGGGGCACCAGGGGGGGCCAATCATATTCCAGGGGGGGCCGGTGCCACCCCGTGCCCCCCCTCTAGACACGCCCCTGCACACACCACATCTGGGCCAATACCCCCGCCCTCATTGAGATCTCCCAATAATTCCACCTGATAAGCCTGCAGCAAAGACATCGAGTGTAAAAATGCTGCAGCCTGACCAGACGCGGAATAAGCCCTGCCCCCCAGAGAAGATGTAACTCTGAGGGGCTTATTAGGCAATACCGAAATTTTTAGGGAAGATGCCATCGCTGGAGAGATAGCTCGCAAGCGTCTCTTCCACCTTTGGCATCTCCCCATAACCATTTTCTTTATAACCAGAAATAGAAGAATAATTCGAAGTTTGTGAATTAAAAACTCTATATGAAACGATACTCGGTTACTCACGTAACCTCGGTTCTCTCTAGAGAGGGAACGAGTATTGCGTAAGCTTGCTTACGCTGCGGGAAAGTCTTCTTTTCTCGAGATACTGAAGCCAAAAATTATCCTTAATTTCATTTTTTGTCAACGCAGTGCAGCTGCGGGCAGCTGAGCTAGAGCGGCATACTGCGCGCTCATTGGCTGCCGCGCGGCAACTGCTTAAGCCTACCAGTGAGCCTGGCGTGACGTCACGCCCAATGAGGGCGCGCGCGCCCTAGCGCGTCACAGCCCGCCAGAATGGGCGGCGTCAGAGCATATATAAGGAAGGCTCGTAGGCTATATTCTCTGTTTTCTGTCGAATGAAGCGACACGAGCTACAGGCTTCAAGCACGGCAGGGAACGCAATACTCGTTCCCTCTCTAGAGAGAACCGAGGTTACGTGAGTAACCGAGTATCGTTCTCTTACGAGAGGTTCTCTCGTATTGCGTAAGCTTGCTTACGCTGCGGGAACCCCTTGTCCACGCCGTGCGAGCCTAACAATCACGTATGACTCTATGAAGAGCATAGAGGTGAAAAACAGGTGGCCAGCGGTGCGGGCCAACACATGTTCATAAGCACATCTAGGGAACGCAAGAACGGCAAGGCCGGTCTATGTATACTGACCCTGAGCGTGCAGCTCAACAGACAAGCTAGTCAATAGTACAACCTGCGCATATGGGCAGGACATGAACACGACTAGACTGACAGAAGTTTCGCCTGCAGAGCGGGAACTTCCAGGTTATAAAACCTAACAAAAGTGGAGGGGGACGCCCAGCCCGCCGCCATACAAATGTCATGAATGGAAATCCCGCTGGACCATGCCCACGATGAGGCCATGCCTCTGGTGGAATGAGCCCGTATGCCCAACGGACATTGCAGGTCTTTTGACGCATATGCTGCCGCAATAGCGTCCACTATCCATCTGGATAGCGTCTGTTTCGAGGCGGCGCGACCCTTAGCGCGCCCTCCAAACGAAACGAAAAGCTGCTCTGAGAGCCTGAAGGCTGCAGAGCGCGTGACATAACACCTTAACGCCCTGACCGGGCAAAGGCGGTTGACACCCTCCTCACTGCCGGATGACGGCAGGGCCGATAGGGTAATGACTTGAGCCCTAAAGGGAGTACCTAACACTTTGGGGACATAGCCGTGCTTCGGTTTGAGAATGGCTAACGAGTCGTTAGGTCCAAACTCGAGGCACGACGCGCTGACAGACAGCGCATGCAAATCGCCCACTCGTTTGACTGAAGCTAGAGCTAGCAGAAAAACGGTTTTAAGCGTCAAGTATTTCAACTCCACAGAGTCCAAAGGCTCGAACGGATGCACTTTCAGGGACTCTAGGACCAGGGACAGGTCCCAAATAGGGACTGACGGGGGCCGGGGAGGGTTCATCCTCCTGGCCCCTCGCAGAAAACGGGTGATGAGTTCATCCCTGCCCAGTGAGCGGCCGCGCGCCGAATCGGCGAACGCTGCTATGGCCGCGACGTAAACCTTGAGCGTGGAGGGGGACCTGCCCGCGTCCAACATCTCTTGGAGAAAGTTCAATACCTGTGGGACTCCACAGGACTGAGCATTAGAACCCATTTCCACACACCATTTGTTAAACACTGACCATTTAGACGCATAGAGCCGCCTCGTTGAGGGGGCTCTGGACTGCGTGATCGTGTTAATTACCCCTTCTGGCAGATCAACGAATATCCGTTGATTTCCCACGCATGCAGAGACCAGTGCTCTGGATGGGGATGCAGAATCGACCCTCGAGCTTGAGAGAGAAGATCTCTCCTCACCGGGATCGGCCATGGGGCTGTGTCTGTCAGCCTCATCAGCTCGGAAAACCATGGTTGGTTTTCCCAGCGCGGGGCTATGAGGAGCGCTGCGCAGTTCGTCTCCCTGATCCTCGCTAGCACTTGAGGCAGCATCGAGATCGGGGGGAACGCATACAGCGGAACGCTGGGCCATGTCTGGGCCAGCGCGTCCTCGTGTTTCGAGAAAAACCTCTGGCACTGAGCGTTCTCGCTCGCGGCGAAGAGGTCGATCTCCGCTTTGCCAAAGCGATGCCAAAGCGCTTGGACCGTCTGGCGGTGTAGAGACCATTCCCCTGGGGGAACGTTGTCCCTGGACAGTCTGTCCGGGCCGTCGTTGAAGCGACCGGGTACATGAGCTGCCCTTAGGGAGCGCAGCGGGCCCTGAGCCCAGGATAGGAGGCGCTCTGTGAGAGCGCGCAGGGCTCTGGATCTGATTCCGCCCTGGCGGTTCACGTAAGACACTACTGACATATTGTCCGAGCGGACTAGCACATGGTGTCCCCGTAGGAATGGTAGAAAGTGCTTCAGCGCTTTCTCGACCGCCAGCATCTCTAGACAGTTTATGTGAAGGCTTTTCTCCGTATTCGACCACCGGCCGCAAATCGGACTGCCCTCGTGAGTCGCTCCCCAACCCATGTTGGACGCATCTGTCGAGACCACTTTGCGGTGTGCGATGACCCCCATCGACACTCCCCGCTGAAACCATTCGGCCGCCAGCCAGGGCTGCAGGGCTGAGACGCAGCGCTGAGTCACTCTGACTGGTGCACGGCCCGAAATCCATGCTTTGCGGGACACTTCCGACTTTAGCCAGCACTGAAGCGGGCGCATTCGAAGTAAACCCAGCTGCAGGACCGCTGCGGCTGACGCCATATGGCCCAAAAGCCTCTGAAAGGTTTTTAGGGGAAAAACTTTTCCCACCTGAACGGAAGCGGCGAGGTGCCGAACACGGCGCGCGCGCTGTGTTGACAGTCTGGCCGTCATCGCCGCCGAATCCAGATCTATACCCAGGAAAGTGATAGACTGGCTGGGGGTTAGAGAGCTCTTGTCCCAGTTCACGGAAAGACCCAGGCTTTCCAAATGACCGAGAAGCGCTTTCTTGTGAGAAACTAGTTCCTCTGTTGACTGCGCTATAATGAGCCAATCGTCCAGATAGTTCAGAATTCGCATCCCTTTCGATCTCAGGGGTGCGAGGGCCGCGTCCATGCACTTCGTAAAAGTACGGGGTGCCAGGGACAAGCCGAACGGCAGGACGGTGTACTGATATGCCTGACCGTCGAAGGCGAATCTCAAGAATGGCCTGTGACGGGGAATAATCTGAATCTGAAAATACGCGTCTTTCAGATCGAGAGAGATGAACCAGTCCCCCGGGCGAATCTGCGCGAGGATTTGACCGGTCGTGAGCATTTTGAACGGTCGTTTCACGAGCGCTTTGTTCAAATATCTCAGATCTAGTATAGGTCTGAGCGCTCCGCCCTTCTTGGGTACGAGGAAATAGCGGCTGTATAAGCCTGCCTCGGCAGCCAGAGGGTGAACCCGTTCTATGGCACCTTTGTGCAGTAAATTCGCTATCTCTGTGTGAAGCAGATGGGCTGCATCTGCTTTCACTTGTGTCTCGACCCGGGCGCGAAAACGCGGGGGGCGGCGAGCGAATTGAAGCGAATATCCCTTTATCACTGTGTTTAATACCCATTCCGACATTCCCGGAATAGCTTTCCATGCATTCGCACTCATAGCTAGGGGTCGGATAGCCTCCGGGTCCCGCCCGCCGCACAGCGCGGGACGGGGAGCCTGTGGCGGTATGTGCGCGAGTCGCGCAGTGACAGTGAGGGGAGACGGGGGCTCGCTGATAGCGGCAGCCGGCTGAATGACGCTGTGAGAGAGCGTTTTGAGCAACGGCTCGCGGCGCGGAAGCGGGGCGGGCTCGTGAGTGTGTACATGAGAGCGTGCGTGCTGTATAGCGGGCACAGGACTCTTTATTAACGCACAGCCGGCGGTGGAGTGCTTTCGTCCCCGAATGTGTGAGGCAGAGCGGGCACTGTGTAGGTGTGAGCACTGGGTTGTGGGCACGTGACCTACAGCTAACACTCGAGCGGCCGTAGCGCGCTTTATGTGAGTGCACTCTGTGGGGTACACAGGGGGGATTGTGCTTGTGTGTAGTGATGAGCACTGGGGTGTGGGCATGTTTACTACACTCATAGCACTGACGGCGTGAGCCGGATGACCAGATTTTACACTCTTTATTCGATTTATCTGGGTCGCCGTAAAAACGGCGTTTGTGTGCAGGCGAGAGAGTTGAGAAACTGGCTCGTTGGCTGCGGTGGACACTACTGCAGTAGCCTTTATCAAGGGGACTGGCAGAGGGATACAGGTTAGCTTCGACGGCGGTCCGGCCGCGGCGGGACTCAACCGTCTTTTCCTCCTTGCGAGTGCTAGGAGGATTTCGCAGGCTCGGTTTTCAGCGAAACTCTAGGCCGGGGACCCCGCGGGGGTGGCGGCCTGTGTTGGCTGGTGGAGCGGGACCTGGGTCGGCCGCGCTGACGCTGCTGCGATGCTGGAGGTCGGGAGGGGCGCCGCGTGGGACTGCGTGCAGGAGGCTGAGTTTTAGAGCGGCCTGCAGCGGAGCTCGAGCGGCGGGGCAGGAAGAGGTTCATGGCCTGTGACGCCTTCTGAACTTCCGAGAAGCTGTCCACGAGGCCACTTACCGCGGGGCCGAAGAGGCCGGCGGGTGAGAGCGGGGCGTTGAGAAAAACGGACCGCTCTTGCTCTCCCATGTCGGCTAGCGTTAGCCAGAGGTGGCGCTCAATGACAGTCAGCGCAGCCATAGATCGTCCGATCGCTTGGGCTGCTGTTTTCGTCGTGCGAAGAGAGAGATCCGTCGCACTGCGCAGGTCGGTCAAAGCAGATTTATCAAGTTTTCCCTCGTCGAGCTGGCTGAGGAGGTCGGCTTGAAAAACTTGTAAAACCGCCATTGTGTGCAGGGCTGAGGCGGCTTGCCCAGCGGCGGAGAAAGCGCGGCTGGCAAACGCCGAAGTAGTCCTGCAGGCCTTGGACGGAAGGGCAGTCTTTGAGCGCCATCTCGCGGATGGGGGGCAAAGATGCGCTGCAACCGCTGGTTCGACCGGTGGGATCCGGTCATACCCTTTCTCCTTGGCTCCGTCTACGCGAGAGAGAGTAGATGAGGCCGGAGAACGGAGTCTGGCCGAAACTGGAGCGTCCCAGGATTTGGTAAGCTCCTCGTGAAGCTCCGGCAGAAAAGGCGCTGGCCTGGACACTGGAGCTCGTCGACTGGCGGGCAGGAAGCACCCGTCGAGTCTGTTGGGCGGAGTCACCGCTGGCGGGGACCATTCGAGGCCCAGGTGTTCGACTGCTGCCGTGAGGAGGCGGAGAAGCTCGGCGTCCACACTGGCGTGAGTCCTGCTGGACGCTCTGGTGGAGGAGGCGGAGCGGACAGAACCGGACCATTCCTCGCTGTCCGACGCCATTAGTGAGCACGTGTCCAGTAGCGCGTCATCATCCGCTTCATCCCCTGAGGCGACGGCATCGAGGGCGTGAGCCGTCGGCTGCGCGTCGGGAAGCGGGGGCGGAGAAGGAGAGAGCGAGGCTCGCGGGAGAGGCTCCGGCGAGGCCTTGGCTCGAGTCTCGGGCTCCGGTGGTCGCTGCGAGCGGCGTTTCTTCTTACGCGGCCCGAGGACAGTTGGAGCAGGTTCCGCGAAGAGGGCGAGTCGAGCCCGCAGGGTCGACATCGGCAGCTCTTCACAGAAAGCGCAGCCGCCCGTGGAAAGCGCGACGGCTGCGTGGTCCTGGCCCAGGCAGAGAGCGCAGAGAAGATGGCGGTCTCCGTCGCTGAGCGCGGAGCGGCATGAGCCGCACGTGGTGCGAGGCATTTGCAACA
The DNA here is from genome assembly GCF_964197995.2 of Scardinius erythrophthalmus. Lineage (NCBI taxonomy): Eukaryota > Metazoa > Chordata > Actinopteri > Cypriniformes > Leuciscidae > Scardinius > Scardinius erythrophthalmus. Next base: position 13,644,974 of record NC_138230.1, read on the forward strand.
ACGCCTCTGCTCTTTTAGAAAGTGCTGCGGAAGCAAGAACACACACAAAAAGAGCTTGCAAAGGATATTCGCCGGATAGCTGAGCTGGCACGGCAGGCTGAAGGCGGCGAAGATCGTCCGGCTTCCTCAGGCTGACCTAAGCTGGCTCGTTAGCTGGGCCTTGAAGGACAACGGCGACGGCTTCCTCTCCGAGATCAGCGATGCGAGTGCTTCGCTGAAAAGACAGAAATCAGAGAATATAGCCTACGAGCCTTCCTTATATATGCTCTGACGCCGCCCATTCTGGCGGGCTGTGACGCGCTAGGGCGCGCGCGCCCTCATTGGGCGTGACGTCACGCCAGGCTCACTGGTAGGCTTAAGCAGTTGCCGCGCGGCAGCCAATGAGCGCGCAGTATGCCGCTCTAGCTCAGCTGCCCGCAGCTGCACTGCGTTGACAAAAAATGAAATTAAGGATAATTTTTGGCTTCAGTATCTCGAGAAAAGAAGACTTTCCCGCAGCGTAAGCAAGCTTACGCAATACGAGAGAACCTCTCGTAAGAGAACTGGCTTATCCCACGATCTCGACACCTCAGTGTGGAGATCGGGGAAAAACGGCAGATTTCGGCGTTGTGATTGTGCACGTGAGGGCAGAAAGCGTTCGTCAAGTTTGCTTTTTGAACGAACGTCCTGTTTATCTCCCACGATCTCGACACCTCAGTGTGGAGATCGGGAAAACCGGCAGATTTCGGCGTTGTGGTTGTGCACGTGAGGGCAGAAAGCGTTCGTCAAATTATTTATTTATTTATTTTTTGAACGAACGTCCCGCCACTCAATACATAGTCTATCGACTGCTCTTGTCACTACTTCCAGCAATTCTTAAAATGCATGAGACTGAGGTGGGGCATCCTCAGACTCAGCCTCAACACTAACAACATCCAGATCCTCAGAACTGGATAATTGCAGTGTTTGTGCCATCATCAGGGCGGAAGAAACCGCCGCGCGTGCTTCTGAACCCTGATGAGTGACATCGGGTCTATCAGATAAGGGCTGAGATAGGGCAGAGCCCGTCTCAGACCCCGCTGATAGATCCATTTGCGAACCCCAGGGCTGAGATCTCCGCTGTGCCTCGGCAGCAGCGGGACTCGAGCCCTGGGGGACGCGAGCTTCCCGGAAGAAACTCAGCCGGGATCGGAGCGAGCGCATGGACAGCGCCTCGCAATGCACACAGTCAGCACCCTCGAGTGCAGACTGGGCATGCTCCTCTCCCAAACAAACAATGCACAGAGCGTGAGTGTCCCTACCCGAAATAAAACGCGGGCAGGGATGCACACACATTCTGAACTGTTCGCTGGACATAATTGCTTTCAGTGACAAGACAACAATAAATAGACAAAGACAGATTTCACATAGAGCGCTACTGAAGACACAGAAGCTGTTGTTCTCTGGTTTTCAAGCAGGCTTTATAGTTTCCTGGTACGTGACGTCACCCGCATCTGACGTTCCGCCACGCCATTGGGCTGATTTTACATGTGCTTCAAGACATCATCACGCGAAGCGTTCCCCTAGCGTCAATCTCGACGCAACGCGAGTTCCCTTGAAAGGGAACTACTGTATACAGTTTCATAATTAATGTGAATAATTCATAATGTATACTATAAGGTAATGGTAACCCACTAGTAATGACTCAAGTATTCCCAAATCCTTCAGAAGGAACTTATTTGGAACAGTAAAGTTAAAAGCATGATAACTCCCTAAAGTTTAACGGTTTTTAAGAATGTTGGGGTCCAAACAATGATGACAGAATGTAAACTATCCCTTTAAAACACAGAATGTTCAATTGGCACTGCGATTTTGTAACTACATTTCCCATACTCACTGCTCGGACTCATCTTCACTGATCACATTCACCTGTTTGTCATTACCTTGTTTAGCTCACCCCTTATAAGCCTGGTTTTCACATTTAATCATTATGTAGTTTTGTATGTGTTGCACTGCATCTCTGAGCATTTCTTTTGGTTCCCTGTATTTCGGTTTCTCTGCCTGCCTCTGGATTACCCATTTGCCTTGTCCCCAGCCTTGTGTGTTTGTTTGTTTGTTTGGACTGCCTACCTGGACTTTGACCTGTTGCCTGTTCATTTGTTTACGTGTCTGGATTGTCCCCTTCTGATTAAATCTGCATTTGGATCTAAACTTTCTGGTGTCCGAGCAGATCGTAACAGATTTAATAAATCCACACCCAAGAGTCTATTAAGCAAATCTAACGTCAGACGTCTTACTCTGTTCAGACAGCTGAACTGACGGCAGTGTTTTATCCTGAGAGAAACAAGGTAACTCTTCCCTCCAATTATTCTGGTGCTTAAAAGTTATCTGAATTCTTTCTTTCTTTCTTTCTTTCTTTCTTTCTTTCTTTCTTTCTTTCTTTCTTTCTTTCTTTCTTTCTTTCTTTCTTTCTTTCTTTCTTTCTTTCTTTCTTTCTTTCTTTCTTTCTTTCTTTCTTTCTTTCTTTCTTTCTTTCTTTCTTTCTTTCTTTCTTTCTTTCTTTCTTTCTTTCTTTCTTTCTTTCTTTCTTTCTTTCTTTCTTTCTTTCTTTCTTTCTTTCTTTCTTTCTTTCTTTCTTTCTTTCTTTCTTTCTTTCTTTCACAAACCACAAAAAGAAAATCTCTAATGTCTATTTTAGCTAAATAAATAAATAAATAAATAAAAATGGGCAAATTTAACCCTACCTTCATAATTAGAGTAAACATTTTTTATAAAGCAAGAAACTCAAGTAGGGTATGGTTGAGGTTTTTTTTTTTTTTTTTTTTTTTTTTGCTATAATGTGTTACTTTTGGTTATTAAAGTAAATGTTTATGTTTGTTATAAAAACTGTTTGATTCATGGAAGCAATTTTTGTTAAAATTAAGGCAAGTTTATACCAAAGATTTACGACGAGGCAAGCTGAAACTTGCAAAAGAATGTGGCCTGCAATATTCTAACACTGTCTCTACATTGGGTGCATCCGAGGACACATCAAAGGGAATATTTCAAATCCATTTGTCCTGTTGTCAGAGCTGGAGCAACCGCATGGAGTAATGAACAGGGCATTTGCATCAAGTGTAGACGGTATCTCTGATTATAATGGGCTGCTTTGCCTTTTTAATGAGAATGATGATAATAATGATTATATTTATTAATAATAAAAGGCCTTTTTTTTTTTTTTGGTGGGGGCCGGTAAGGGACCTGCACATGGGGGTGCTGGCCCAAAAAAGACTGAGAACCACTGATCTAGAGGAATCCAACACATGGTTTAGAAGCACACAGAAGTTGTAGGAGAAACAAATACATAACCTGTCGAACAAGTGTCAGACAACATTGGTGTCAAACACATACACTGAAATCTGAAAGACTGAAATATTTTTGGAGTTCTAAATTTTGTGATTTCCAGAAATATTGCTTTCCTTGAGCTCTGCACTTAATTTTGTATTCCTGGATGTGTCATGAAATAAAGTTCCTATACCTTCCATCACTCTTTGTTTTGACAGGAAACTAAGCTGAAGATTTCTCGCTGGTCTGTGAGAGCAGATCTGTCAATGGCTACTCAGTCCATAAGTTTCATCACATGGAATGTTAATGGACTTAAAGAAAAAAAAGATCACAAATTTCAAGAACTACAAAATGCTGCTGATGTTTTTTTTACAAGAGACGCACATCGGAGGAGGAGATGAACATAATATAGAAGACCTAAAAAATGAGTGGCAAGTTTTCTACACAAAGTTTACCTCCTCTAGTAAGGGAACAGCCATACTAGTCAGGAAAAGACTAGATTTCGAATGTATAAGTGATGAAAAAGATAACTGTGGAGCTTATGTTGTGTTGAAATGTAAACTGGAAGGTCAGCTGTACACTCTGGTTAGTGTTTATAACCATCACACTGATGTAAAAATCCTTGAAAAACGTTCACGTTACCTGCAGTCAATGACCACAGGGCTGCTGGTGATTGGTGGAGATTTCAACACGGTTTTCAATCCATTTATCGACAAAGACAATTCAAAAGGGGTGACAGACAGGCCAATCCACAGAAAGCTGCGCTGTTGTGTGAATAAGTTCATGAAATCTCTTCAGCTAGTTGATGTCTGGAGAAGAAAGAACCCTGTAAAGCAGGAGTATACATTCCACAGTCAAGTTGCGTCCAGGCTGGATTACTTTTTTGTTCCAGAAGAATGTGTGTGGCGAGTCAGAAGTTGTGAAATCAGTGACTCAGAGATTCGCGACCATCGTCCTGTGTACTTGGAGATCAACAATGTTTCCACAACCCTTTTTCAGAGAGATGCCCATGCAGTTACAATCCGTTTTCCAATGGCTGAATCTAAAAAAGGATCTTATGACAGATGAGACGGGTTTATCACTGGGTGAAGAAAGCTCACATGCATTCAGTGAGGTGGACATTGTGTCAGCTGTACAATCTCTTCAAGTGTCAGACACACCGAGACCAGACGGCATTCAGTTTCCTTCTATAAAGACAACATTCAGGATCTAATTCCATACATTAAGATGCTCTATGACAGAATCCACAGAGGTGCATTTAACTGCTCTGAGACACACTTTAATAAAACTGTGAAATGTCCACATGATGATAGTCAACACTTTTTTAATGTTGACTACCTCATCATTGCAAATATTCTAGCAAGACGTCTAGATGATTTCTTGGAGTCTCAGTAAAAGGGTCGAGTACCAAAAGTTTCAGCTTCTGTCTTGATCACTTCTAAAACACTCTGCACTCAGATACATTTGTCTTGTATTAAGGATGAGATAGAAGAGCAAAAACGGTCAAACCCAACTCTGTATCAAGATTTCCTCATTGTGAAAAACCTTCTCAGAGATGCACCAGAAACTGAATCTGTAGAAGCTTCAATTGAGAGAGACAAACTGCTGGATCAGGGCTGCCCTTTGACCCCAGTTCTCATTACACTGGCTCTGAAATGCTTTGCCTCCGCAATGTCCGCATTAACTGGATGTTTAAAACAGAATGATATTCTCGTTTTTAAACAAAGTGTGATACTTTGCATCCAACCTGAGGACCTTGAGAAAGTAATTACAGCTGTGAAGAGCAGAGATAAAGAAGTATATGACACTGTGGAATTATACAGAGGAAATGTTAATGATGAACAATTAAAGTGCTTGGAAAATGAGTCTGAGGAAGAAGCATCAGACAAATGCTTAAAAACGGGTGAAGGCTATTTTGATGAGTGTGATTTTTTGTCTATAATAAATGAGGAAGAAGACATTTCAATGGAGAGTGATGGAAGGTGAGGCTCATGAAGATGACCAAGATTTAATTAGCTGATTTTACTGCATTCAGTACAGAAATCTAGCTTGTGCCTAAATTTGTGCCAGTGTGGCAATTAACATAAATTATTAAATGTATATGTTTAGACATCTACTGATTTAATAACACAAGGCTAGACCAGTTAATGGGACAATCATTTCTGTGTATTTTTTCAAGAAAGAAATCCTTTCACAACTTTACAGTTTTTCTCGATTGCTTAAACACATTTCTTGAAACTATGCCTCGTATTCTCAAAACTATAAACACAAATCCATAACGTCTCACCCAATTCCCCAAACATCCTATTTTCAGGTCAAAATGAAGCTCTAGACTCAAAACCATTCACTCTTGCTGAAAAACCAAACTTTGCCCTCAGACAGGACACACAAGCCCTCAAAATCACACACACTACAACATAGTCTAACACACTGGTGCAATAAATTCAAAACAACATTTCCAAAACTGGTAAGTTATGTTGCTTGTGGTTCCCCCATCACAAACCTTTTTCACATGATGAACACAAAAGACACAACCAGTGGCACATTTTTATTCATACACAGAAAACACACACACACCAAAACATTTTTTTTTCCTGTTTTATTCTTTTTTTTTTTTTACTCCTTTTTTTTTACTCGCTCCTCTAAGTAAATAATAAAAAAAAAAATTACAGTAAGATGTGTGTGACCAACAAATGACAGTAAAAGAGCACACACAAACCTTATTCTAATATTCGAATTGTATTGGAATGGTAAAGAGTGTTGGGACGTAACAGGAGGGCCTCCACTCAAGGATACAATATGATGAACTCGTCTAAGAATGTTCCACATATGGTTGAAATACCATCATTGGCCTAGAAAGATAACATTCTGGGAGTCAAGACTACACTGTAAAAACTAAAGGAGCCTCAAGTATCCTGTTGGATACTCAAGGAACTTCAAAATGTAATTTTGGTGCCTCAAAGCTCTTTTTCCTATAGTAGGGTTACTGGAAGAGCATTGACAATCTTTGAGGTTCTTGCTGGAACTTATGGGATCCTTTAAGCACTTTGTATTTACTTCAGAGGTTCTGGAGTCACCTTTTCATTACTATGAGACCTCGAAGTGCTTTGGGGGAAAATAGAGGAACTTGAATGCGATAGAAGGGTTATTGGAAGATCTTTTAACATTTAAGTGGTTCCTGGAAGATCTCTTAAGTTAAAGCCAGCATCTGGAGGAACCCAATGGTTCAGTGAGGCCTGAATTAGATTATTATTCTATTATTAGGGCCCGAGCACCGATGGTGAGAGGACCCTATTGTTTTTGCTCCGTTTATTATTATTCTTCTTCTTCTTCTTCTCCAAAGTGAATCGCTTTTTAGAGGGCCTAAACATGCTCGAAAACTCATGAAACTTTGCACACGCTTCAGAAGTGGTGAAAATTTACGTGTGATATGGTTTTCAAAATCGGGGGGGGCAAATTCGGTAAATTATTGCCCCCACATTTTGCCCCGGCTCCTGGTTTCACGTACAGGTATGAAATTTGGTACATACATGTAATGACCCAATACCTACAGAAAAGTCTCTTGGAGCATAGCCCTAAACACAACAGGAAGTGAGCTATTTTGAACTTCCTCCTGGATTTTGGGCATTTTTCGTAATTTCCTGATGTTGTACTTTAACGAACTCCTCCTACAGATTTGATCTGATCCTCTTCAAATTTGGTGAGTGTAATCTTAAGGCCTTTGTGACGTTAAATTGCGAAGATCTAGAGTTTTCGTCGAAGGGTGTGCCCTCGGCGGCCTGACAAACATCTATCTATAAATTACAGGAACGTCTGTCTGTCTGTCTGTCTGTGTGTGTGTGTGTCTGTTCCTCGCATATCTCTCGAACCGTTAGTCCGATTAATTTCAAACTCGACAGGTGTCTTGCCACGGGCACGAGTAAGTGCAGTGCCAAGTTTGACATTGTTTGGATGAGAAATGCAAAAGATATCGTTAAATATATCATTTTTAGAAGGTTGTGGTTTAAAAATAAACATTCTGACATTAGAGAGTTGTATCGGTCAAAGAAGCCCCAAGAAGGTTGTGGTTTAAAAATAAACATTCTGACATAAACACTCAGTCAGCTACACTGTTTACTTCTGAATATTATAGTTTGGTTCCCGAACGTGATAAATCCATCTATCTATAAATTACAGAAACGTCCGTCTGTCTGTCTGTGTGTTATTCGCATATCTCTCAAATGTGAGATAACCACTAAATGTGTGAAAACCACTATTTTCTGTTTCAAACTTTCACATAGCATCTTTAGGTTATAACAACATTGAAAATCAAAATCTGGATTTGAATTTTTTTAAGATTTATTATAAAAACGGATTATTTTTTCCCAAAAATGCAATAAATTCATGACTTTTTTTTTTCAAAATGCTATTAATCCATTGAATCAATATAAAGTTATTTTTGATCATATTGCCATCGCAAGAAATATCTCCTGAACTTTTTTGACGGCGATCAGCTCACAAAAACTGATTTTGCACGGGCACTTTGCACTGCTCCCTGAATCGAGGTGCTTATTCATTTGTGGATGTAAACTGAATCTGTAAGTCAGCTATGCTGTTAGTGTTTACTTCTGAATATTATATTTCATTCTGGTGCGCTTAACGTTGTCGCTACTGTGTAATAGTAGCCTATGCTATTCACCAACTAAACATATCCTATTCAATGCGTTCACAGTCTCTTTCACGGGCATCATTTGTAGTTGCCTATTCACAAACTGTTTGCTCAAGCATAGCGTTTTCTCGGAGTTCACTGTGTGCTTTTTACCATGCACAAATAAAAATATCACTGAACTTTTGCTGTGTAATTGTAACAATGAGCACACACCAAACCAACAATTACTAAAAACACACACAAAAACTGATTTTGCACGGGCATTTTTTGCACTAGTTCACCCAATTTCGGCCTTTTGGTGATATATGCATGATCAGATAAGTTCAATATTAATGTTGCTTGCAGTTCTGATGTTGCTAGGCAACCACAGACAGCCTGCAGTAACTCAGGCATACAATTTTCAATCTGCCCCAAACTTCACATGTTTGATAAGAGTCCTGTCCTGAACACATGCCAATGCTCATTATGATTATAGCAATAGCGCCACCTGCTGGTAGCAGGAAGTGTGGCAAATACAAAACGTGCTCGAAAAATCATGAAACTTTGCACACGCTTCAGAAGTGGTGACAATTTACGTGTGATGTGGTTTTAAAAATTGGATGGGGCAAAATGGCTTACTTATTGCCCCTACATTTTACCCCGGCTCGACGTTTCACGTACAGGTATGAAATTTGGTACACACATGTAAGGACCCAATACCTACAAAAAAGTCTCTTGGAGCATAGCCCTAAACACAACAGGAAGTCAGTTATTTTGAACTTCCTGTCAGATTTTGGGCAGTTTTTGCCATTTCCTGATGTTGTACTTTAACAAACTCCTCCTACAGTTTTGATCTGATCCTCTTCAAATTTGGTGAGTGTAATCTTAAGGCCTTTCCTAAAGGTGCCGGGTGGCGGTGGCAGGGGTGCGAGGGCCCTTTTCATCGCTGCTTGCAGCTTTAATTATTATTGTTATCCTATTATTATAGGCTACTTAAGTTTGATTCAGTATACATACCCAGGTGAAAAAGACGTACTATTAAATGTATTAAAAATGTACTTGAGTGTGTTTTTAGTAGACCTACAATACAAATATACTTTAATGCATTTTTAATACATTTAACAGTAACCTAGTCTTTTTCACTTGGGTAGCTTACATATATTTAGTATAGGCCTATTTTATTAAGTCATTTAAACCTTAAACAACAACACTAAATGATAATAATATTATATAAAGAAGAAGAAGCAGGAGGAGAGAAGTTTTATTCAGTCACGAAACTGCTGCTATTCCTCTGCTGTCGTCGCTTCAGTGATCCTCGCGCTGCTCGCGCGCAACAAAGCTCAGCTGATCGACGTCATCGGTTTGAAAGTAACGGCTCCTCTCATCAAAGCTTCCGCCGTCTGCTCGGCTCTCCATTACAAGGTTTGTAAACTCGCCAAATAAATATAAATACAGAGTCTACTCACTATATATTTAAACACACATATATATAAACTAAATTTATTATACATTACTACGTTTTTACAGTGTTTACCACTCGTTTATTGCACAGTATCTGGTTTTAGCCGCGATGCTAACTACGTTGATCTAATGAACAAATGGAAATGATTGACTTATTGTCTTAGATTGATTTAGTCATTCAATTCAACATATTTTGTACAACTGTGTCTTCAAATTGCTGATATAGCCTAACTAATTTAGAAAATTCTCTGATTCTTGGCGTTTGTTATGAATAACAAAAACAGGTTATAGTTTGCTCTGTTTTTGTTTAGCCTAACGTTAACTTTACTTACTACAGGCAGGGTTCTAAATTAACACCCGCCAACCAGCCAAATGCGGGTTAAAATTCATTTTGGCGGGTGTTAATAAAAACTTACTAGCCAGTTTGGCCGGTGATGCATGAGGCGCTACATGCAGGGATGTAGTGGAGGCTAAACGCACGTAAACGCCGTTTACGCACCTCCCAAAATTCGGAAATAGCGTTAACCCACCTCCTAAGTGTGTTTATCCACCTCTAAATTTCACGCTTTTCAAGTGCGTGATCGCCGAGCGGTAGCCTACATGATTCGAGCATTTGGGCCGTTAACGACAGAGCAGAACATTGAGCAGAGAGCGCAGCGCGCCGACACACACACACACACACGGAAGAGAACGGCGCGGAAAAGACACGCTCGTGAAGTTACTAGCTGCGAGAGAATGAAACCTGATCGCCGAACACGGAGGCGAGACGGAACATTTTTGGTTTTATTTTTTTATTTTTTGCAAAATCGTCTGTTAATGTCGGCAGCCATAACACTTGTGGAAACTACAGTGCAACTTATATTGTCTTTCTTCTGTTAATTACAGAAACTTTTTTCTGAGTTTTCTTTAGCCTAAAGTTTGCGAGAAACCATGGAAACGAATGGACACAGAAAACACAAGAAATAAGACAAACGGAGTTGGCTAGTAAAGTATTAAACGAAATGCGGCAGTGGTACTTGGGACAGACTTCTGGGGGCGAGAAGAGGAACGAGGCAGGGGATGAGGAGGGTATCGACAGAGAAACTAAGAAAAGAAAATGCCAAATGGCTGACGGGTCGTGAATGGCTAGTGTTTGATCACAATAATGTCATCATGTATTGTCAGGATTGCCACATGTAGCCTATTTAAAAAAAAAAAAAAAAAAAAAAAATTTGGCTAGTGGATATTCTGATTGGCTGGTAACTTTAGAAAGTTACCAGCCACATTGGCTGGTGATCAAAAAAGTTAATTTAGAACCCTGACTACAGGTGCCCTCATTCTCTCAAATACCATTTTAAAGCCATTTACTGGTCAATAAATATTATGTTGTGAATAATGAGCTTTGTTCTTTTGTTTCCCCAGAAAAGCCATTACATTTCTAAAATAATCTGAACATTTCAGTGGCAACATTGAATTACAGTAAGTTACCTGCACCACATGCTGTACTTTATTACTATGAACTTTCTCTGTGTGCAATTGTATTGTTTGACTGTGTACTTGTGTTTTTTTAATCAGTTACTCTCTGAAAATATTTTCTCATGATCTCAAATCTCATTCATGTTACTCAGAAAAATAATATCACAGGTTTGATTCACAAAAAATGCTATAGACATTTTAACTCTGAATTATAACTTCAAGTTTAGTCTTTTTTGACAAAAAAAAAATAAAAAAAAGGAAAAAGCTATTAGGCTTCAGAAGACTTGCAACACAACCCATAACACATGAGTTGAACTCATTGATTATTTTTAGGATCTTTTCTGGGACATTTTTGGAGCTTAACCATTTTTACATAAATTGTTGCATTGAATTGAACTAGACAAGTGTACATAAGAATGGTTTCTGATTTACACATTTGTTTTCTTCTTGTGTTTCATGCAGTGAAACTGAATGGTGACTGGGGCTGCATTATGCCTGAGATCTGCTTTTGGGTTCCACAGACAGAAAGTCAAACAGGTTTGGAACGTCACAAGGCTGAGGAAATTGTTTAAATTTCACAACTATCACTTTAATAACATTACTAACAGTAAATTTTGTACTTTGCAGGGATCTCAGTAAGCTGAAATACAAGTTTGATCAAGAATAAAAATCCTCCTGTAGACCTGAAAATCATTGAAGTGTCTGGACCACCCACCAGAAAAGAGGAAAAACAAACGGAAAACGATGCTGTACCTTTTCACTTTTCTAACTCGTTAAGTACCTCACACCAACTTGGTCCCATAGTGACATTTTTGACCACAAACGAAATTGCTGATCGTGTGGATTCTTAGTGAAATGACTGGAATTCACCAGTGAACATTCACAGAACAACAGATAATTTTACTGCACCTTAACTCTGTTTCCGGGTCGAAGCCTCTACTTCCTCTATCATGTTTCATGAGAATACTCAACAACCATTTATGAACACTGTTGATTCAAGTCGCACATTTAAGCTTTTCAAAAGCCATAGTGTCCATTACAGTCTCCAGTCTAACGGCATCCCAGACTTCAACATTTTATGATTCAAAATAGCTGAATAACTAACAATCTGAGATTTCAGTATAGAGATAAAGGTTACAGCACAATGAGTGTATATTAGCACTGTTGTTTGTTTTTGGCATCTGATAGAGCTTTTGGACTTGGAAACAGTGATGTCAGACTTACCATCGGACTGAAACACAAATGTTTTAAAGTTAAGTATGATGGACATTTTTAATTAGTTCAAATGTAATTTTATTTACATTGATTTATTTCGTGGAACATATGTGTTTCCATGCATTTTGTTGAGATGTCTTTTCTTGTTTATCTATTGTATATACATGGTTGATTATTCATGTTGCTTATGTATTATACTATTTTTTTGTGTATTCATTGATATTAATCTGTAGTTAGCTTTTTTCCCCATGTGCATGGAAGTGTATGTATAAAAATGAATATCAAATATGTAATAAACAATTCTTATTTTGTATTTGGTTCAATTTGTTTATTATAATAGATGTCAAAGGTAACCATAGTAACAACATGAAATTAAATATTTAAAAAAAATGAAATTTGGTTCCTAGAGGCACCCAAAGTGGTTCCACACAGTGCCTAATATAAGAGTTCCTCAGGAAACCTGTGTGGTTCCTCAGAGAACCACCCCTTTTTAAAGGGTGCCTAGAGGATCTACAGACGGTTCCGCCGGTGTGGCGAAGTGAAGAACCCCAAAAGGTTCCTCCAGGCACCTTTTATTTTTACAGTGTATAAAGGAGAAAGGATGCCCTCCCTTCACTGTCACACTCTGCAGCCACTCTGTGTGACTGTACGACTGCTGGCCTTTTCTTGCAAGAAAATAAACCTCATCAAAGACTATTGGAAATGTTTGTCTCTTACTGTATTCAGTGATAGAATTTTGTTTGCCACCACACCTCCCTGAAGGTTCTCGAGGCGACGGTAAAGCGACTCAAATTTGGCCTTACTCGTATCCGAGCCTCCCTCATAGTCATACCATTGACAAAGACATGGGCAACTAGAGAAGCTTGAATTTCATTTGAGACTGCTTGTCTTCTTGTCCTTGCCCTTCCTCCTCCTCATTCTTATCCCTCTTCCTTCATGTCTTTCTGGATCCATTGTTCCAAAACTCAATAAACTGATTTGGGCCCTTTTATCTATCTATTGAAGGATCTGATTGATGTGTGTTAAATTTTGACTCTTAGTGTTTCCACCTGGGTAATTGTGTCTAACTGAGCTGAAGCTGTGCTGACTTGAGTGAACAATATTGAATGCTAGTGCTTTCTAAATGACAACATGGTCTAAGCAATGAGAAATGAAGGGATTTGTGTGTAGAGTTTTGCAGTGACAGTTCAACAAATCTGACTCATGTGTCAAAACAGGGAATAGTGTTTATAGTTTAGTGAAATGGGTGTGCTTTTAGATAAATGGCGTTATGGTTTTGAACTTTTAGTTCAAAAGCCTGCACTGTTAAAAATTGCTGTAGTTTTTACAGTAAATATTTACAATAGACTACTGTATTTTAAAATTTACAGTATTACTGTATTTTGCCATGTGGGAGCATGCATGTTCCTATGACTTGTGGAAACATGCTTACCGGTATGCAGTAAATGCTACTGGATATCACGCATATACCACTGTAATTTATTTTATTTATTTATGTTTTAAGAAAAAAAAAACGGTTGCAAAAGTTTTTGCTTCACAAGTCAATAACACTAAAGTAATAGTCAACTGTAATAAATACAGCCTTTTTTTAGCGAATTATTTACACCATTTAAACTCTGACATTTGATTATATAACGTACACCTCTAGTACTTTAAAACTGTTGGCTTTTAAAAAAACTCCCATGATTAAACAACGACATCGGCGTAGCGCAGTGCGTGTGATGTCATTTCGTCAATCGTCATCTTCAGTGGACATCTTGGGGGACCGTTGGGACTTTCCACGCGCTGCATCATCATCACCACTCAATTTTCGCGCTCACCTCATGCACGCTAAGTTTACCGAAGGAGGACGAGGACCTCGAATGAGAGTGAGACGACGAGGTGTGTAACGCTAGTAATTCATGCTTTAGTAGTGTAAACGTGAAATCCTGTTACATCCACAATATATTAACTATTATTTTTTTTATTTTTTTTTGTGACGTTTCAAAATTGATAATCTAGATTATTTGTCCAATTTTATGATACTGAATTTGCTTGATGAGTCCAGACACAGATGAACGATTAAGTTAGCTGGCTAACGTTAACTGTTATATTTTCTTCACCGTGAAAGTGTGGCCGTGCTGTCATTTTATATTAGTGCTACATTTTTGTTAACTGTTCGGTATAAAATGATTTTACATTGTTGTTGGTAGTAACGTTAGACATGTAAGCTTTTAAACATTGCAATTAAATTGTGTAGGTTTTATGCAACTAAATAGTGTTTAACTTGACTGCCAAGCCATTAGCTAATGTAATAGCACGTTTTTGTTCGATTTAAGATGGTGTAATTAAGTATTTTTTTGTTTTATTTTTATGTTAATATTATTTGTAAGGGTGCTTGGTATTCATATTTGTAATTTAGTTGTTAAATAGAAAGTAGTGTAAACGTGACATTGGTATTTGCTGTGCACATGCTTTATTGCTGTGCATTTATTAGCTTGTGAAGGGTTTTTTTTTTTTTTTTGGGCAGTTGAACATGTTCTGTCACTTTTGTAATAATGAGAGCAGTACAATCCTGAGTTTTGTGCAGCATGTGAAATTGCATAGAAATGTGCATAAATCAGGATTTAGATGTGGTGTACCTGATTGCCCACATATTTTGTCTCTCTCAGTAAATTTCTTCTGAAGGAATGTCTGGAGCCGATAGAGGAGAACTTCACAAGTTGATGGAGGTCACATATTACCGTCAGCGCCACCTCCACCACTGTCTGAACTAAAGAACTCATGGCCTTACCTGTTTTGTCTGAAGGGGATCTTTTTACATTTCCAATTGCTTACTGAAAATCATGGAGAGCATTGAAGGGAAAGGAAAGAGGATTCTAAGATTTTTTCAAGAAAAGCCAACAAACAATGTGGTGTGTGCTGTTCTGTCGAAGTATCAAGAGGGAAATTCTATGGTCCTGTGCATCTTGCAACTCTTAATGGCCCATTTTAAAGAGAGAACAGAATCCCTTATAATTGAAGCTGATGTAAGTATAACATTTAGATTTTTAATGTGTTAAAGATTTCATTGAAATGCTAAATTAATTTTTGTTTTTCTTAGGCAGCAGCAACTTCAGCCGACATGGAAAGAGAGGGATTACCGGATTCACCCGCACTGATCATCCAAGGTTTTTTGCTTTACTTTGTGTCTGTGTCTCCATCATATAAACTTTTCTTTGCTCTCTAGCTTTTAAATGGATAACTGTTTGTCCTGTACTGTTTTTTTTCTTCTCACTTTAATGGCCATTTTAAAAATACAATTTTGCCTCCTCTGTTCCTGTATTCTATTTCACAATTCTATTCTCATTCCTATATTCCTTCCATAGTTAGCTCTCTCTGTGCCCTGTTTTTTTTTTTTATCTCTGAACCATTCTCTCTCATTAGTAACAAAAATCCTTATTAGTAACATTAATCTTCATTGTAAATCCATAGTTTATAGTGTCTTTATCTAAAAATAAAAAATTACATCATGATTTACTCACCCACAAGCCATCCTAGGTGTATATGACTTTTCTCTTTCAGACAAATGCAATCAGTTATTTTAAAGAATGTCCTGGCTCTTCCAAGCTTTATAATGGCAGTGAATGGAGGATGAGATTTTAAAGCTCTAAAAAGTGCATCATCCATCATAAAAGTAATCCAGGAAAAAGTAACTCCAGGGGGTAAATAAAGGCCCTCTGAAGCGAAGCAATGTGTTTGTGTAAGTAAAATATACATTGTTAAACAAAAGTCGACTTATGCCAAAAGAAAGTAACTCCTGACATGATGTATAGTGTAAGCTTTAACGCCTCTCGTGGTTCAAACAAATAGGGCTGTGTAACAAACTTAAGGTCTTCTCTTATATCGATTCGAAATCCTCAGAAATTTGTCTTTAAAAATTATTGTTTTAGACTTCTAATTCGAGTCTTTTTTTTTTTGCTCTATCCTCTGCACTTACGTGTTCTTCGTTGCGTCAGGTCAGAGTTCACTCTTTCGCCATAAATATGCTGAAAGCTAGATATTTTAATTTAAATGGTTTTAAATATGGATATTTTTCTTAAACAAATGCATCGCTTCACTTCAGAAGGCCTGAGTCATGTGGAGTACTTTTATGATCGATGGATGCACTTTTTGGGCTTCAAAATCTTGGCCGTCATTCACTACCATTATAAAGCTTGGAAGAGCTAGGACATTTTTTTAATATAACTCCGATTGCAATTGTCTGAAAGAAGAAAGTAATTTACTCCTATGATAGCGTGAGTAAATCATGGTAATTTTCACTTCATTTCATTCTTTTCAGACTATCCCTTTATCATGAGCTACCCATGAACCATACTTTTACAACACTTATTAATCTATGCTCTGCCGTATTTTATTTTTATTTTTTATAGGTGAATCCATGACCCCAAGCAAGTGGATGTCAGTCGAAAGGGAAGTTGTCCTGGGCCCATTTTCAGAGTCATTTGTTGAGGGCCTGGCAGCGTTGTTTGCGACCTATTACAACTTAAATCTTGCTTATCAGGATGACGCTGCATGCACGCTGGAATTTATTCAGAGGTATTTCAGAGCATAAAATCTTACTCTATATTTATTGTGGACTTTCAAATTTTCTTGACTTTTTTTTTTTTTAGGTTTTCAATTTAGGATAGTTTATCAGGATTAGATATTTTATGGAAAAGTTTTCAAATGAACAAAAAAAAAATTTGCTAACCACACACTGAATAGAGAATTATTTTCATGAATAACTAAATCTAAAATTACTAAAATTAAATCTGTATAATAATGATATAATCTGTACATTTTGTTTATTGCAAACATGGAAGGCTAAATATTTTTATATTAAAATTTTGGATAAAATTAAATATGACCCTAACTCTTCATTAATTGAAATTAAATGTAATTTATGAGTTGTCTGACAAATTTTGTATTTTATTGTTTAAGTGTATACTGTTTTTTTGATAATTGGATGTTGTGTGTTTTTTTTTTCCACAGAGGACTTGTGGGCATTAACCTGGAAACTGGATCAAAAGTTGCTGCTGGAAACAAGAAAATGCATGAAATGAACCCATATGTATGCACACTGTTACGGAAACTATGGACTTTGAATGGCTTGCCATTTAAACAAAAGTATTCCAATGGAATTGATACAAGAGACTCTGACCTGATTTCCAAGTTCATGATTGATGTTCAATACATTCTTGCCTTTTTTTATGGATTTGGCAAATTAAAGGTAGGCACAGTTCAAACCATTTCTTTTGTTTATGACTGAAGTTCAGTCACACTTTAGGGATGTGTGCCTTGTATAGTTGATACTTAAAGGATTAGTTCACCTCAAAATGAAAATTTCCTGATAATTTACTCATCCCAATGCCATTCAAGATGTTCATGTCTTTCTTTCTTCAGTGGAAAATAAAGTTTTTTGAGGAAACCATTTCAGGATTTGTATCCACACAATGGATTTCAATCGCAACCAATATGTTGAAGTCCAAATCAATGCAGTTTCAAAGGGCTTTGAAGTGCTTCAAACGGCTCTGCACGATCCCAGCTGAGGAATGGGGTTTTATCTAGCGAAACGATCTGTAATTTTCTAAATAAAATAAAAATGTATATACTTTTTAACCACAATTGTTCGTCTTGTGCTGGTCTGCTACGCGCCATGCATTACGTCATCACGTTGGAAAGGTCACGGGTCACGTCATCGGTCTAAGTTATTTGTCTGTGTATTCCGGTTCAAAAAGGTAGGGAAGGGCGAAAAATGTATCTAATTTTCTCCTCCAACTTCAAAATCGTCCGACATTTTTGTTTTAGTTTTTTCGTGACCTTTCCAATGTGATGAAGTAATACGTAGCGCATCTCGGAGATGGTACAAGATGTGCATTTGTGGTTAAAAAGTATATATTATTTTTTTAATGACCAACAGTTTCGCTATACAAGACCCTATTCCTCAGCTGGGATCGTGCAGAGCCGTTTGAAGCACTTCAAAGCCCTTTGAAACTGCATTGATTTGGACTTCAACATGTTGGTTGCGATTGAAATCCATTGTGTGGATACAAATCCTGAAATGTTTTCCTCAAAAAACGTTATTTATTTTCCACTGAAGAAAGAAAGACATGAACATCTTGAATGGCATTGGGATGAGTAAATTATCAGGAAATTTTCATTTTGAGGTGAAATAATCCTTTAAGTGCCGCTGTTCTCAGTGGTTCTTTCCAAGGCTAAAGCCTTTCATTTAATCTCCATTTTTGTTTCTCCCAATATATTTTGGAATCTGGTGCTTATGTTAAATAGCCATTATTGCACAATAAATTTGTTATATTAATGAAAACCTGTTATTGTGAGTTTTATTTGACAAAGGCTGAAACTTACAGCAAACGTACACACAAAGCAGTGAAAAATCTCAAATGTAGTTAGTGAATTGAATTCCACAGCAAATGCTCTAATTTACTGTAAAATGTATAGCAGTACATGTAAGTTCATTGTTGCTCTTGTAATTTCACTTGCATTCACAAACATTATTTCGACTGTAATTTTAGTTACAGCTGTAAAAACAATTTTACAGCATATATAAGGCAGTGTGCTGTGTTTTTTACGGTACAATTGTAGTTAATGATTTACAGTGCTCTTGTAAATTTTACAGTCTTACTGGCAACCAAAGTTGCCAGTAAGTTACTGTAAATTTTACAGTACAATTGTAGTTAATGATTTACAGGACTCTTGTAAATTTTACAGTACAATTGTAGGTAATGATTTACAGGACTCTTGTAAATTTTACAGTACAATTGTAGTTAATGATTTACAGGACTCTTGTAAATTTTACAGTCTTACTGGCAACCAAAGTTGCCAGTAAGTTACTGTAAATTCTACAGTAAATTTTTTACAGTGTGGTTATAGTGTTTAAGCAATCGAGAAAAACTGTAACTTGAATAGCTCGAATGAGGACAAGTTATTTTTTACATCTATTGCTTGAACTGCTTACAAGGTAAATAGCCGGTGTAATGTTCCACTCATAACAGGACTGCCCTTTTGAGATTGGATAAGCTGAAGTATTATAACCTGTAACCTTTTGATATTTTGCTACAAATATTAATCATTGTGTAACCAGTATTTTTATGTTTTGTTCAAATAAATTTTTATTTTATAAAGACAAATACTGTTCAGTTTTACTTCAGCTTACAAAGACAGTTCTATTAGTAATAGAAAGAGCATTATAGTATATCTTGCAAGACCAAGGACAACGAAGGATCAAGGAAAGATTCTGCTGGAGGGTAAGCATGAATTTGATCAATAGGTCTAGTTGTCAATGATTATTATTGCTTCACGAAGGTGTAGGGACACACCTAGATTTACTGGTATAGGCTAAACAAGCTAGTGAGGATTTAATCCTATTCTGATCATCGGCCAGTCGTTGATTCTCAACAGTGTTGGGGGATGGTGTTTTGTAGCTGGTGATGGCTTTCAGGCCTTTCCACACTGATGCAGGGTCGTTAGCTGAAAACTGGCTTTTCAGCTTTTCAGAGAAGCTCCTCTTAGCTTCTCTGATCTCCTTTGTCAGTGTGTATTTGGCCTGTTTGTACAAGGCTCTGTCCCCACTCCTGTAGGCATCCTCTTTGGCCTGACGAAGATGTTTTAGTTTTGCAGTGAAACATGGCTTATCGTTGTTATATGTTAAAAAAGTCCTAGTGGGGACACACATGTCCTCACAGAAGCTGATGTAAGATGTCACAGTGTCAGTGAGCTCATCCAGATCAGTGGCTGCAGCCTCAAAAACACTCCAATCAGCGCAGTCAAAACAACCTTAATTTTCCAACACTAATTTTCAAAATACAATAATAAAAAAACACAATACACCATGTCTTCCAAAACATTAACAAATGTTCTTTTCCAACAGGAACATTTAGTCAATCATAGCACAATGTCATAAAAAACACTAACATCAGATGGAATTACAGAAACTGCATTATTTTATATGTGTCAGGTCAGCCCTTATAAAACAGACAGTATATTGTATTGATCATAGATTGTGTTTTGCACTGCATGTTTCTTTTGAAGCCTCTCTACATTTTGTTTTGTTTGTAATGTAAATGCATGCATGCATGCATTTATTTATTTTTTTTTTTTTTTTTTTTTTTTTGCAGCATCAGAAATTCAATACAATAAAATAAATTACCCTTCTTGGAGTAGCTTTATAGAATGTACGGTTTATGAAAAAAAGAAGACAGAGACAGAATTGCTGCAGTAACGGTTTTAGTTGCAACAGGACATTTCTGCAAGATAACAAAAATATGCAATATAGCTGCCATTTACAGTATTACTGTATGTGAAAATACAAAATATACAAACAGAAAAGGCCATCTTCTAATCTGCCCGGTCTTCTGCATTTGTCCACATGTTCTCATCCACATCACACCTGATATCTTCCCTGGCAAGGCATCTTGGGAAGAATCTTTTACAGTAACATGCCTTATCCACCCCTGGAAGTGTTCAGCTGTGATGTCTTGGTATGCAGCATCTTTTGCATACAGGAGGGACATTTGGTCCTGTGGATGATGGTCAAAAACCTTTCATCTCCAGGCTGAGAAAACTCCTCAATGGGGTTGAGGAAAGGGAAGGAAAATGGGGCAAGGAAAATGGACATCATCCTCTGATGGGCGTCAAACTAGGCTGTGACTAGACGGGAATGGTGGAATGCCACATTGTCCCATATTTGCATAACTTCAATGAGCTGTTTCTCACTAGCAATGGAATAATGTGAAACTACAAAATATACAGACAGAAAAAGCACCAGAAGAATAAAAAAGAGTCGTCTTCTAATGATCTATTTGCATAATTCAATCAGCTGTTTCTCAGTAAGAATAGAATAAAATACAGGGGATATATTTGTGTTTCAATTCACAATATAAACAGCGGTTTACCTTGACTTCAGCCTGTAAGGTTAGGTTTAGAACATGCTGTTATCTGTTCTGACATACAGTGTTAAAGCATTGGTAAATTTGGCAGTAAAAATCCATTGTTTTGGTCTTGTTTGAGCTTGTGTGTAAAAGAAGTTCAAGCATTTTAAATTTGTGTTAATTGTATGCATTTTGTGTTAAAGCAACAAGAAATGTGTTAATAGTATAGCTTACACAGACGGATGTAGTGCTAACTGTGTTAAGAGTTTTGGAAAATTGTTAAAAGTATTGAAAAATCTGTCATAGCAATCGTAAAAAACTGTAACACACATACATTTATGTCTCCAACAAGAGAAATTAAGTGTTCTCCTCTGAACAATTAAATAAAGGTTTAAATTATAAAAAAAAAAAAAGAAAAAAAAAAAAAAAGAAAAGAAAAGAATTGTCAGGAAACAATTTGGAGAAACTGGCGGTCAGATGCACACACTTACATCCTGTGTGAAAATATAACTTCAGGTTCAGGGTGAAAAAGACATTATTGTGTGTGTGAACTGCCAAATGAAATTATGTAGAGAGTTAGTAATGAGATGCATAGAAAGATAGTCAGAAATCTGATCAAATGTACAATTTAAAAAAAAAAAAAAAGGAAAAACGTAAGTATTACAAAGTATTACATTGCTACAGGAAACAGGAAATGCAGATATTTGCGTAAGATTAGGGCGAGTGCAAGCTGGCACCTCACTTACACTGACTGCATAAGAAGAAGCATTACTGTATGTAACTCTTTTAGGCACTTCCTGTAATCTGAGAGCAGAGCACACACATCTTAACAAGCAGGAAGAGGAAAGCTGTGCTTCAGAACCACAATACACTTTCCGTTTCCTAGACTCGTCTGCAAAGACGAAGGATAGGGTAAGCTTTACCTTTGATTGTACATTCTGATCAACAGAATTCCAAGATTATATTGTAGAGAGTAATGTATTTAGTGTTTTTTTTCTCTGCAAGAAATAGTAAAATTAGAAAACAGTCCCGTACTGTTCATTGCTGTCAAGTAAAAATAGGGGGTACCAGGATGCCAACCAGTCACCATAGAGTGGGCCGTGATGGAGCATAGCAAGCACGGATGCGGTGCACTGAATTTGAGAATAACTCACCCCACCCGGGTAGGCATGGTGATTATCTGCACCATAGGATTAGGGAAGTACGATAGTGACCAGAATAAGTTAGCCCTGAGATAATATATTCCCCTATTTGAGGGGAATCAAATCAGTTGAGTGACCTAGACAGAGTTACATGTTTGAGGTCGAAAACACCCAGAGGGGTGATGCAGCACACATGACTCTTGAAGTTTGATAAAGCAACTCAAAAAAATGTGAACATGTACAGAAAACATGCAATCAAGCTTAAATTAAATGTATTATTTCTACACATTTAAATAAACAGAGAATCTGGAGATGCACATAGACGAAACAAGAGGTCATATTGTGTCACAGTACATTCTCATTTACCTAGACATGTTCTGAATCCTTTACCTTTGTCTTTGAAGCCTAGTCTTTAGATTTTCATCTCCACAAATAGAACTTTGTGCCCATTTGCTTTCACTTCTTGTGCTTTTTACTTTCATTATTCCTGAAATCTGTATTTTGGTGGACTAAAGCTCAGTATAAATAAAAATATAATAATAATTATGATAAATTTAGTACAATATGAGGTCAAATAAAACTTCAGACTCAGATGATTATTTTTTTTTAAAAATCTTTTCCTTGCTAAACAGCAAGAAGTCCACAGCCAAAAGTCTGAACAGGCAGATCTAACGTTCAGAGTTCAGAGTTCAACTGTATATCTGAATCGACAGCAGTGTCTTGTTCCACAGACATTAACCTGAGAAATAAAAGGTAACATTTTTCTCAAATTATTTTATGGTTCTTAAATTTTGCTAAAATTTGAAAACCTTGCTGTTAGTTACTGCATTTTTTGGGGGTTAATTTAGGGTTGAGTTTCGTTAACTATGGTGCGTCTGTAATAAAATAAATAGATAAATAAATATAAGCTAAAAAAATGACATTGATAATGAAACAATGTTGAAGCAAAACGTTTTACAGTCATCAGGTCTCCCTTTTAGTTGTAAGTTGAATAAAGAATCCTTGTAGTATGATTGGATAAAATCTATAAATGTGGACTAAATAATGTTCCATTTCTGCTATAAAAAGAAGCATAACAATGGGGTACATAAAGTTGGTTAATACGTCTAGACCATGTGCTTGATCCCAGTGTTTTTTCCCCTCCAGGTCTTTCCATCGACCTCACAATGGCTAGCCAAGGTATAAAAGTTTCTCAAATAAATTAAAAAAATTGTGTATTTGCTTTACAGTCAGTGATTGAGGAAATATAATGATTGAAATTAATTATCTCGTAGGTACTAAAAGAAAGCGTGATCAAGAATCGTCTGACTCAAGCATAGAGTCACCGCTGACAGGCAAGTAAAATCTGAATCTGTTTACACTTAATCTGGAACTACCAGAGTAACAAATCACTTGGTTGCCTAAGGTCTGCACAATTTTTCTTTTTTGCTTTAAATAATCTGTATTGTGCTTCTCTTCTTCATTGTACAGATATGGAGATCATGTTGAAGGCAAAGCAAATCATGAAAACAGTCACTGATAACTTAGTCCACACAATCATAATGCACAGAGACATCATGTCAAAGATAAATGAAATGAATAATGTCAGCAGTAAAAAGGCAACCATTGGGATTTTTGGAAAATCAGGTGAAGGGAAGAGCTCCCTATTAAGTGCAGTCCTGGGGAAAAAGGATCTACTGCCATCTGGTTGTTTTGGTGCCTGTACAGCCGTTGTTACTCAGGTGGAAGCCAATGTGACTGACTCAAACTACATAGCAGAGATTGAACTCTACTCTAAAGAGGTTTCCTTATTTGTTTTCATTTTACTATGCTTTACGATGATAGTTCTTTATAAATATGTAAATAAATCAGACAGGAAGAAAAAAAAGCCTTATTTTCTATATTGTCCCTCTGCAGGAGTGGGAGAAAGAGCTCGGAGATCTTTTCAGAGTTTTGTCAGATGAAAGTGAGGACAGGAATGATGACGTGTTGGAAATTGCTGTAGAAAAGATCACTGCGCTGTATGGAGATGATGCAGAAAAGAAAACATTAGAAGAGCTCAAGAACGATGACAAATTTGCTGAGATTGAAACCTTTTTGTCTGTCAATAAGAAAACCATCTCAAACAATGATGTAAGTTAGTAAACTAAATATGTTAAAGGGTTAGGTCACCCAAAAATGAAAATTCTGTCAGTATTACTCACTCTCATGTTGTTCCAACCCGCAAGACTTTCGTTCATCTTCGGAACACAAATTAAGATATTTTTGATGAAATATGAGAGCAGGCTTATGTAATCGATATCTGCCATCCCAGAAAAGTAAAGACATCATTAAAATAGTCCAAGTGACTACAGTGGCTCAATCTTAAGTTTATCGATTGATTATTGAAATTATTGATTGATTTATCAAACGACAAGAATACTTTTTGTGCACAAAAAAACTTTATTCACTATTAATTTTCTTCTGTGTGAGCCTACGTTCTGACGTACAACCCAGAAGTGCTGCGCTGTTACACTAACTCATTCAGAGGCTCACACAGAAGAAAATTAATAGTTGAATAAAGTTTTTTTGCGCACAAAAAGTATTCTCGCCGCTTGATAAACTTAAGGTTGAGCCACTGTAGTCACTTGGACTACTTTAATAATGTCGTTCGAACTTGTCTGGGATGGCAGATAACGACTACATAGAAGCCTATGGAGGAGTGATCAGCTCTCAGATTTCATCAAAAATATCTTAATTTGTGTTCTGAAGATAAACAAAAGTCTTGTGGGATTGACAACATGAGGGTGAGTAATTACTGACAGAATTTTCATTTTTGGGTGAACTAACCCTTTAATGCCTGATGGTTCATAACACTGAAAGTATTATGAATGTGTAAATTAATATCCAACATTACTTATTTTCTCAACAGGTCTCCAAATTTGCCAATGATGTTGCATCTTACATTCTACACAGTGAGGCCAGTCCTGGTGGCTGGTACTGGCCACTTGTGAAGAGTGTGACCTTTAAGGTTCCAGATCATCATGGACTCCTGGAAAACATTGTGCTTGTTGATATTCCTGGAACTGGAGACTGCAACAAGTTAAGAGATGACAAGTGGAAATCTGTACGTATATTACTGCACTCTTTTCCAATGAATGTTTGGAATAATATACACACAGTATTGTGGAAAGTTATTTTTAAAGGGGTCACAAGTGTCTGAAAAAAGTGGATGGTTTATTTTAATGTTGTCCTGGAGCGAATTATATGGAGCATTTTGTTTCGTAAATGAGGCACAGAGTAATTAAGAGTTTGCAAAGAAACTTTTGTTAAAAGATGAAGCTGCCAACTGTAATTGGATCTCACAGCAGCTGCATCACAAACTGCAAGTAAATGATTTCATAATGCTTTGTCTGTACTGTAAAAAAGTTGTTGAATGGATAATGTTTCCAAAACACTACTAAAAGCATGTCATCTAACTCACTATTTCCTATCTTGTAGAAACTGACAGAGTGCTCTTTTGTGTGGATTGTGAGTGCTATAAATCGAGCAAGCACTGACAAAGACCCCTGGGGGATTTTAAAGCATTGCATTGAGGAACTGGGACCAGGAGGAGAATGCAAAAGCATCAACTTCATCTGTACAAAGACTGATGATATCAATCCACCAGCCTATATAAGGTTAGAATTAGTATCTCTTTGCCCTTAAGGTGCACTAATTTTTAATGGCAGATGTCACTGAAGTAGGTTTCAAAGATGAATCAACTTGTCTCTGTGTGTCAACAGCGTAGAGAGAACCATAGTGTGGGCCATTTTTGAGCCAGTCGGGAATTGTGTTAATCATTTAGCTTGTTCAGTTTTCTTGACATGTTTTGGAGCAGAGGTGTCGAATTCTGCCCCAGGAGGGCCACTGTCCTGAAGAGTTTAGCTCCAACCCCAATAAAACACACCTGAACCAGCTGATCAAGATGTTACTAGGCATACTAGAAACTTCCAGGCCAGTATGTTGAGACAAGTTGAAGCTAAACCCTGCAGGATAGTGGCCCACAGGACAGAGTTTGGACACTCCTGTTTTGGAGAATGGTTGAGTGGCTGGATGGTGGACTAATTCAGTATGTCAAGAGTTAGCAAAATGTTACAAACAGCACCCCTTATACAACTTCTTTTTGTCACAGCTATTTTATACAAAAAAAAAAAAAAAAAAAAAACAACTACCAGATTTTCAATAAAAACCACTTTGTGTCTTTTCAATTTTTCTTTTTAGATCTACACGGCTTCTTATCTCAGAAGACGAGGTTTGGAAAATCTTAAACTCTATAGCATATATTTCTTCTTTATAAAAGTTGAAATATATTATTTATATCAAGTAAAACAAATACCTTTAGAAAGTTCTGAAAATAAGCTAATTTTTTAAATTGCCATTTCATAGTCAACCTTGAGTGTAAGTACAGTGTTCCAGCTCAAGTTGATGTAAAAAGTTGTTTTTACATATACAGCTAGTTTGAGTACATTAAGTAATGATATACAGCTTGTATAATCAACCATTGTATTAAATTTCACACTGGTATTATACATTACATTAATATATTGTTGTTTTTATCATTCTCATAAGGATCAGAAAAAAGTGTGCATACTTCATAGAAATAAAAATGCCAAGACAAGAGTTAAAGAAAAGTTTGAAAATTCTGAAATCAAGGTAGTTTCTTAAATTTTACATTTTTTAATAAGTTCTGGTAATATGTGATATAATATTATTTATTTATTATTGTTATTTTTTGTATTTTTTTTTCATAGAAAAGATTCAGCACTGATGATAATTTTCTTAATGTCTTCACTGTAAGTTCCAATGCCTTCTTTGAGCATAATTTAAGTCTGGAACCTAGTGAAACAGGTAAACTATCCTGTTTACCAAACTACTACATTATTCATGTTAAAAAAAATCCATACATGAACTAAACGTCAAATTGTAGTTAAAGGACTGATCAAAGTCATACCCTTCTGTAGAAATCCCAAAGCTACAGGATGATCTGAGGATTCTTAACAAGAACATAAACAGAGATCTGACCAGTGATTATGTCAATAAAGCAAAGGGAGTTTTGTCCTTGATCCAAAGTGTCCAGCAGGATAGAGACAAGAAAACGGTACGAGTCTGAACTGCTGATATACTGTACATGTGTGTCTTCAGAATGCAGCCAATATACATTATCCTGTAATTCACTGCTGTTGTGTGAATGTGTTTCAGGATGATACAAAAGTCAAAGTCTACAACGAATTAGAGAAGAACCTAAAGAAGGCACTGAATGAAATGGACAGTCGTTTTGACACCATTTATAGAGATCTGGCGCAGTTTCTCTCAAAGGGAGTGGACGAATCAGTGCAATTATGCGTTGCTTCCACAAAAGCAATTATATCCCCTGTAAGTGTGATTGTAATGTGCAAAGTGAATCAGAATTTTCTTGCCCTTTTAACGGCTTTGTTATTTTTGTTTTTGTCAGAATATGGATAAAAGAGGATTCCATAAAATCCTTCAAGCTTTGTGCAAGAACGACGGATGCTACTGGTCAAAAAATTGGGATGTAATCATAGATCTGAACAGGCAATTGGCCAAACACTTGCAAGAATATATTAATGAATATTTCAATCTGATTTTCCCGTAAGTTCTATTTTTTTTTTTTTTTTTTCATTTAACCTGGTAACTGTCACCCCCCATTTTGAGCACAGATGTGAAAATTCTGAACTTAAATGGTTATAAGTCATGAATGCATTGGAATACAGATCTAGCTCACCTTTAAAGGTGCATTGTGTAATATTTAGGAGGATCTGTTGACAGAAATGCAATATCACATACATAATTATGTTTTCAGTGGTGTATAAAGACCTTACATAATGAACGTTATGTTTTTATTACCTTAGAATGAGCCATTTCTATCTACATACACCGCAGTCCCCTTACATTGAAACCATGTTTCTACAGTGGCCCTAAACGGAGAAACGCATTTCATTACTATGTTGTTCTTTGTGCATAGAAGCAAGCTAAAGTCAGCGAATAAAACACTGACACAATGATGAACAAGTAACAATAATATTTGCAATAATAGTTTTACTGAATAATTAAGTAAACCTAATTTCTTAATTTATCTTTGTAAAGAAACCTCATTGCTTAACTGGCTACTTTCTGCTGTCTCAGATGACAACATATTTTCCTGTCGCCCACTGTAACTTCTTTTGGTTGCAATTCACAACCTCACCGCTAAAAATTACACAGTGTACCTTTAAGAAGACACTCAGCAGATTATTGGGGAAGTGAAGAGCATTGAAGAGCATTGTTTTTTCCTGATTGCAAATGTGACACTGATTTATACAACAGTTGAATAAACAAGAAGTTAATATGGAGGTTTAAACACAAATTTATTTACAAATTTATTTACAAATTTACTTTTTGTTCCATTTTGCTAATGAGCCACGGCAGGGTTTATACTGGTTATCCTTGTATTAGATTATATCATTACAACAATATTCTGTAAACAGTTTTTAAATGAAACTATTTTGTTTTCTCTTGGCTTCAGTCTGACTGGAACAACAGGGAAGTCAGTGCAAGAACAGATTGACAAGTTCAGTATCATCCAGAGTGACTCTGCTTCTCCTGGATCTCCCATATTACATCACATTCAGAACTTCATCAAAACAGAGGTGAGTTCATTTGTCCTCCTGTGGTCACTCAAGGGTCTTAATGCGACCCTGGGTTAGTCTTTACTCCCTCTGAAGTCAATTTCCTCAATCCTCATTACTGAAGTAAGAAGGGACATAAAAAAAACCCTTTATAGTTTTATGGTGTTTTGACACTCTTCTGACTTTGTGTTTTCCCCCTATTTTAAAAGGAAACAAATCTGAAGGCATCGCTCAAAAGAGACATTGTTGATACAAAGAAGCACATCTACTCATCAATCCAAACAACCATTGAGAAGGAAATGTCTTCTTGCTATGAACGTAAGCGAGCTTTAAAAGTTACATTAAAGCACTGCAAAACAATTATTCTAATCACTAGGTCATTGTATATACAGTAAAAGGGAGCATTTGGAAACAATCACTACTAGAAACACAAAGCCATGATAAAAAAGAGAAACAAACGGTAACAAAAGATGTGACTAGTTGGAACACATCAACATTTCCACTTTCCCCATCACAAAAAAGATACATTTTATTATTATCACTTTATTTTAATGTTAAAGACATTTTTTTTAATTAAATAGTTTTTTTTTTACATTAAAACTTTCAGTACTGATCTGTTGAATAACTGACTGATCACCAGGCTACTTGCATATGAATGTAACCTGCAGAAATTGTCACTGAAAAAGTCTGTCTGGAACACGTAAATACAGACAAGTGGAGTGACAGTGCAGGTGCAGGGACCAACAACTGAACTGACAAAGAGGAAGAATCGCTGAAGAGCAAAGATAGGGTGGATAGCCCGCGGGATGCCTCTACCTCCCAAATCACCTGTGGTGGTGGGAAGACATTTTGGCAAGACAGATCTATTTATCCCTGCATTAGTGGCTGCAATGAGCCTGTTTTGCATTGCACAATTTATTTATTGCCCACACTAGCCTGCTACCCATCGGTGCGAAACATAGATACAGCTACACATATATCTATGGGCGCGAAAGTTTGTTCCGCTAATATTAATATGCCTTTATAGTCACACAAACACACACACATGCGCGCACAGTCACTCTCAAAATCTCATTTGCGGGCGTCAAGGAGCCGCTATCAATATGTGGGAGACTCTCGGAACTTCCGGGACAGTTGTGATGTCTGGATAAAGATATAAAAAGGCATAAAAAGGAAAATTTCCTCCCGTTTGGCGTGCCCCACCTGTCACGTCTCTATTCCCCACCAGTGGGGCGCGCCCCACACTTTGAGAACCACTGCTCTAGAGGGATCACTCACAGGGACCAGGGCAGAGTGGCGTCTGTGTTTATTTTTCTCTGCTGCCCTTGAGGCGATCACCTCTCTCAACTCTGATCTCCCCCTAGGCAGCCGTGATTAAGGGAACAATCCTTTTTTTAATGACGGGCTTGAGTGGCCACACTTACTTTTTGTTCCTCTCTCTAATACCTACCTGTCGGGCCTGGCTAATTTACGCCGTGGACACCTGGAAAAGGGATCAGCTCCTTGAACGCTGCTGACTGACGCACTGTACTTTAGTCCTGATTTGTTTTTTTCTAAATCATGACTAAAGACTTCAACACACAAACCGGAACAGAGACATGCTGAACAAACATGTGGCTTCTGAAGACAAAGAAGGTGACGATGCACATTTCTGATTAATGGTCTTGGTGTATCGCCATGTTCATATGTTCGGCCAATCAGATTGCCGTGTTTAGACACCGGCTCATGCAGGAGTGTTCCCATAATGTCAAGACATTACCCAGCGTCAAAGATCCACTTCTTGGGGAACCAAATATTTAAGTTTGCAAGGCATAAAAACGTGTACTTGATCAATAAATTCAAGAATGGAGACTATCCAGCACTGACCCAGTGTTGGCGGGCCATCCTCGATGTTGAGCTCTGATTTACTAAATCATTTAATAAACACATTCATAAGCCGCCAATGCAAAATGGTACAATATTAGCAGTGTTAACAGTTTTATTGTAAACACATTTTCTTGTTCTAATGTGTCTTCATAAGAAAGACAACCATGTTTCTTATTTTAGAAGCCGCAGCAGTGACTGGAATCGGATCCATGAAGAAAAGGCAAGAACTGCTAATAACCACAGTCGATAAGATAAAACATGACATGTTCAACAAGGCAAAAATTCAAATGCTTCAAAATTTCGACAATTTAAAGGTACTGATATCATATTTATTAAGAAAATCATATATCTATAGTTGTACAGTGACTAAAGTCAAGCATAATCTTCTCTTGTTTCTGTGTAAAGCTGCACATAAAGGATACTCTTGAATCAGGACTAAAGAGATCAATGAAACTCTCATTGTCAAAAACCAGCAATATCAAATTGATGGGTAAAAAAGAATGTCATCCTATTTTACCACATAAACAAGAGTTTAAAGTAAACAAATAATATTTTGCGATGTGAAGTGTTGACTAATTAATCTTGATCACTCTCTGATATGTGTCTTTAGATGTCTCAAGAGAGATCGAACAGCTGGAGAGACTTGCAGAGCAACTGTCAAACTTAGGTCATCAAGAAACAAGAGGCCCAAAAGGTCAAGAATTAACAGATGAACACATGAACACATGTAACACATTTCAGTAAATGTTTTCATTAGTTTTACATTATATAGATCTTATTGCTTTACTCACATTAATGTGTTGGTATTGGTAGTGGTTTTAAAATGGTTCACTTTCATCAAATTTCTCTGAACCTTGGGCTTTATTTTAGGTGAAAACTGCATGATACACAAACTGTGTATTGATTTATTGTCCTTGTTTATTACCACTTTTTTTTATTATTGTGGCAGCTTACAACAAGAAATGGAAATGCCATTTAAATGCTTAGTGCAGCTGTCCCATTTTCTAGAACCTTTATTGGTGATGCATTTAGATTGGAATGAAGCAAGGGTCTTGAAGGGGGTGGATTGGAATCAATCAATATGTTTCCTTCTAAATATCAAAATGACTTCTCTGGAGATTTTACTTTGCTATAGAATGAAATGTGAAATGTTCTTTTCATGTATTCTTTAATTTCATGTATTCAGATATGTATTTGATATCTGAATGCAGTATAAGTGCTTGCTTATTTAGCCTGGCTTCCAGAAATGAAATAGGGACTTGTTTTGTATTTGAGAAAGGTCTTCAACGTGTTAAAAACATATAGGGGTCATTGAAGCCAATAGTTTAAGGGACCATTTCTTTGTTAAAGCCTTACTTTCCAGTTAGACTAAAGTGTAGCTCTCCTTGAGAGAAAGAACGCATTATCTTGATGTTTTGAGAGGACTCTCCTGTTTATAGTTAGAGCCTGGCCAAATCCAACCTTGGAAAAGCTGTGTCGGTGTGTGTGTTAGTCCTTTTGCTTACAGGTCAAAGGACAATTCCGGCGCAAAATGAAGCAAGGGGTTAATAACACATGGGTAACGAGTCGACCGTTCTCTGGGATGTGTTTTCATGCTAATCGAATGTACCCAGTTTTATCTCGAACCACAGATTAGCTTATAACGCTAGTATATAAGGCATAGAGTATGTAAAAAATCGCTAGTTAATACCACTAACAAGGCTCAAAATAGCCCCACACTAACACGGTAGCATAATGAGGGTCCCTACATGCAAACCGAAGAATTGAGAACTTTGTAAGTGAACAGACAGTTTAATAAGAAGATACTTTATAAAGACAGCACTTCAGGTATAGAGGCAGGAGCCATCTTTGGAAAACAGTCTCGACCAGTCGAACCACGAACGCCGTGCTAAGTGAGCTGGTCAATAGGAATTACGTTTGTGAAATCTAATTACATGGAAATGCATGAATTATATCTGTTTATTAAAATATATGGGTGACTAACTAAGGGAAGAAGGGGCCCCATACTTTCAATATTTTTACCAAAAACATAGCTCAAGCATTTTCTTGGTTCGACTGGTTGAGACTGTTTTCCAAAGATGGCTCCTGCCTGTATAAGCGAAGTGTAACAGGCAAAGTATCTTCTTATTAAACTGTCTGTACACTTACAAAGTTCTCAATGCTTCGGTTTGCATGTAGGGACCCTCATTATGCTACCGTGTTAGTGTGGGGCTATTTTGAGCCTTGTTAGTAGTATTAACTAGTGATTTCTTTTTACTTACTCTATGCCCTATACACTAGCGTTATAAGCTAATCAGTGGTTCGAGATAAAACTGGGTACATTCGATAAGCATGAAAACACATCCCAGAGAACGGTCGACTCGGTACCCATGTGTTATTAACCCCTAGGTTCATTTTGCGCTGGAATTGTCCTTTAAGAAACCACTGGCATTATTGGAGATTGACTGAGTTGTTGTTCGGGACATGCTGGCGCCCAGCAACCCAAATCTGCGACCTGGAAGGTCACGACGTACGTAACTTCAGGGTCCGAGTGTCAGCTGCATAATCGATGGAGATATGCTTCAGTCTATCTGTATATGTGTGGATAATTACTATGTTTATCTATTTCTTAGCCAATCAGAAACTGCACCTCTAAGCAAGGACGTATCTTAGACCTTGGTGAAGGGTAAAATTGCTGTGATCTTTGTAACTGTAAGTGGGGCGGCCTACGAACTCCTGTGTGAGTTTTGAAGCTGACTTCTGCTGATGAAACTGCAAACTATCTTCAGTAAAATTTTTCTTCAGTTTATTATAATTCTGACTCTGGGTCTTCATTCATCATATCTGGTTCTGGGTCTTTGACTGTTACCCCCTAACAGTCTTCTTTCAAATTTGTTTTTTCAATTAAAATTTCTTTATCTTATTTAGCATAAAAGTAAATGCATTTCATCTACTGGTGCTTTTTAGGTTAGGAATGTTCATTTAAGTGCTTTGGAATACTCTTCTTGTATTAAATCATTAAAATCTTTTATTTAATTGAAATTTAGATTTTGATTTAATTCGTCAATAAATAATAAAAACAGATATCTACTTTGCAGATTATTTATTCATAATGACTGCTTACAAAAATAAATGTGAAATGTCTTTAATCATATTTTTTTTTGCTTCGAAAGCACACAAAATGTGTACATGAATATAATTTTGTACTTAAAGGTAGGGTAGGTAGGATTTTTGTAAAAAAAAAAATTTGTTTAAACTGTCTTTATATACCAATACATAATTAAAATGTAAGTGCTCTGAAAAAGAGAGTATACAAATCGAGTGACTGTAGACCTTTTAATCTGCAATAAACACAGCTCATTATTTCCATTCGGGACGAAACAATTGATTGGTTTGGCCGACTGTCACTCACTCTCGCAACCATGGCTACCACCACTGTTGCTACAAGATCTGCCCATATGCGCGCGCACCCGTTTGATTTGAGGAGTGCAAGAGGCGCGGAACCTACGAAGAGTACAATTATGGCAGAGAAAGAGCATTCAAAATTCAAAGCACCTGCATATGCAGTCAGCGAAGGCAAACAAGGCAAAAACTACTTCCTCGGACCCTGGTTGCCCGCACTCTTGAACGGCCTCCTCTGCTTCGTCCTCGACCCCGGACCTGTCCTCGAACCGACGATGCGGTACTTGTCTCCGGAGTGTAGTCCTCATTAGAGTCAACAATGTTTTCATCATGGAAACTCTTACATGCAAAACACCGTATATGTTATGAATCTTACACGAAGTTCACCTTCATCACAGTTTAACTGATGGTAATGGAAAAACGTGTATCAATGCAACCTGTTTTTAGCTTTGCCTTATAAATATAGCTCGTTACCTATAGCCTAAATATAGCTCGTTACCGAATCAAACAAAATATATTTTAAACTTTACCAGTATCGATATGCTAGCTTGATAGTGAGTACTAAAAGCCATCTTATTTGTTTATATTCATAGTGATAAAGTTAGGTATTTTATTACATGTGATTCTGACATGATGTCACTGCATGCACTGCGCTCCTTCCTCTCCACTCGTCTCAGGTAAATAATGCGTCTTCCAGCTGAGCCTGAGCGTTTGGCGTCGCGCGTTCATGTGTTTTGAGGGCGTGGCTTTGGAAGGAGCCAAGAAGGGAGGGGGTGGGGTGAATGGAAATAATGAGCTGTGTTTACAACAGTCGTGAGAGGTCTACAGACATTCGATTTTTATACTCTCTTTTTCAGAGTACTTACATTTTAATTATGTATTGGTATATAAAGACAGTTTAAACAAATTTGGAATGTTTTTTTTTTAGAAAAATCCTACCTACCCTGCCTTTAAATCATTGGGGCCCTATTTTAACGATCTGAAACGCAAGTATCAAAAGCGAAACGCAAGTAACTTTGTGGGCGGATCTCAGGCGCTGTTGCTATTATACCGGCGGGATAAATGACTCTTGTGCCCAACGCAAATCTAAAATGGGTTGGTCTGAAGCTACATTAGTCATAGGTGTGGTTTTGGCGTAACGTGAAATAAACCAATCAGAGCGACATCTCACATTCCCTTTAAGAGCAGGCGCGCTTGTTCCATGGCAGATTGCTATTATAACGGCAGATTTGCCAGGCGCACTCAAGGAGCGGTTCACAGCCGAGGAGACCGACATTCTCGTCAGGTCCGTAAAAGACAGAGAAGTGACATTGTATGGGTATGGGAGAAACCCACCCGAATTAG
This sequence comes from Scardinius erythrophthalmus, assembly GCF_964197995.2. NCBI lineage: Eukaryota > Metazoa > Chordata > Actinopteri > Cypriniformes > Leuciscidae > Scardinius > Scardinius erythrophthalmus. Next base: position 13,680,261 of record NC_138230.1, read on the forward strand.
CTTCGGTTAAACAGGCGTTTAATAATTTGGGTAAATGTGTAAGCTAGATTTATGCATATTTTCTCACATCTTCGGACACCACAATGATTTCCCTTGTGTGGAATATTTTTCCTTGTAATTATGTATGTTTTGCAAAAATGGCAACTGCTGCGTCTGTGATAGATGAGATCTTTATATGAGAGAAGTGTATGCGCGTTGTGCACACGCTACATTATGGTCAAGCATGCACCCTTAAAACAGCATCTAAAAATCCACTGACTTTAGACTAGGTTTTTCCTGGTCTGTGGCGGAATTGTTTTCTGGAACTGCAAAATAGCACCAGGGAAAGTTTGCGCTGGAACACGCCTCCTCTTTTCGCCTAACCGCCCCTGGAGCACAAGTTCATTCCCTAATTTACCGACGTGCGTCTGTGGAGGGAAAAGTCCGCTGTGCGTCGGGTGCAAAATAGGAATGATAAATGCGTCGGTGTACAAAGTCAATTGCGCTGGGTGCAAAATAGGGCCCTTAGCGTTATTACAGCGATATTGGCTTCAATAGTTATATCATCCACCCATAACATTAAAGCACACCAGCTTTGCATTAATGATGTCGAAAATCATCTTGTCCTCACAGTCACAACTGTCATGATTGATCTCTTCAAGCATTCATTATTTGTTGAATGGTTAAACTATAGTGTTAAATTACATCCACAATGAGCAAATAAGGCTACATACTTCAATAAATAGGGTTCAGTGTAGAACTATCACGTTTTGAGTTCTGTGCATGTTTAAGTTTCTCAGTTAGTCTTCTAATCTGTTAATTACTTCAGTTCCCTTTTGAAAGGGAACTCGCACTGGGACTATATGGGGGAATGCCCTCCACGTGAACCCGTGTCTGAAAAGCTATCCAATCACGGCAATCGAATTTGACCGGTGACAGCCTATGACGTCACTCCTAGTGCGACTTGGAAGTATGAGTAGAACATGTCATCCTCTTTTCGTCTTCAGGGACTATTTTTTCTGATTTGCAATCACCTGAAAAAGGTAAGAACAATTATGGCAAGTGATAAGCGTTTCAAGAAGTGTGTGGATCCGTATCTCAGGTATCTGACACCAGATGACACACAACTTGTGCGTTTATTGTTTGGGCGAAGAGCACGCACGATCAGCTCTTCTTCTCAAGGGAAGAGGGACAGGAATATGGGCCCAGTGGTTCGGGTCCCGCTCATGCTGAGGCACTGCGGAGACTCGGATCATGGGGTTCCCAGATGGAGCTCGCTGATGAGTTTGAGAGAGGTGTTTCTCTTTCACGCCCATCAGAAGCTTGCAAGGGTGAGCTGCTGAACGAGGATGTGTTATGTCTTACATCCTCTGATCCAGCAGCAAGTGCTCTGCTGGCACCTAGCCCAAGAGAGCAGAAGATGGCTGATGAGGGTGAAGAAGAGGTACAACCTGAACCCTCACAGCCTCCCTGCCCCGCGTATGATGAGCTGTTGGGTGTTATGGAGTGCGGTTTAGCGAAGGAAGGAGCCGTTCGCGGCAGGCTGGATCAGCGTTTCCTTTCTGGCCATAACTCCCCAGTTCCCGTGAGCCTTCCATTCCTTCCTAATCTGCATACTGCGATCAAGAAGGCATGGAAGAACCCATATTCTGCACGCATCCATAGTCAGCAGCTAGCAAACTACGCTGATGTTGTGGGGATGCGTGAACATGGGTATGTGTTGATGCCCCCAATCGACAAGACGTTCGCGAACTATTTCGCTGCTGGAGAGGCATCACCACTAAAAGCTCCGGCCCTGCCTTCCAAGCCACTCAAGATGACATCTCGCTTGAATGGCAGGGCATACGCAGCAGCATGTTACACAATGTTTTACAGGCATACCAAGTTGACCTGCTGAAGGATTTGGATCGGGGCAGGGTCTCTCAGTGAAGGATCCCCTTCCTCATGTTCATGTACAGAGACTCATGTGAATGTTTAAGTCAGCAGGACTCATCAGTGGCATCTGGTCCCTGTAAAAAAACCAGAAACAACTGTGAACATGCTGATATCAAGAGAAACTATAGGGCATTTTGGGAATACATTTTAGATTTTTCTGGTTAAAATTGCGTTAAAAAAATCAAAAATCAAAATAAAAATTATATATATATATATATATATATATATATATATATATATATATATATATATATATATATATATATATATATATATATATATATACGTTTGAGCAGATATCCACAAACACAGTATTTAACAGTAAACACGGGTCTAAACATTATAATTCACACCATGTTAGAGTAAACACTCATACTATCTTATCTTAGCATATTATCGAACATAAAAACATCCTTTTGTATATAAATTTAGAATTGAAATGTTGCCTACCTGTCTATAGTTCACATTTCAACATGTTTCTTTTTGAATAATTTTTTTTCATATTGTTATTGTTGCATATATATATATATATATTATGCAACAACAATATGCAAGCTGTAGTGAGTCAACAACAAAACTACAGCTGATGATGCTCATTATGTTCCTCAAAGAGTGCTGAGAGGTTGTGAAGTAACCTCTTACAAAAAAAAAAAAAAAAAAAAAAGCACTTGATAAGGAATCAAGTTTAAAAAAAAAAACATATTACACATTAAAAACAAAAACCTAGAGGTTGCACACAACAAAATGGACTACTGCCAGTGACTCTTGTGCATAAAAACTTTACCCAAACGTCATAATGCTTACAATTCAGTAAATGCAAATATATTATTCACTGATAAATTGGCTTAAAGGTAAAAACTCTCAATCTTTAAGATATTAGTTTCAGTTAGAGGTCACAATCTTTCACAGTACATTTAGCAATCAAAACAAGTAAATATATTCCACTGATTTTACAAGTATTCAGTGCAATATAAAGTGAAATAAAAGGAGAAAGGTGTCCCTCTCTCATTATCTTTCTCTTTTCCTTTATCACAACAAGACACACCCACAGTTGAATCAGATCTCACGTCAGAATTCTTACTCAGACATTCGACAGCTGAATCGACTGCAGTGTTCTGCCCCACAGACATTATCCCGAGAGATAAAAGGTACATTTTCCTTCAAAATATTATGGTGCATTAGTTTAGCTATAATTCTAAAACTTAGTTTATGTCAGACCGTATTTGATCTTATTCAGGTAAGTTTTTTTTAAAAACAATCCACAGAAATACATATTACTATTCCTGTCTCATTTATCAAATAAGCATTTGACATCATCTATAATGTTTCTCAACCAGTGGGTCGCGACATCATAGGGGGTCGCGAGACTTTCTTTGTTTTCTCGTTGTTACAACGGCACACCCAATAAGTGCGCATCACAAAAGGCTCATAATTGCAACAGGATACCTTTACATGCAACCAGATAATTCGTTAGTAAACGCATTGACGGCTCAATCGGACTGAAAAGCCTTCATATTTACACCTTAATCGATCCTAATGAGCTCGATCTGAATGAAATTTTGATCAGATTGAAAGGGGTGGTTTATTCCTTTTCTAATCCAACCGAGAGGACACACTTGATCGGATTGAAAACCGAAACTGAAAGGACTGCGCATAGTATAAAGATGTATGTCGCGCTGAACGAGCATTTCTTCCTGTTGAATAAAGTGTCATATAAATGAGTGTCCGGTCATTCTATAATTCCCCTTTCACTGGATCTGTTTGGAGCAGGACAACGTCCCACCAGTCCTTGTTTCAGACTCTCATCCACAGACGACTGGTTTTGGGCATTTTTACAGCGTAGCCTAATAAATATAAGCAGCACGGCACAAAGGTTCATATGCTCATTGTCTCCAAATTATGACCAGAAATGGATAAATATTAAGTCTGCTGTATAAAACAAATAAAGAACCAATGTAAGAGAATAGTTAGTATGCGCAAAAACAGCGGGAAACTGTAGCCTATATTCGTGCAGTGTGCGCATGTCAAAAAGTATAGGGGAGAGCGGGGCACAACGCTTTTTGACTTTCTCAGTTTGAGTAAATTACTTATGGTTCAGAGTATTATTATTTTTTTCCCCACATTAATTTCCCACATGTCTAGTACAATTATGTGGTTTTGTTTTATTAATACAGTGTATACTTTTTTTCTGGATATACCCCGAAAAAATGGAAGTGAAATGTGACAACATGCCCCATAGGTGGGGTACATTGTAACATGTGAGGGGCACATTGTAACATGACATATGCCAGCTTAAAATGTTATCTGATCTAATAAAAAAAATATATACAAGACTAACTAAAATATTTTCTAAATAAAATACAATTAAAAAACTTTTTCATATAAAATAATGGCAATTTTTAATAATTAAATATGAACTCATTTTTGAGTTTTGACTAAGAACACAGGAAAACTATACAACATAGTTCAAAACAAATAAATAATTAGTAATTTCTGAACATTGACTCTCAGTCTTTATTCACCTTTTTCTCACGTTTTCTCAATAAAATTAATAAAACTATAGAATATAATAGCATATTTCTAATAGGGGCACATTGTAACGCGGTGTTACAACATGCCCCCGCCTGCACAACTGGGATTTAAACCCTGCTAGTGTCTTCTGCTAGTTAGCGAAGCATTAAAGAACTATCTCAACTGTTAAATAACATATTGGAGATTAAAATAATATCAGATTTGTCTAATTTTAAATAAACACAAAAAATAGAGATGAAAAATTAACTTAAGTAAGAAATTTACTTTTGCTATGGTTTAATAAATGTCTATGGATATCTTCCAAAAAAAAGAATAATTTTGGCACAATTTTTTCTCTATATAGTGTTGATATGGCAACTAGTAAATACACCAAGTTTTGTCATCCTAGCAGGTGTGGAAGTATTTAAAACAAGTGTGTTACAACTAGCCCCGTGTTACGTTGTGCCCCGCGCTCCCCTATACCCATTTGAAGCTTGTGACATATAAAAACTCAAATCATTACTGCCGTAACTTTCTAACGCTGTTTTTTAACTGTCCTATTACAATACTTTATTATTGCCGCGAACGGCTCTTATTGGGCAAGGTCCTAGCCTACTCTCTTTACATAATGTTACACTAGCCCCATTGCTATGCCAGACCTTATTATACTGTAAGCAGCCACGAAAACCAAAAACAATTATAGGCTGACAACAGCTAGTTTGTGTGCGACACTATGAGTCTTGATATGATCATTTCAGAGTGGCAGTCTCAAGTGTCACATTAATTTGAGTAAAAAAAAAATCAGTTTGCCTCATAGTCTGCCTAATTATTTAAAATATTTGTGTTTTTTTGTGAAATGAATTATAGCCTAATAAGCATATAGGCTATAGGCCTAAGGTGTAGCCTAGGTCTAAAGAGGCATTTCGGTTAGGCTATCGATTTATTTCCCGCCTTAGTGGGTCGTATGACTGGCATACAAAAAAAGTGGGTCGCAATAGGCAAAAGGTTGAGAAACCCTGATCTATAATTTGATGTTTGTATGAAGATTGGATGTATTTGTACGAAGCAAGAAATTCAAGGAACTCATGTGGGTGTTGTTAAAATCTCCTATTCCTTAGTTGTTTTAGATCGGTTTAGGCTTTTAAATCATGACAAGAGACAGAGAAAGCTTGACCAGTTTTAAACAAACTTTTGTTTTCTTGATGTTTTAGGAAGACACTTGATTTTCAACAAGTAACACTGGTTTCCCTGCCTGTTACCTGATTCTTGAGTGTTTGTCTGCTATTAAAGTGTTGTTTGGATTTCATCTTCTGAGTCTTCAGCCTGTTCCTGAGTACACCACAGCGTTACAGGTTTATTGATATTATGTAGTGATGGTGAAATGAAGCTTTGTGAAGCACCGGGGCTTTTCCCCTCGACTGTATTGTAAAATCAATGGTATTACTCGAAGCTTTTCAACACGACGTTGCAAACGGTTGCAAACTACAACATCTTGTGGTCAAAAGGTGGAAAAGCTGTCTTTCTGTCCCAGAAGACCCATCCATTTTTTTATTGTTTCATGTAATAAAACACTTTGTGCTGTGTAAACCGCAAAGCAATAAAATAATCCTCATAATTCATGTGTTAGTGTTGATGTAGTTCATACACAATGTATGAACAAACATAAAAAAATAATAATAATAAATGGGACAAATTAACGTGTACAGAAACAATTCTTATGAATCTGCTTCGATTAACAAAAACTTATTCACATAAACTTTAGCCTCAGTCCTATATATATATATTTATATATATATATATATATATATATATATATATATATATATATATATATATATATATATATATATATATATATAAATCAAAATAAAATAAAATTATTGTGGAATGGTGAAGTGCTTGTGAACTGGGGAGCTGACATTTTATTTTGTGGGTAATTTAAGAAATTTAAGATTTTTATTAAGGAACAGGACTTGTTCAACAGTGTGAGGGTTAAGTCTATTTCTTTTTTTATTTACTACTTCCGAAGGGCATGACACTCGAAACCTGCTAAAAGGGTTTGCACTATTTTCTAATCTGATTCTGAATATTAAGCAGTCACATGACTGTGTGTACAAACGAAGCTTCGGACATCACAGATCACGTGGTTATGGAAAAACGAATCAAGCTCCGATACACTGCTTCAATGTGAGATGTTTCGTTTTTTTTTGATACAAGCTTCGAAGCCTCGGTGCCGAACGTCACATCACTACTATACTCTGCTCTGTAAGAATCTAAACTTGTTAAGCAGGAAGTGGCATTTGGGGGAGATGCAGATATATGATATCATGTCTAACACAACACTGCTGCCAAACCAAGTAATGAAATTAAGAATGCAACAAGAAAGTAATATTTGTTGACACCACAATGTTTAGAACCGAAAGGAGAGGAAAATAAAACTGGGCATGATACTTGCAGCCAAGGTCATGAGTTCCCAGGCCTGATAAAATGTAAACTTTGAATGCAAAGCATTGAAATCAATTTGGATAAAATGTCTACCATGAAAGTCGCAGAAATTCAATCAGAATACAAAACAAAATGTTCCAACCCTCCACTTTTTGTTTTGACAGGGAACTTACTGAGCTGAGGACCTTTGGTCTGTGAGAGCAGATCAGTAAATGGCTTCAAATACCATAAACTTCATCACTTGGAATGTTAATGGACTTAAGCGACACAGAGATCAGAAATTTCAAGAACTACAAAATGTGGATGTTATTTTATTTCAAGAGACGCACATTGGAGAAGGAGATGAAAATACTGTAGAAGACTTTAAAGATGAGTGGCATATTTTCTACACAAAGTTTACCTCTTCCAGCAAGGGATCAGCCATACTAGTGAGGAAAACACTAGATTTCAAATACATAAGTGATGAAAAAGATAACAGTGGAGCTTATGTTGTGTTGAAATGTAAACTGGAAGGTCAGTCGTACACTCTTGTTAGTGTTTATAATCATCACACAGACAAAAAAACCCTTGATAAACTTTCAAGGTACCTGCAGTCAATGACCACAGGGCTGCTGGTGATTGGTGGAGATTTCAACACAGTTCTCAATAGATTTATCGACAAAAAATGGAACAATTTGACAATCAATAGTTCTCGTAGTAAACTGCTGTTATTTGTAGAGAAGTTCATGAAATCTCTTCAGCTGGTTGATGTCTGGAGAAGAAAGAACCCCATAAAGCAAGATTATACGTTCTACATTAAAGACTCTCCTGTGTCCAGGCTGGATTACTTCTTTGTTCCAGAAGAATGTATGTGGCGTGTTGGAGTTTGTGAAATAAGAGACTCAGAGAAAAGTGAAAACAAAGACCACCGGCCTGTGTTTTTAGAGATCAACATCCCTGAGATGCCTATTCAGAAAGATCCACAGATACAAACAATCTTCCAATGGCTGAATCTAAAAAAGGATCTTTTGACAGATGAGACTGGTTCATCACTGGGTGAAGAAAGCTCACATGCAGTCAGTGAGGTGGACATTGTGTCAGCTGTACAATCTCTTCAAGTGTCAGACACACCGAGACCAGACGGCACCCCAGCATCCTCCTATAAAGACAAAATTCAGGATCTAATTTTATACATAAAGATGCTCTATGACAGAATCCATAGCGGTGCGTTTAACTGCTCTGAGAAACACTTTAATGAAACTGTAAAAAGTCCACATGATGATAGTCAATACTTTTTTAATGTTGACTACCTCACCATTGCAACTATTCTGGCAAGACGCCTAGATGACGTCATTGAGTCCCTTCCAAAGGGGCGGGTACAAAGAGAGTCAGCTGCTGTCATGATCACTCCCAAAACACATCATGCTTTGATAAGTTGGAGTCATATTAAGGATGCGCTAGAACAACAAAAACGGTCAAACCCGACTCTGAACCAGGATCTTCTCATGATAGAAAATCTCCTCAGTGATGCAAAAGAAGATTTTTCTGTTGAGAAATACAAACTGCTACATCAGGGCTGCCCTTTGACCCCAGGACTCATAATGTTGGCTCTAAAAAGCTATGCCTTACAGTTATTTGGACATTTAGAAAAGTCTTGCGTTTTTATTTTCAAACAAAGTGTGATAGTTTGCTTTCAACCTGAGGAACTAGAAATGGTCAAAGCTACTGTGGAGAACAATGCTACTGAAGTATATGAAATAGAGATATTATCCAAAGGAAATGGTGAACTGCTACAATTAAACTGCCTAGGAATTGATGCTAAGGATGAGGACTGGGACAAAGAATCAGAAGAAAACTGCTCTCAAGCAGATGGAAGGGATGATGGGAGTAAGGTGTATGAAGAGAGTGAATATGAGTCTAAAATCTCTGAGGAAGACGAATCAATGGAAGTCGATGTAAGGTGAGGATAATGAATAAAAGGGCATGGGCATTTGGACAAAGAAACCTGAAGTACTCTGAGCACATGGTTTAAAATCCTTCCTAAATTCTGACTTTACCCAATATAAACAATATGCTTTAAACATACTTTAATAAAGATTAGGAGATACTGTCATTCCAAAGTGACTCACAGTTGTTGGGTTTTGCTCAGGAGCAAAAGTGGTGAGCTGGAGCAGAGAAATGTTCCCAACTCAATTATTAAAGTGGCTCATTCATTGTACCATGAGCCATTTAGGCTATAACTACTATCAACCAGTTAGCAAAAAAAAAAAAAAGTTCACATAATTTGGTCTACTATTTTCCTGTTGATCTCTGTGAAGCCGCTTTGACAATCTGTATTGTATAAAAGCACTATCGAAAAAAGGTGACTTAATTGAATTAACTGGAAATACAATATGCAGTATCTGTTGATTTGGGACAGTAGTTCTGTACATATTTTGAGGACATCATAATTAGTAAAGTTGTACATTTTATAATTAGCAAAGCTGTACTTTTTTTTTCTTTTTTTTTTTTACTATAATTAGTAGATCAGCCATTTCTGGACCACTGAAAGAAGAGATGGAAACATTTCGTGGGATGAAGAAGAATATACCTCCACTTCTTCCTGTACCATCACAATATTCATCTTCCTCTGATGGTGAGCAAATAAATTAATTATAATAACAAATATAATTATTAGTTGTAATTAGAACTAAATAGTTGGGAAAAAAATTTGGTTGGTAAGAAAAAAAAAATGGATCTTTAATAAGAATGTATGTTCTTCCCCTCCAGGACTTTCCATCCATCCCACAATGACTAGACAAGGTATACAAATTAAAGATCATTGTACATTCTTTGATTGAGGCAAAATAATGAGTTAAATGAATTCTCTGATATAGGTACTAAAAGAAAGCGTGATCATAAATCATCCGACTTGAGTATGGATTCACCGCTGACAATAGGCAAGTAAAAACTGAATCTGTCCACCTCTTACCTGCCACTTGTAACTAATCACTTGGTTGCCTAATAGTCATACAGGTATCACATTCATCCATCATTCATCCAAACTGTTTGTCCTATATAGCGTCACAGGGATGCTGGAGCCTATCCCAGCATCTCAGGCCGTAGTCAAAGAAACACCCTGGACAGATGGCCTGTCCATCACAGGGATAATTCACACAGACATACAATTTAGAGTCTCCAGTTCACCTGTCCTGCAATTATTATGATTGTGGGGGAAACCGGAGTGCCCGGAGGAAACCCACAGCAACACAGAACAGGGAAATGGCTATGACTAAGGCTATGACTGTAACCTTGATTCCCTGAAGAGGGTATGAGATGCTGTGTCGATTAAAGCTGTGAGAACGCTCTGCATGATTACGTCTTGAAGCACATGTGAAATCAGTCCAATGGTGTGGCAGAACGTCAGAGGCGGTTGACGACATGAACCAGGAAACTATAGGAGGATCTTTGTTGACATCTTTGTACGCATGCGCGAGTGGTTGTGTGGCAACAAATCAAACAGTATTGCGGGCTGTAAAGACGCGACGAGCACTTTCAAGAGAGTTAGCGGGCAAAATCCACAATATATAAGCACTTTAACATCTGAAGACCGGAGGAGGTTTGGAGAGAAGCTCAAAATTTGTATTGGTGACAAAATCGAAGTTATTCAAAGCCCATATGAGATCTCCGCTGACTGTGCGTGCAGCTCCCCAAACAGACGAGGCATTTATACTTGACGCAACTGTTTTGTTTTAGACTGAACACCAGACCATACAACTGATTTAGACGCGCAAACTGGGTGATGATGAGATGTACTAATATCCGTCTGCTCGGGCAGATTCGGCTCAAAGTCGTGCATCTGCGGATGCGCGCTCGCGCTGTTAAGCCGAATCTGCCCGAGCAGACGGATATTAGTTTTTTTTATTACCTTCGCGCTCATGCGGACGCGTCGAGTATAAACAAGGTTTTACAGCTCAGCCACTTGTTTTTTTCATATTTTTTTGCAAGTGGAAGATCTTGGTTTACATTTGGACTTGGATGTGATCTTATAGGCTTGAAAAGGTTGGTGACCACTGCATAACGCAAACCCAGTCAAACGTTTGACTGCAGTATCTTCTATTCTATGCGCATTATAATCCGGTGCGCCCTATATATGAAAACAGTTATAAAATAGGCCATTTATTGAAGGTGCGCCTCTGCTTATAGTGCGGAAAATACGGTAGTCTGGATGCTGTGGATCGCGGTTTGGGACACCTGAATCAGAACGCGAAAACATGACTCGGTTGATTTGACTCAGTTTTATTATTTTTTATTTTATTCAATCTTCTATAAATACATAGTCACTAAGACTTAGGCCTACCATGAACAAAATGAGCCTCACAAACTCGATCAGTAACGTTAGGAATCCAGGCTTCGGAGCGTCCAGGTTCAATCGCCTAATTGCACGCAACCATTTCTTTCGTTTTTCGCGATCCTTTTCGGAGGGAATTCGAAAAAACTTTTTATCAGGCCCCCAACGAGCCGTACAATCGACCACACAGCAAGAGTGAACCATCCTCTTCTCTAAATCCTCCTCCAAACGTGCAAAACAGTCAAATTACAGGTATCTAGCGGTGTTTCCTGCCACACAATTCCCGTGATGCAACGCGGCAAACATAAACAATGACGTCACAAAAGATCCGCCTATAAAGCCTGCGCTAACAAAGCAGCGCTAGCTTCTGATAGGCTGAAGTAAGTAGTTGACAGGCATGTAGGAGGCATGTAACCGAGGTTATAGTTGATTGACGCTGTGGAAACGTCTATACTAACGTCACCATAGCAAGAAGTGTCTGTCCTGTGTGAAATTGTGAAGAGCAGCACTAGGATGAGAGCACCTGGGAACCTGGTGTGGAGTCCAGGTTCAGAGAGTAGAACCTCCCGGATGTATGTGGCCTGCCACATCACAAACGTTGTGAAGAGAAACTACTGACACAAGTGATTTACGGACAGCCATACTCCAAGTAGAGTGGGAACGGACTGACATAGCCAATGTCTGGCCTACTCAAGCGAGTTGAAACTGCATGTTATAAAGTAATAATTTGATTATTCAATAATTAAAGAAAATTTGGTTATTGTTGTTTAAACAAACGCTACATAAATATCTCTGCTTGTAGGCTATCTGTTTATTTAAAAAAAAACACAGCACAAGGTCTTGTAAAAAAAACTTTTTTGGAAAGTTTGAGACTGATTACATGTAATCATTACATGTAAGAAAAGAAACAAACAAAACAGAATAGAACAAACTTTTAGAACAAAAAAATACATAAAAAAGCCTATTAGGCTACAAGAGAATTGGTTAAATTTAACGAAAGCAAAATTAAATATGTAAAAGTACATTTTAAAAAGAATAGATCAAACTTTTAGAACAGAAAAATAGAATCAAAAGTTAAAAATAGAGACGACAATAATATAGCCTATATTTCATATTGTAGATGTCGGTGGGCAACAGAAGCCCATTCTTATGGGGCAGAGCAATAACAGACAAACAAACAAACAAAAAAAAAATACACCAAAAGATCATTATAGGCATATCTCGCAGTCAGTGAAAATAAATTAGGTGCAATTATGTGAATTATTTTTACTATTCTATTGAAGAATGAGACGAATGAAGAGCGCTTCTCTCTTGTGTGAGTGAACACTTGAACTGCTTATTAACCGAACTCGAGTGGTGTAAATTAGGGTTCAATAATTGAGATGACACAGGTTCAAATCCCGAACAAACATGGGCTACTGTAATTTTTTTTATTATTATTAATGGAGAACTCTATTCTTATTCTTATTCTTATTCACCAATAGACCATATAAAATATCTAAAATAAAGATATGCAACACGCACGTTTAAACAACAAACAATAAAATCAGAACCAGCGTTTCTGCTCCTGTATTGAGAGATAGCACGCAGCCCGTTTCAGTTACGATCCTTGCATGCACGGCTTTTCAAAATGTCACAAGTCGTATTGGGATTGTTTTGAATGAAATATTGACGTTTATAATTAAGTATTTTGGCACACCAGGCCAAGTGGCGCTACGCATTGTTCTAAAATCTGGTTTTATTCTGACATGTTGAATTAGTGTTCGACAGACATGGTGGCTCAACTAAAACAACTTAATACTCTGCCATTTTTTGGTCTTACAGATAAGAGTACATCATTCAAAACTGTAAACTGCAATGAGGAAAGGACAACGCAAGAGTGAAAATCTCTCTCTAATTAAATGTAAATCGCCCTGAATTAAAATGTAAAAACAGATCAAATCATTTCTTTTTCGAAATTTTGCGATCTTGTTTCGTTTAAGTTCATAATTATTCTATAAATGTTATTTAGTTTAACAGCAGCACGAAATACACACTGTGGTTTGAGATTTATTTGAATAAGTAAAAAATAACCGCCCTCTAATTAATTCACAAATCGCACCCTGGTTTTAAGGATCCAAAGATCCAACCCGACTGAAAGATGAACATGAGTTTGAAGTTTGTATTTCGTTTTGCTTGGAAAAAGCTGGCCTAAACCGAAGTAGCATTCTAATTCTTCAATTAGCCTATTGAAATAATGAAATCTTTAGTTAATAAACTTTTTTATGACAGAAATATTACTACATAGCCTAAATGATTTAATTCCTTCATTATCAACACTTTAATAATGCTAATGTCTAGAATAACGAGTTAAGTCTGAATTGTCTTAATGTCTGAAAAGCTCCTCTCAGAGCCTGTGGGGGGTTTGGAAAGGCAGTTCAGTGACTTTATCGTAGGGGTGCAGGACAATAGCCTATAGGTGTTAATGTCCCGTCTTTCAAATGGAGAGTGTTGGATAGCCAGCCTGATGATACAAAACAAGCAAAATTCCTTTCAGGATAAATCTCTCGATGTTTCCAAATAGGCACCATCTTAATTAAATTATAAATATTGTAGCTAATAATGTATTTAAAGGTTTTTCATAAAAAATAAAAATAAAAAAATAAATCAATTGAAGTGTTCAATTCAGTTGTTTCAACTGGTTTTGTAGTTTTAGAATGTTTGAGCACACTGTATGATTGTCAACAACCTGGCCTTAGCTAAACATGAACTGTTGACGAAACGTGTTCATGCCAACTAGATACGAATGTGAGTGAGCAGCAGATGCTGAGCGCTTTAATTCGCGATCAAGCTCGTTTTATTGTAGTCCTAAGGTGAATTCAAAAAGGCATTCTTTTTCCTTGAAGCAACAATGGCTAAATTATGTGTTACAGTTGTTTTTTTGTAATTGGTGTTTGGATGACAGTGTGATGATTAGTTGTAATTTCATAGTGTAACAGAGGGGGTCAGTAGTGGTGATTGTTAACCTACCAGCAGGAGAGAATAAAAGCAGAGAAATGTTCATGAAAAGATGCAGTTTATTTCATGCACAACAATAAACTAAACAACACGCAGCGAAATAAACAGTAGGCCTATTATCAGCTGTATGATGTGAAAAATTTAATTTCAATCGAGACCCAGTGCGTGCATTGAGGGAGACAAAAGAAACGTCTTATTCTCAGTGAGGGAGGATAAGAAAGCTGTGTTTACAACTGTGACAATGAGCGCTTACCAGGATCAACTAAATGCTGTTTTTTCAAAAGTATGTTAAGTTTGTGACTCTGTTCTTGCAGTAAACTTGCACAATGTTCTTGAATGAATAATTGATTAGATGCACGCCCCTCTGTTATTGTAGGGACATCAACATTATATTGTCACACCCCTAAACATGATGTGGAACAAAACGAACTATGATTGGTTGCGTTACATGTCAGTCAAACGTCCTCTTGGGCGGTCCTTGGCCAAGAAAAGCTGCGATAGAGTCTGAAGGGCTGGCTACGCAAGACTTCAGGTGTGCTTTATAGTTTCCTGGTCGATGACGTCACATGACGTTCCGTCACACCATTGGACTTATTTCATACGTGCTTCATGACGCAATCAAGCAGAGGTGTTCCCACAGCGTTTTGACACAGCTCGAGTTCCCTTGAAAGGAAAAACAGATTGTGTGGGACTCCACCCGTGATGTAACGTGATCAATATTATATTTTCACACCCCTTAAAGGAGAACTTGGTAACTTTTTTAACTTAATAAAACTGTCTAGAAATCATCTGGATGGTTAAACAACCTGTTCTAGTGATATTGGTGACTTTCCCCGCTCCCCCCAGCGTTCCCAGGCGGAAAACCAACCTTGCAACTTGGGGACTACCGTCCCGGCAAGATAGAAATTGGAAGTCTCGTGAGAAGCAAGAACGAGAATGAGAACGAGAATGAGCGCAAAACACGAATTGCTTTACGGCAATAACACACACGCATGTATGATATATTACCAGATTACCCACCTCGGTAGACATAGCTCCACATGATACAGTTGGCTTGCTCCGATCATAACAAACGCACATGAGCAGCGGTAGAGAGGGGGAGGAGGCCGCCGCAAGTGAGTTTTTTACGACCGTGTCGTGAAATATACGCCCCACAGTTGTAGGGGGAGCTCGTGGGGAAAACATGCGACAAGAAAAGGGAAAATCAGCGAAGAAGTGACTAGAGTTCGATAGAGTTACCGAGTTCTCCTTTAACATGACGTGGAACAAAACGAACTGTGATTGGTTGTGTTACGTCAGTCTGAAGGGCTGGCTACGCGAGACTAGGTTTAGGTGTGCTTTATAGTTTCCTGGTCGATGACGTCACATGACGTTCCGTCACGCCATTGGACTTATTTCATATGTGCTTCATGGCGCAATCATGCAGAGGCGTTCCCACAGCGTTTTGACGCCGCTCAAGTTCCCTTGAAAGGGAAAAAAGATTGTGTGCAACCCCACCCGTGATGTAACGTGGGCAAGGATGAACACACAGTCTGAACTTCTGCTTGCTCGCCATTCTTATAATATATTGAAGGTAGACAGATAAAATCAAATATGACAACGTCACAGAGGCCGCTTACTGAAGAGACACACTAACGCTGCTTTATTTGGGCAGGCTTTATAGTTTCCTGGTTTGTGATGTCACCCGCCTCTTGACGTTTGCCACACCATTGGATTGATTTCACGTGTGCTTCAATACATTATCATGCAGAGCGTTCACACTGCGTCACTCGACACAGCACGAGTTTCCTTGAAAGGGAACTACATATTTAACATTTTGAGTCAAGCACTTGTGCCGTAAATGCCACTTGACTGAACAATATGTATTAGAATTACACACTATGCACTAGTAAAACATGTAAACAATATAAAACAATATAATTAAGCATCTATCACTAATGTTGAGTATAAAAATATTATTAAAGCAGAAACACGGCTGCTCTTTGTCTTCTTTGTTTCACACAGATGAGATCATGGAGAAGGCGAGGCAAATTATGAAAAAATTTCCCAAAACCTCAGATCAAATAGATAAAGGCAGAAGGAAGAAAGCAACCATTGGGATTTTTGGAACATCAGGAGAAGGGAAGAGCTCCCTATTAAGTGCAATATTGGGGATAAAGTATCTACTGCCATCTGGTTGTTTTGGTGCCTGTACAGCCGTTGTTACTCAGGTGGAAGCCAATGTGACTGACTCAAACTACACAGCAGAGTTTGAACTCTTCTCTAAAGAGGTTTCTTCATTTGTATTCATCTGACTATGCTTTTAATCAGAGTTCTTTATACATATGTAAACAGATCCGACTGTAGGGAATGGAACAATGCCATATCTTTCACTCAGTGGTGGACAGTAACGAAGTAAATGTAATTCGTTACTGTACTTAAGTAGTTTTTTTACGTATCTGTACTTTACTTGAGTATTTAAATTTTGGAAGACTTTTACTTTAACTCCACTACATTTCAAAGTCAAATATCTTACTTTTTACTCTACTACATTTTCAAAATCAGTCGTTCCTTTTTATTTATGAGTGGATAAAAACTTAACTGGTCAAACGAGCCACCAATCACTAGCCTACAATGTGCGTGCTTTGTTTTGAACTTGCCTTGGCGCTATCTGCGTGAACCAGAGCTGTTAAATATGAGAGTTGCGACCATAGACAGTATAAGGTTGCGACACACTAGGCTTGTTCGACTTGAACCGGAGCTGCACAGACCGATCAGTTTATGACATCGCGAGAGTGATTGAAAAAAGCATACTGAGCCGTCTACACTAGTACACTCTAATCGATCTCGCAGT
This sequence comes from Scardinius erythrophthalmus, assembly GCF_964197995.2. Lineage (NCBI taxonomy): Eukaryota > Metazoa > Chordata > Actinopteri > Cypriniformes > Leuciscidae > Scardinius > Scardinius erythrophthalmus. The sequence goes on from NC_138230.1 coordinate 13,697,270, forward strand.
ATTTTAATATCATTCGAATGGTCTGTGCAGTGTGCAGCCGCTGTGATCTCGCCGCCGCGCGGTCACGTGATTCGTGTAGCTCTCAATAGTTCCAAACAAATCGCGTTGCCAATGATTTTAAGCGGGGCAGAGCAATTATTTTAATTATTTTATTATAATTACTATTATTGCAGCAATTATCGGTAAATATTGACGCATAATGAGCATTGCTTATTACGTTGACACTAAAATTACTTGCATATAATAGCATTTTTTTTTTCTGGGGAGTAGCAGAAACACTGCATTAATACGTTTTGGTGTTTAATTTTGGAAGGAAATAGGCTGCTCCCATAACGTAGAAAAAAATAAAATAAAAAAATTATATATATATATATATATATATATATATATATATATATATATATGTGTGTGTATAAATGTGTGTGTGTGTGTGTGTGTGTGTGTGTGTGTTTGTGTCACAGTGTATTTAATGGCATTGTGCAGGTTTATGTGAATGTATCATAACATTAGGATGTTTATAATAGGCCTATTATAACCATAGATGCTCATGAAAAATATGTACAGTAAATACTGTAAATGTATTATACCTTATGGGAACAGTCCCCTTCCGTCCAAAATTAAACACACAAAAAATGTATTCAATTCAAAAATATATATAATATAAATGTATATAGAGACTAATTAATGTCATTTTATTAATAGATTGATGTGCCAAGAGTGACATTGGAGTCTTCACGTAGACTGAGTTAAGCAAGAGTCTTGTGACAAAAATTATAATAGGACATTATAGCCATAAAAAAAATCATAGTACTTGGATACTTAAGTACATTTGAAGGCAAATACTTTTGTACTTTTACTCAAGTGAATGTTTAAAGGCAGCACTTCTACTTTTACTTCAGTAATATTTTACCTTGAGTATCTTTACTTTTACTCAAGTACATGGTATGTGTACTTCGTCCACCACTGCTTTCACTATATTGTGTTTTGTGTGCCTCTGCAGGAGTGGGAGAAAGAGCTGGAAGATCTTTTCAGAGTTTTGTCAGATGGAAGTGAGGACAGGAATGATGACTTGTTGGAAATTGCTGTAGAAAAGATCACTGCGCTGTATGGAGCTGATGCAGACAAGAAAACATTAGAAGAGCTCAAGAACGATGACAAATTTGCTGAGATTGAAAATTTCACTAATAAGGAAAGATCAAACAGTTTCTCAAAAAGTGATGTAAGTTTTAGGAGACTGTTTAATATTTATCATATTAAATGTATAATGCATTCTTAATTTGCTTTACAGCACGGTTAAACAAACCAATTTGTTATCTCAACAGGTCTCTGAATTTATCAATGATGTTGCAAGTTACATACAACATAGCGAGTCAAGTTTCGGTGACTGGTACTGGCCGCTTGTGAAGAGTATGACGATCAAGATTCCAAATTGTTGTGAACTTCTGGAGCATATTGTGCTTGTTGATATTCCAGGATCTGGAGACTGCAACAAGATTAGAGATGATCTGTGGAAATCTGTAAATATATTACTATGCTTCTTTAAAAGAACAGTTTGCCAGATTAACCACACAATTAATATATTATAATACCAAGAACAAGTCCCCTAACTCGCTGTTATATTTGAAATCCTGTAGAAACTGACAGAATGCTCTTCTGTGTGGATTGTAAGTGCTATTAATCGAGCAAGCACTGACAGTGGCCCTTGGGGGATGGTAAAGCACTGCACTGAAGAACTGGGACCAGGAGGAGAATGCAAAAGCATCAACTTCATCTGTACAAAGACTGATGAGATCGATCCAGTAGCCTATATGAGGTATTTTGTGAATATTACATATAGGTATTAAATGGCTGGGAAGTGGTATAATTCTATGTCTAATAATCATGTATCTTTTGTTTAAATATTTCTTTTTAGATGTACACGGCTTCATGGAGACCAAATCCCAGAAGACAAGGTGTGCAAAATGCACAGAAATGTAGCCTACTAGCTGTATTTGTGTAGTATTGCTCCTTTGTTTTCATAGACTAGTTGTAAGCTTGTACTGCTGGTTGTGAGTAAATTTGCTGTTTTTACTTGTGTCGGTGAGAGCTAATATCATCGTGACTGCAATTTCATGAATGTAATAATTTACTGAGAGGAAAAAGAGATTGTGTACTATCAACCACTGAATCAGATTTGACTATAAACCTGTTTACAGCTTATGTGTGTGTGTTCTGTTAATCATTTAGGATAAGAAAAAAGTATGCATACTTCATAGAAATGAACATGCCAAGATGAAGGTCAAAGAAAAGTTTGAAAAATCTAAAGTTCAGGTAACTAATTTTTATTGTTACATTACTTATACAATATATATGGTTTTCTTGTAATTTTATTCATATTGCTTTTCTTTTTTCTTTTTAGAAAATTTTCAGCACTGACAATCAGTTTAAAGTTTTAACTGTAAGTTCCAATGCATTCTTTGACCACAATTTAAATCTGGAATCTAGTGAAACAGGTAAACTATCTTCTGTCTATTGCTTTCATTTTACCACATTATCCATGACAAAAAATAATAATGTCAAACTGTTGCTTGTTTTTTTATATATATATTTTTTATTAATTTGAAGTTAAAATATTTTATTAATTGATATAAAGCACTGACCAAATGAGTCTAAATCACATCATTGTCTTTATTTCTAGAAATCCCTAAGCTGCAGGATGAACTGAGGAGTCTTAACAAGAGCATTCATAAAGAACGGGTCAGAGATTATGTCAATAAAGCAAAGGGGACTTTGCTCTTAATCCAAAGGGACCAGCTAGAAACAGACAAGAAAATGGTACGAGTCAGAATTAGAATGACAAGAATTAGAGTGTATTTATAATCCTGCCAATATGTTTTATTCTGTAATTTACTCCTTTTGTATGGATGTGTTTTAGATGGAAATGAAAGTCATGGAATTTGAGAAGAACCTAATGACGTCACTAAATGAACTGGGCAAATATTTTGACGGCATTTATAGTGATTTTGACCTGTGTCTCTCAAAGGGAGTGGAAGAATCAGTGAAATCATGTGTTGCTTCCACAAACAAAATGATAGCAGTGAGTTTGATTCACATGTTTTGCATAATCACTATTTTCTTGTCCTTTTAACATTTTTTTTTTTTTTTAAAAAACCTCAGAATAAAGATGGAAGTGGGTTCCATAGAATCCTTGGAGCTTTGTGCAAGAACTATGGATACTATTGGTCGAAAAATTGGGCTAAAGTTTTTGACCTGAACAAGACATTGGCCGGACATTTGCATGAATGGATTCTTAAAGATTTCAATAAGATATTTCCGTAAGTTTGGTTTCATCATTCCATTTCCAGTCTTAGAATAAAATGTAATGAAAGCTTTTTACAATGCTTGTTGTTGATTTTTAGGGCATTAGCATGATCAAGTTAATTTTTATTTTACTTTTAATTAGCATTGCTGTTATTTATATTGTTGGCATTTTTGTTTACAAATTATTAACATTATATTGGAGTATAAATTGGAGCAAAGCTTGTTAACGTGGACCAACTGTAGATTACATGTAGAGCAGTAAACCAGCAAATGAGACTGATGCCCTGGAAGATACAGATTGGATTTACTTTTTGTTTGTGATGATTCATTTGAGGCCAAATGTTTTGTTAAGGGTCCTTATGTTTGTTTCACACTACATCTGTGCAGGACCCAAAATATGAGTGGATTTGTATTGATACTCCTTCTAGTTATGGGTCATTTAGACCAGCCACATACACTCTGTACAGGAAAAAAGAAATTATTTACTTACCTCCCAAGTCCCCTCTGAATTATAAAGCAAACATTGCATGCTTTGGGGATTTGGCCATTCCCTTCACTATTTCCTTCCAGTAAAGGCAGGCGTACACGGTTGCAGATGATTTTTTTTTCACTCAGGAGAAATCACGTGGAAATAGTTGATGCTTGCATGGTCACGGCTCGCAGCGTGTGAGAGGAATTACGAGTCGAGCTGAGCACGTTACGAGCACCTACCGACCTCCCGATTAGTTATTTATGATGAAAGAAATGGCTACTGTTTTCTGCTTTTCAACAAATCATTTGCACACACATTTTGGTAATTTTTCCATCTGAAGCTATAGCTGCCTGCAACATTGAAAGCTCCGTTCTCTGCAAGCGCAAAAGCTCATGTGATTGCTGCCGGCTCGGGATAAAATTTGTGCAGGACAGTTGTGCCGTGTATCAGCTGCTTTGACGAGATTATCAAGTTAACTGACTTGTAACTTCCTGAGTGTATACGAACTCGCAACGTGTACGCCTGCCTTAATTCTTTTATATATATATTTTTTTTTTTGGCTTTAGTGTGACTGGAAAAACAGGGATGTCAGCGCAGGAACAGATTGAGAAGTTCAGTATCATCCAAAATGACTCCGCTAACCCCACACCTCAAATAATTAACATTCAGAACTTCATTCAAATTGAGGTGAGTTCAGTTGTTTTCTTATTCCTTTTCAGTCGGTCTCTTGACGTAACATTGGGGCGACGAATAGGAATCTCGCTTAGAGAGCCAATCTACTTTGAGCGTAACTAAAAGAGCCAATGGACATTGGCATGCAATTATTTGTAGCAGCTGCTCTTCCACTCAGTGTCGGTATATAATGAGTAGAAGGTGCAGAGTATAGCGTTTGTTGTTCTTGCTTCTGAAGAGTTTATTTGTGAAAGAACATCCACAGGAAGAATCCTGATTGCGGTGTTGTCGATACGGTGCTAGCAGCGGTTGTCACACTTAGTGCAAATTACAACAGCTGTTTTTACAGCTATTCTGTTGAGCTCTGTGCTCTGCAGTGACAGTGTGTGCACACAACAGACTGTAACAGGCTCTGTTTGTGTTGCCGCATCTCTGTTACCCCTTTTCCACCAAGGAAAGCCGGTGCCTACTCGTGAACCAGTTTTTTGTGTTTCGACAGCCAAAGAACCAGTTCTCGGCCAGGAAAATTGGTTCCAAAGCGGCACCAACTCTTTGCTGGACTAGAACCGTTCTTTTACCACGTCATGCTTACGTTGGGGGCTGGGGGCGGGGTTATTGTCGAACTTCTTCTCGAACGTAACCTCCGTCTATAGTAATCCAGACGAGCAGCACAAATGTGTTCTAAACGTCTTTTTCTGACCCCAATATAGGATCGCAAAGCCAGGAGAAACATTTGCAGAAAGACGATGTAGTCCGCCATTGTAATTGTTATGCTTGAATTTGGCGCAAGCGTTTCTAGGAAAGCTAAGACGTAGCCTATGGCAACGTACACAGTGATGTAATGACGTCATTCGCTGGGCTCTCTAGTCAGTGGAAAAACAAACAGGTTCTGAGAAGGTTCGCAAGTTGAACCAACTTTGAACCAGCACCAGTTCCGAACCAGTTCTACCAGAAAGACTCAGGAGATAAATTGATATAACAAGCGTATATTTATTAACAGCCCAGCAAGCATAAATTTATAAAGTTCTTTGGCGTAGGCCCTGTCCTTAGTGCGCAATGCGAGAGTAGCGGAAGCTGCATATCCTGCTTGAAGATAAAGGCAGGGGCGCAGCCGACCCCCTGGAGGTAAAGGAAGGGACCATACTGGTGGTGGTGGGGAGGATGAAGGGGAAGGTACCATCTTGGTGGTGGTTGGGGAGGATGGAGGTAATTGGCAGCATCAGCATCTGCGAACTCAGACAAATGTAAGTACCGAGTGTTAACACATGATTGGTTAGAAGTGAGGTAATACATGACGCGCTGATTGAGTAATTGGCAGCGTCAGCATCTGCGAACTCAAACAAATGTAAGTACCGAGTGTTAACACATGATTGATTAGAAGTGAGGTAATACATGACGCGCTGATTGAGTTTTCCTAGCAGAACTTACGCTAAAGCTTTCATTTCTTTTTTGGTGGAAAAGGGGTATGTGAACTGCAAGAATCAGGGCTGCACTAAATCCCTGTCTGTTCTGACAGGGGCGGTTCTAAAGTCAGTGGATATTCAGATTTTTATTTAAAGGAATTAATTCATTATAAAAGTGATTTAAGGGAATAAAGAACCCATACACAAAAGAAATATATTTTCAGGATATATTTTGGAATATATGCAAATATTTGAAATTGGCCCAATAAATATATTTCATACTTATATTTCATATATTTTTGTTATATTTCAGAATATATTTCAATGTATTTTTTTCTGTATGGGTCCCCAAAAGTGTCAAAAATATATGTGGCATATATTCCAAATACATTGAAATATATTCTGAAATATAACAAAAATATATGAAATATAAGTATGAAATATATTTATTGGGCCAATTTCAAATATTTGCATATATTCCAAAATATATCCTGAAAATATATTTCCAATATATTTCTTTTGTGTATGGGAAAGAAAGGCTTATTGTATTAGTGAAATAATTTTAACTATTTGCAAATAATTTTTTATTTTTAATTATGCATGCATTCTCTCTAAATGAATCAAGGAAACTATAGCATATTTTCAATTCAAAAAGGCATAATTTAATAAATAAATAAAAAAAGTAATTTGCATCACTGGATACTGTCGGTAGTTGAACATTTCTATTGTAAAACAGTCAATATTAAATGTTTATCTACTTACATTTTGACATTGATGAGCTAGACCACTGACCTTTTAGTCATCCTAACAACAAACAGAGCGGTGCGTAATGGAGTGCATCAGAGCAGCATCAAGAATATCAAATATATTGCAGTGAATCTCTTATTTGCATCTTAAGTTTATTGCCAGTAATAATGACAGGTTTGCGAAAGTGTAGAACTCGGTGAACTCGCGACATAACACATTTTCATCACAACGTCTCTGATTGGCCGATGCGTTCAACAGACATGTCTGTGGTTGGCTACAATGCTCAACGCTGCAAAAGCACGTCGTAAGTACCTTTAATGCAAAGGGAAAAATATAAATAAAACTGTAATATGCACTTTTCATGATTAGGTAATCGCGGCTGCTGTAATCTTATTCACATTTGTTTTTTTCTGATTGTTTTGCTCCATGAGAAAGACAAGGTAACAAAATTATTAAAAATATTCGGGGCTTAAGCCCCCTTAGCCCAGCCCTAGCACCACCCCTGCGTTCTGAGGTGGCCACTCCCCTCTGTGCTTCAGCACCAAAGGGCGTTTTTCCTAAAAGAGCTTGCACGGCTGAGATCTCGTCTTTTTCAAGATGTCAGATTTCAAGATGTGTGTTTCTGGATGTGGTTGGCTGAGGCTGCGTTTGTGGATGTGACATGTACTCACAGTAGGAACATGTCCATCACGGTGTTGAGATCTAGACTCCAATACCTCAAGAGAGTTATACCTTAATTCTTGTAGTGGCGCCCTCCTTGATCACAGGTGCCAGGAGAGGTCCACTGCACCGGGTAGCTGGGGTAACTCAGGATAACGGTGAAGGGATCTTCGGGAAACCCCTTAAAGGTGGTATCAGTGATTTCAGGCCCAAAAATATTTGTATTTTTTTTCCTAACGATCCACTAGCTGCCCGCCCCATAAGCATGCCGTCAAAAAAACGCGTCTCTGTAGGCAGCTTAGGCTCTGATATCTGCACACAAAAACAAATGGTTTAGCCAAACAATCAAAACCAAAACAAATAGTGTTCCAACCAATCACCGACAGGGGGAGGGTGTTGTGAGGTTTTGTGCTCGTGCACGGCTGCACGCGAAGTCAGAGCTGAAGAAAAAGCTGGCTCAAAACCTCACAACACCCTCCCCCTGTTGGTGATTGGTTGGAACACTATTTGTTTTGGTTTTGATTGTTTGGCTAAACCATTTGTATTTGTGTGCAGATCTCAGAGCCTAGGCTGCCTACAGAGACGCGTTTTTTTGACGGCATGCTTATGGGGCGGGCAGCTAGCGGATCATTAGGAAAGATTAGATGAATGTGATAAAAATATTTTTGGGCCTGAAATCACTGATACCACCTTTAACATAACGTAACATAACGTAACGAAGGTTATGGTGCAGTCTCTATGTCGTGCAATGTCCACGCTGGTGGTCCAGGAACACCTCCTGTGGCTGTGCCTGGCTGAAATGCGGGATGCCGACAAGATGTGGTTTCTAAATTCCCATCTCCCAGGCAGGCCCCTTCAGCGACGTGGTCGAGAGCTAGGCCCAGCAGTTGTATGAGACAGTTGTGCGCCTTGAAGTGGAACCTTTTCACAGAATGGTGTTCTTCTCAACAAGAAGACCCCCAAACTTGCTTAATCAGAGCAGTGCTTTCCTTCTTTCTCCACCCTGAAAGTCTATGCTGCCACCATCTCAGCCCACCAAGACTTGTTGGAGGGTAAATCATTTGAGAAGCATGACCTTGTCATCAGGTTCCTTAAGGGGGCGATGAGATTAAATCCACCCAGCCCTCCTTCTTTATCCTCTTGGGATTTGTCTCTGTTGCTCAGAGCACTCCGGAATGCACCATTTGAGCCCTTGCAATCAGTAGACTTGAAAATCTTGTCTCTAAAGACGTTGCCACTGGTTGCACTGGCCTCCATTAAGAGTGTAGGGGACCTGCAGGCTTTTTTGGTTGACGAACCATGCCTAGAGTTCGGGCCATTCTCAACCCAATCCGGTATTGTGCACAAGCTTTAGGACCTCAGACCAGCTCTACTTCTGTTACAGAGGCCAGCAAAAGGGAAAGGCTTTCTCCAATCAGAGGATGGCCCACTGGTTGGTGGATGCCAACGCCTTGGCTTATCAAGCATAAGGCTCGCCTTGCCTGCTCAGGTTGCAAGCTCACTCTACTAGGAGTATTGCATCCTCCTGGGCGTTGGTGCGTGGCACCTCTCTGACAGATATATCTGTTATCTGTGAGCTGAGGGCTGGGCGACACCCAACATATTCGCTAGATTCTATAGCCTACAAATAGAGTTGGTATCCTCTTGAGTTCTCACCTAAAACGGGTAGAAGACACAGAGTGGACCGGGCTTGTGTTGACTTGCTGTGCCAAGGTACATGCTATTGCTCCAGAGAGTTCCTACGGGTAAACCCTGCGAGTCCTCCATCACCCTCGGCTGCCGGACGTGGCAGATCGGCCGGCACCAGGCCTATATTTCCGCTGAATCCTTGAGAACCGGGTTTTGGCTAGGTGCCATATGTGTGATCCTATGGGGATCCCATATGTGTAATATTCCATGGCTACTCATAAACAGAAGCTTGTGTCTATCCCTTGGGGGTACACATCTTTAGGGCCCTATAAAATCCGTTTTATTTTTTCCCAAATTCCGTTTTATTTTTTCCCAAATTCCGTTTTTTCCGTTTTAATTTTTGCAAATTCCGTTTTAATTTTTGGGAATTCAGTTTTTTTTTACCCTTTACTGTTATTTTAGTTGTAAAAAGAGTGTTTTTAATGTTAATGATTAAAAATGTACACAAATAAAATAGGAATGACCCTAAATGTATTGAGGTAACAAACAAAATTCTCATTAAAGAGATGTTAAATGTGGTTTGGTTTGTTTACATTAGTGCATATTAGGCTAACTAACATGAACCACGAGCAATACATTTGTTACTGTGTATTTATTAATCTTTGTTAATCTTAGTTAACCCTAACCCTGTATTTTTATTATGTTACTTCACACAGTACATTAAGCTAACTAATGTTAACAAATACAACTTTTCATTTAAATAATGTAGGCTACTAAATGGTGAAATTAACATTAATAAAGATTAATAAATGCTGTAGAAGTGCAGTTTATTAATAGTTAATGTTAACTGATCTAGTTAACTAGAGTTTAATAAATGGAACCTTATTGTAAAGTGTTACCGATTACACCGAACCGATTCAGTGTTGGACAGATCAGTTGTTTTAACCATTCATTAAAGTGAATCGGTTCAAAGGAGTCATTAGTTCGCGAATCGGACGTATCATTAGTAGACTTGTACGCGTTGTGTGATTAACCCGGCAGTTAGGACATCGCACAAGATTTGTCAACACAGAAAACATTTCATCATTGGATAGGTTTTGTTTAGTTTATTGAAAGTGTTTTTTATGTCAGCTGAATGGGCGGAACGCTTTTCAGAGAAGGCGGCAAGGTAAAACGTTTTTTTTTTTGCACAATTCACACCCAGCGGTAGCCTAATTCAGGAAAAAAAATGTCAGAATGCTCCACGTGAAACTTCGTTCTTCTGATCTTTTACCATTGTGTCAATTCTCAATTGATTTAGATTAATAAGCGCGAGGGAGTGAGAGAGAGCAAGACAGTTTGAAGACGCGCGCGCGACCGGGCCTCTCTCTCTACTCGTTCTTTCAGTAATATGCGATTTTCCTCAGACATACGTTTTTCTCCCACACAAAAACAGAATTTTATTCCAAATATGTAAAATTCCGCGAAATTCCGCGTTGACACTAGATTCCGCGTTAATTTGCCAATTCCGCGATTCCGTCCGCGATTCCGTGATCGCGGAAATTATAGGGCCCTACATCTTGGGGGATGAAGTCAACCCTATGGGGCTGGTCCATATGTCATCTCTACATAACTCCTTCAGGGTAGAATTTGGTTCCGCAGCATTCCTTTCCCAGTGGGAAGGGCACATTTTCCCAGTGTTATCCAATAGTCACTGAGCGGGTAATGCGGAACAGCAGTGATTGGCTTTTCTGCGTAAGCCCGATCCTGTCTTATAATGGTCGTAGGCTCTTGCTGGACGCTGGAAGGGACAACAACAGTGGCACTTTGGTATGGAGTCCTATTCGTCGCTCCGACACAATGTAGAGACCTACTGAAAGGGAATGTCTCTGTTTCATATGTAACCCTCGTTACATCCCGTCACCATGGTTGCTGTACCACCGCTGGGCAGCTGGGTTACGGCTCTGCTCCTCAGCGAAAACCTAAAGATGCAATTGCAACTTCTGCTCATTATATACCCACACTGAGTGGCAGAGAAGCTGCTGCAAATCATTGCATGCCAATGTCCATTGCCTCATATAGTCACACTCGAAGTAGATTGGCTCTCTAAGCGAGATTCCTATTCGTCGGTCCGACGTAATGTCTCTGTTCCCTCCTTCAAGGAATGAGGGTTACATACGTAACCGATATGTTCTCTTCTGACACTAATGTGTAATACTCACACATGGTCCTCTATGCCTTTCTTTACTTCTGTTGAAGTGTGTGTGAATCCTCATCTTTACAATTAAGCAGGATTTTTTTTATAATTCAGCAAATACAAAAAAAAAAAAAAAAAAAAAAAGCCCTTTCTGACTTTTCTTGTGTTTTTCCTCATGTGGAAGGAAACCCAACTGAAGAAATTGCTCATTGGAGACATTGTTACCATGAAGAAGCTGATCTACTCATCAATACAAAAAACCATTGAGAGTGAAATGGCCTCTTGCTATGAAGGTAATCAAGCATTAAGAGTTAAAATTCATCACAAAATATTTTGATATAAAGTGTACTTTTTATTTAGTGCATAACAAAAACATATTTCCTTTACAAAAAGAAGTTTATTCAAGTGTGCTATTGGTATAGTTATTTTAAACAAAAAAATAAAAATAAGAAACCATATTTTCAGTCTACTTATTACTTCTCAGAAATATAATTAGAAATTTACTTAAAGCTGCAGTCCGTAGCTTTTTTGGGTTAAAAATTATCCAAAATAAATTTGAGCAAGTACATAACCAGCCAGTGTTCAAAACTATCTGCTTGCCTTAGCTCAATTCAAAATGGTAAGCTTGTAATAATGTATTTAATTCCAGTGGTACTGGTGGATTTCTGCAGGAAAGTCTTTGCGTCATTACGTCACATCTGTACCCATAAAGAAGGAGTCTCGGCTAGTAGGCTATATTGCTGTGATGATGTTGGAGGTGGAGATTTATAGCCTTTTCTCGCAGCACTTGATATAATTAAACTTATCAATTTGATGGTGGATCAGAAAGGTTCAAGCGACAATCACCAATGACAACTGGAGATTCACCCGTTGTAAAACGCGAAAGACTTCGGAGAAAAAAAGAGACTACAACCGGCCCATGCGAAAACAAGGATAAATATATAAATAGGATAAGGATAAATAGCCGGATCTAAATGCAGCAGATTTTTTTCTTAGGCCACGTACACACTGTAAAGTTTCATGGGCAACAACTACATTTAAATGTGTGAGTGTGTCCCCTAAAGTATCATTCTATGCGTGTGCGGGACGCGACTCACTCTCGAAACATAGCAATGTTGGTGTCTTGTATGTTTGGTATCTACTATTCTGACAAAAGAAATATTACAGCGAAAAGGACTTGTTGTGTTCAATTTTAACTAAAGCACAGTGGACGGAGGCATCATGTTGTCGTATGAAATGTCGACCGAGGATGAGGTATAGGACTGTCGAGCTTTGTGGAATTTGATGGGAGGCGATTTACTCCATCTATGTTTTGATCACTGTTCTGAATCCCACCTGGACGTCTTTGATAATAATAAAAAATATAAATAATAAATATCTTTTTAATTTTACATTAAATTTAACCACATTCAAGTGTTGATTCAAAACTGAATGAAGCTAGACTAAAAAAAAAATTCTTTGCAGCAGTAGCGTAGCCAGGAATCACAATGTGGGTGGGCCCAGAGAAAATCAGGTGGGCACAGCCTAAAATGCATCTGTTATCAAAATAGGCCAACACAACTACACCTGCTTGAATACACCACAGTTTAATCAGAGCACAAGCATGTAAGTCATCATAAGCAGTGTTAATAAAGAACAGAACGATAAGAACAGCATTTCCACTGCGCGCGGCCAGGCCACACCACACACACACGCGCATCTGACAGATGCGAAACAACATCATCAAATCAGCAGCAGGACAGTAGTGGACAGTGTGTAAAAACCAAAAACAATGCTTGGTCATAGTCTGGCTCAGCGGCCACATAAACCACGTTATATAAACAACATTGACTAGGCAACTACATAAACGTAGATTGGCTTACTTTTGATGACTAGCTTATAACAGGAGACGACGGGGCTGGGGGTCGCACACAGTTTTAAATTCGAACACATTATTCTCTGAGTGTACACACACCGGCGGCGTCTGTCCGCTGCGCCCAGCAACGGCTCAGGACCTTGTTCAAAATCTTGCCGCGTCACAGAGCGCTATTTACATAGTTTTATATTAAATTTTCATTTATTTGTCTCAAATCGTAGTTAATGAATCTGACTTCACCCTGGGCTGCAATATACGTTTAGTTTTATATTCATGTACAGAAATCAGCTGCTTGAATTAAATTTGCTGACATTATCGGATTTTCAGGTGAGAGTTGTCCTAGACGCGGCGCTGCGCGTCCAGTGTGCGACCCCCTTAAGAGTTGAACACTGCAATGATTTCGTTATAGTCCAACGATTCAGTCAATTCTCCTGAACATCTGCATTACCTTCCTCCTGTGGTGGCTGGTGGCCGTGGTCTTTTTGACACAAACTTGTTGCTCTGTTTCATTTTAGTTTAACATAACGTTCCTTAGCTAAACTTCAGTGTCCCTCTGTGAAATGTGCTCGTCGTTGTGAAGGGGGGATGGGCTGTTCGCAATCATCCGAGTCTGCGCGCTACGCGGGCATTTCGTCATCACCATGACAACCAAACAAGAATCAAGAAACATTAAGATTTATTTTTATAGGTCAAAATTGTTATAATCGCAACATAATTTCCTAGGCTACCTTGTGAGGCCACTGAGTGACTAGATGGGCCTGACTGACAGGTGGGTGGGCCCAGGCCCACCCAGGCCCACCCGTAGCTACGCGAGTGCTTTGCAGATGCTTTTTTTTTTGCAAATGTAGAAGTAAAACAAATTAAAGTGTGTGTGTGCATGCGTGTTTGAATGAAAGATTCGCATTATGAAATAATGTTTTTCTCTAAAACCCATTGGCCACATTTATTGGTACCCCTACGAAATATTTATGAGTACAATCTCTGAAGATTCCCATCCATATTTACAATTTTTAGCACACCAGGGTGAAATTGTTGGCTTACTGTTTCACAGGACTATTAATATGAGGGAACAAAAAGGTCAAATTGCCTTAATCATCCATCACAATGAGTAAAACCAAAGAATATATTTCTGATGTGCAGCAAAAGATTGTTGAGCTTGACAAATTAGAAAGTTAAGAAAATAGCACAAAATAGAAAGTAAAATAAGTACAAAAATAGCGTGTAATGTTATGAATCTGCCTGGAAGAGGATATGCGTCTATATTGTCTAAAATTAATGAACGGCAAAATAATATAGAGACAACATAACGACAGTATATTTTAAATACTTGTTTAATGGCATCTTTTTATGAATAAAGGCCAGTATCATTGATACTAATACAGCAACTGATGTCTGAAAAAAAAAAAATCCCCCAGTTTTGAACATTAATTATAGCCATTCAACATTACAGTATAATTTTTTTTTCTTTTTTTTTTTTTTTACATTTATTAGGCTTCAAAAAATATAACAACTTTTAATTTAAGTGAACTTCAAATAAGCCTCACTTATAATAAATGTCATATTTACCTATGCCCTTCCTGTCTAACAGAAGCAAAAGCCTCGGATCCGTCTAACGTTTTTCTTTAATATTTACATTTTTATCAGGATCCTATGTACAGGTTCCTACCTAAGTACCGACATTTCTGAATGGGCTGAGGCTGAGATTTAGTGAGTTTGAAGTGAAAGTATTTGATGAACGTATACTATGTGCGGCGGTCTTAATATACAGAAATTGAATAAAGTTAACAAACAGTCTGCACTGCATAAATTATAGATTAAATACAGACTAATCCTCATTAAAGCTACAAAAGTTCTTTAGTCAAGAGCAGTGAGTACTTTTCTCTGTTCCCTTTGTTCCCTGTTCCCTGACATTTTGGCATAATTGTGTTTTATGGTTCAAGAGAACTGTATTCTGGCGCGCTGTCTGTGCGCACGATACTGTCGGGCGTCTTTCTGTGCGTTCTGTGTGCGCTGGTACATTCACAGACAGCGCCGTCTCTTTTGTCTTGTACTCTAATGGTTTAAAAGCATTTGCATGAATAAGAGCGGGATCATATAATGCAACGCTAGCCAAATGATGACAAAAATAAATGGATGCTGTGTTAATTGCGTTAACCAGCCCTATGTTGCATCTATGTATGTAGCACCTACATCACCACAATTTGTTTGGGATTGTTTGTTTGGGAAGAGAAAAATCCTCGGCTCTTATCCAAAAACAAACTCCAGCATTTTCAGTTACCAGACACTACATATTAGGTTCAATCCAAAGTCATAATATACATTTTTTAAATTCAATTTTACCCAGCAAACACTCAAGATTGGTTTGGTGCACACAGGGATAAACAATATCCCTATGTCTACAATAAAATATACTCCTGATCTTTATTGTTGTGGGCCTATTTTTTTCTGCAGGAGGTCGTGGACATTTTGTTCTGATAAATTGCATCATGGAATCAAATAGCAACAGATAAAAAAAAAATAAAAAAAAATTAAACTTGTCAGCATCTGCAATAAATCGTATAATTTGGATCTTCCATCAGGACAATGATCCATAACAAACATAAAAAAAAGGGTTACTCATAAAATTATGGTTCTGGTTCTGCCATGACCATCCAATTCCCCTGACCTGAATCCTATAGAAAACTGAAGAGGAAAGTGTATCAACATGGACCTGGGAATATGAAGGATCTGGAGAGATTCTGTATGGAGGAATGATCTCTGATCTCTTGCCAAGTGTTCTCCAAACTCATCAGGCATTATAGGCAGGGGTGCACATAACTGGTGCGTGCGTATGCGTGGTAAAAAATAAACTATACACACTAGAAAACGTGGAAAGTGATTTTGAGTACCGAAATTTTTGGGACAGGGACACGTTTACTTACCAGAGTAGGAGCAATCATGATGATAAGTTTAATCATTAATTATTAGGGGTGCAACGGATCGCAGTTGATCCGTACGAACCAGGCTGCACGGTTCGGCATGCATGTGATTCGCGGATTAACTGTCAAGTTTTACCAGGAAAAGAGGATAGTGAGGAGAGCAGTCAGGAGGAAAGCGATGTTGACAGCATGTATAAGTGTGCCGCGTAAAGTGTGAGTACCAAGCAGCAACTCCAGGTGCTCCCTTGAGAACCAGATCAATAAAGTTATGTTACCCCTGATTATAGGAGAAGACCAAGCGTGCCGCACAAGTCCTAAAAGGTGAAGCCAAAACGTTTCGATCGCCCCTATGTTGGTCCAGAGACACATTGGGATAAGTTAAAGGAATCAACTAAATAAAAAAAAAATCTTTGGTCATGGGTTTACCAGGGCTGCGTTCAGCCCCGACAAAACGTTGCACAACGTTTTTTAAACAGAAACGGTGATGCGTTGAACACACTGTTCTGATGACGCAAGAGTTGCAACTATGGCAGCTGAGAAGGCCATTCTTTGTGTTATTTGTGAAGAATTTTCGGAGCCTGATGAAGTCGGTATAAATATGTTTAATACTACAAAATATGCCCGATGTTACAGTTACTGCACTTGCCACCCAGAACAAAAGAGAACATCCCAATCGAGTGAAGGGATTTGTGGAAACTGAAATGGAAGCACACATCTTACCTAATTCAGACTAAAACACATCTATTTAGCCTCACATACTGACTTTATTTGTAGTTCATACTGTTTTAATACTCTGTATTTTCTTTCTCATTTTTAGGAAAAGCACTTAATTACCATTGTTTATTTCTATACCAAATGTCATACACTTGCAGTGAAGCTAAAAATATAAACAACTACATTATTATGTTGATATCCTTTATTTTTACAATAAAACTTACGACAAACATGTCTTCTAATATCCTCAGTTGTTGCGTATACGAGCTGCATCGAACACATTTGTAAATTACTTTCCTTGAACCCACTGTGCGGGTTCACTTTAATACAGCGTGCTTTATATACATGTTGCTGCTGATTGGACTGCAGTTCTGACACACCCACCAAACAAGAGAAAACATATCTCAAACCCCGTTGCACACCGGTGCACGCCGTTTCCAGGAAACATGACGTTCAACCCGGAAACCGTAGCAAAACGTTGCCCACCGTTTTGAACTTGAACGTGCCCCAGGACTACTGAAGGATGAACAAGGGTGGCTGGCCGGCCGCACACTGATCCACTCAAGACTGAAAGTCTACAAATACATTTTTTATTTTAAAAGTTGCATCGTGCACAAAAGTGCATGTGAATTTAAAAACAGAATAGACACCAGCAAGCAACAGCACATTGCTATCTTCCGTGCTCACTTAGCAAACAACATTCACCCTTTTTAAGCAGGTCAGCAATTAAGGACAATCAGCTGAATACAATTATCTCAAAGAGACCTCAATTATCCAAGCAAATTCCATCTTACACACATATAGCAGAATGTTTCAGATATACAACTTCAAAGGATGATACAGCATTACAGACACATTTAAAAAAAAAAAAAAAAATTTTTTTTACAAAAAACAAGAAAATTCAAGTTCTTCGTTCATAACCTCAGGAAATATTTAAGTTCAAAGATCCAAAAAGCCTTCCTTTGCAATAATTTTCTATCTCTATCTCCACCTCTCCTATGAGGTAGAATCCTCTCGATGCCCAGGAACTTGTCAGACAGAGAGTGGTTGGCAGACTTAAAATGACGAGAAATTGAAGATGTATCATCCCAGCTAGAAATTTTTTGTTCTAAAAATGTTCTAAGAACATTAGCATGTATTGTTCTATAAATGTTTTCAGCGGCTAGTTTTAGTTTTGTTCTCAGAATGTTCTTTTAAAAGTTTGGAGAACATTCTTTAAAAACATTATTAAAATGTTTAGTAGTAACATTCTTTTAACATTATTCTCTAACGTTCTTAGAAAGTTTTCAGCGGCTAGTTTTAGTTTTGTTCCCAGAATGTTCTTTTAAAAGTTTGGAGAACATTCTTTAAAAACATTATTAAAATGTTTAGTAGTAACATTCTTTTAACATTATTCTCTAATTTTCTCAGAACGTTTTCAGCGGGTAGTTTTATTTGTGTTCCCAGAATGTTTTTTTAAATGTTTAGAGAACATTTTCTAAAAACATTATTAAAATGTTTAGTAGTAACATTTTTATAACATTATTCTCTGACGTTCTTATAATGTTTTTAGCGTGTAGTTTTATTTTTGTTCCCAGAATGTTCTTATAAATGTTCGGATAACATTTTTTTAAAAACATTATTAAAATGTTTAGTAATAACGTTCTTATAACATTATTCTCTAATGTTCATAGAACGTTTTCAGCGGGTAGTTTTATTTTTGTTCCCAGAATGTTTTTTTAAATGTTTAGAGAACATTTTCTAAAAACATTATTAAAATGTTTAGTAATAACATTCTTATAACATTATTCTCTAACGCTCTTATAATGTTGTAAGCGGATAGTTTTATTTTTGTTCCCAGAATGTTCTTTTAAATGTTCGGATAACATTATTTAAAAACATTATTAAAATGTTTAGGTGTACCATTCTTACAACATTATTCTCTAACGTTCTTAGAAAGTTTTCAGGGGGTGTTTTTATTTTTGTTCCCAGAATGTTCTTTTAAAAGTTCAGATAACATTTTTTTTTACAACATTATAAAAATGTTTAATAATAATATTGTTAGAACATCATTTCTCCTAAAAGGTAGGATAACATTCTCTAAGAACACTCTAAAAATGTTTCGTGATGATGACCTTCTATAAATGTTTAATCATAACATTTTTAGAACATTATCCCTTTATTCTTATAAAGTTTTTAGCAGGAAGTTTTATTTTTATTCTTAGAACGTTCTTCTAAAAGTTAGGATAACATTCTCTAAAAATACTCTTAAAAATACTAGGCTACTTAACATTCTTATAAATTTTTTAGTGGGAAGTTTTATTTTTGTTCCCAAAATGTTCTCTTAAACATAAAAAATGCTTAGCTATAACATTGTTAAAACATACAATTTTATTAATCTCTAAAATAAAACAAAAATCTAACAGGTTTATGAATGGCATTCACATAAATTATTAGAAGTTCTGCGTACAGTAGATGCCCAACATTAAATGAAGAACTCAGTAAAGTCCAATGTGCAATCACACGTCTTGACTGCTGTTTGCTCAGAGCGCTCATCATCAGTCTTTGGTTGTCTTGGTTCTTGCAGAAAAAGAATAAAGTCATCTGCATTAATAGGTGTTCTACTGTTCTTCTCTTCTTCTTTTTCAGCTGCTATCCCAGTTAGCAGAATTGAGCTTCATTCTCTGTGTGCATGGTAGAGTTTTTCCTCATAGCCTATAAAAGAAGATCATGCAACAGTGTAAACAAAAATAATACAAATACATATTACATATTAAGATCACAAGCAATATTGACTTTGAAAACTTTCAAAATTAGCCAGCCTAATTATTAATCAGAAATTAATTAGATTAGTTTATTTAAATTATAAATATGATACCTTATGAGTATCTATTTTGTTTCTGTAATTTAAAACATATACTTAATCCATTATATACATGTTAAAGGGATACTCCACTTTTTTTGGAAATAGGCTCATTTTATAACTCCCCCAGAGTTAAACAGTTGAGTTTTACCGTTTTCTAATCCATTCAGCCGAGTTTCTGATATTTAGAAGAATGTCAGTAACCAGACAGTTTCTGGTCTCATTGACTTCCATAGTATATTTTTTTTCCTACTATGGAAGTCAATGAGACCAGAAACTGTCTGGTTACTGATATTCTTCCAAATATCAGAAACTCGGCTGAATGGATTCGAAAACGGTAAAACTCAACTGTTTAACTCTGGGGGAGTTGTAAAATGAGCCTATTTCCAAAAAAAGTGGAGTATCCCTTTAATAACACAACTAGAGGCTAAATTATTTTAACAAACTACAAACTTGGCTTGAGAAGTGTGAACCTCGAACTCAGGTAGCCTTGAGCACAGCTGCAGCATGTCACAGCACTGCCCACGATGCTTTTGCTCTGATGTAACAGCTCATTTTCATCAGTTATATTGTCTATGGATTGTTACATTTCTTACAGATTTCTGCTTGTTTTAAATCAGATACAGATAATGTGAGCTACTGTCTGTGCATATGAAAGCTTGTTTCCGCCATGGAATACAATTTTTTAAAAAGGTAATTGCGAATCACAATTCAAACTTTTTTTTCTCAGAAGTGCGAGATATAAACTCGCAATTGGCCGTTTGAAAGTCAGAATCACAGGATAAATTAGTAAAACCTGAGAAAAAAAAGCAATTCTGGCTTATTTTTTTTGCTGTCGTTTCTATATGAGAACATTAATGCACTTCATCAATACAGCTGCTCTGAGAGTCACTTCAGCAGCATTTTAGCTTCATTTGAGAAAAACTATCATCATATCATAAAACACAGAGAAACTCAAAGGTCTACACGGCAATCCGTCAAATAAAAGTTTGGTTTAACCTTTGAAGAACGTTTTGCTTAAATCATTACATTTTAAATAATTGGTTATACAGTAGCAATTTAATTAAACCATTCAAATGGAATCAAGAAAACAAAAAAAAAATTTACTTTTGGGAGATGCGAGAGCGAAGTAGTCCAGTGATAATTAACAGGCAGCCATGGTTAATGCAATTTGCAAAGACCCGCCCCCTTTAGTTACTGTTGCTATGTCCAACAAGCCATGGCGCTCTCACGCCACACATCATGTTGTCACGCAATGAAAAATACATTGCGGATCACAGAAAAAACGCTGAAACGTTTAAACGCAGAGACAAGACAGAGCAGGTTACTTTTGATATGAAAGTTGAAACAAAGTCTCAACGTTTAATTTGTGTAATTTTTTTAGAAAAAAATATTTTTGGTAAAATAAAAATGTAAAAAATACCTGTCAATCAAACTCCCTCGAAGGGTGAATTCTGAGGGGAGTAAAAAAGACAGCTCACAATTCTGATATTTTCTTGCAATTGTGTGTTCCTGCCTCACAATTCTGAGAGAAAAAAAAATACTGTAATTTTACTGATGGAAACAGACAGTAAAAAAGTGGACTTCAAGGATTTCTTATTCTGTAGCTCCCTGTGGGATTTTTTTGACAAGTCCATAAAAATGCATCCATCCATGATAAAAGTACTCCACACGGCTCTGGCAGGTTAATAAAGGCGAAAGGTGAAGCGAAGTGATGCGTTTGTGTAAGAAACATATCCATATTTTATATTTTAGGGCTGGGAATCGATTAAAAAAAGTAACTGATTATTTACACAATTTGCTGTAATTAAATGCAATTAATTGCATTTCCCCCAAGCTTGTAATCATCAATATTTAAACTTAGAATAACCTAATTAAACAACAAAAAGGAAAAAAAGGAACAGAAAATAGCCCTGTATTAAAATAATATTAAACATCAATATATCAATATATTATTATTTTCAATAATCAATCAACATAATAAATTTAACAATTTATTATTATAATTTTTTTTTCTAATTATCAAAATAAAACATAGTCCTACAAAGCTATTATTACAAGAGCATGTGATCAGACTCAGAGCAGGTAATTCTACCATTGTTGTCAGCATGACTATACCAGCTCAGTAGGGCTATTTCACAGAAGTCTACTAGTGAGAAATTTCACGTTATTTGACTTTGCTTTTCCAGTGCATGATCGGTACATGATTGGAGCGTTTGGGCCGTTAACGACAGAGCAGAACGCGCAGCGCAAACACGGAGCAGAACATTGAGCAAAGAGCTCAATGTTTGCTCAGTGTTGTGTGTGTGTGTGTCAGTGCGCCGACACACACACACGGAATGGAGAGCGCGGAGCGGAAAAGACCCGCTCATGAAAGCTGCGCGAGAATAAAACCTGATCGCCAAACACGGAGGGGCGGGACGGCATATTTTGCAGCCTTTTCCGCAACAGGAAGTCATTAAAATGAGGCAAAAAAAGTGCTGCGTTAATTGCATTTTTTTTATAAACTCGTTAAGCATCTCAAATTAATCGCGAAGATTAACGTGTTAATTCCCCCAGCCCTACCATAATATTTTATCGACTTAAATAACTAGCTTCCAGCAGACAGCCATATGCAAGTCAAATTACGCCCAAAGAGTTAGTCAACGCATCGATACGCATATGCGCCTGCAAGGCTACGCATCACTACACTTCGGCCACCATATGCGTCTATGAGTAGAAAAATGTGTCGTCCCAGTTTTTGATACGCGACGCACCGTTGTATGCAATACTATGCGTTGTTGGTGGGGGCAAAACTGCAAGTTGCTTGCGTCCGACGTGTTGACTATAAAAGGCTCTTGTCGGTGCATGACATAGGAGTAGCATAAGCTTTGACGGCTCTCGCTGTTCAAACAAACAGGGCTAGGCAATAAATTCAAGCTCCTCCCACATTTCTCTTTATATGATTCTCTTTAATGATAATTTTTCTAAAAATCTCTGTGGAAAGAAAGTCAGATATAAATCTGGGACAGATATAAATCTGGCACGAGGGAGAAAAAAATAGATCATTTTTATTTTGGAGTGCATTGTGTGTTTAAAATTGACTACGGTTTTATAAAATGCAGTGGATACTTACTAGTGATGGACTTGTTTCTCTGTTGGTGCCTGTTCTGCTCCGTAAACATTGGTCCAATGCTTGATCTTAAGAAAATGTAAAAAGTGTGTTAATGTGTGTTAACATACTATTGATCTGGGTGACATAGGACCATTTTTTATGTTTTCCTTAAGTGTTAGGCTATATAAATCTGGAGAACCCTTACTAACATTAACCATGGTTTTGCTACACTAACTAAATGGTAATAAATTATTGTAATCAATCCACCATAAAAATATTGTTTCTACACTTTACTATAATAAAAACCATGGTTAATTTAGCAAAGGACCCTGGGAACATGTCCTAAAAAGAACAGCTCATCCAAAAAATAGACTCTCTATCGTTATTTACCGGTACTCCATGTTGTTCCAAAACTGTATGAATTTATTTTGTATAACCTTAATTAAGATATCTTGAGAAATGACTTCACTGTTTTTTTTGTTTTTTTTTTTTTTATAAAATGGGTTCCAATGTTGTTTAATTCCCAACATTCTTGTGTTTCAGAGAAGTAAGTCATACAGGTTTGAAAATAATTTCATTTTGAAAGGACATTTATGTTATGTATAAAGACACAATGTTCTCAGTTCCCTCATTGTAAAGCTCCTATGCTGAGGTTTATTTAATTTTATTTTTTCAAAATGTTGCAAGTAAAATGTTCTAATTGTGTTAACTTGTCACATTAGAAGAACGTTTTATGAAGAACATTCAACATCTCATCTCTCAATGATATCCTCAAAACATTTCCCTAACGTGACAGAGAGAATGTTCTTCTTTTGTTATCATGAAACATTGGGACAATGTTATATTGAGATCATTGTACAACTTTAACTTTAGCAACATTCCCAAAATATGCTCAAAATGTTGCAAGTAGAATGTTCTTCTTTTGTTATCATGAAACATTGGGAACATTTGTTTCCATAAAATGGGTTCCAATGTTGTTTTATTCCCAACATTCTTGTGTTTCACAGAAGTCATACAGGTTTGAAAATATTTTCATTTTGAAAGGACATGTTTGGGTCAGCTAGGCCCATAAAAGCTCATATCAAGAAGACAGGTACAATTTTGACTGGCGGGTTTGGACCAGTGTGCCTTTGAGCAGAGTTTACATGTTCTGCCTCTATTTCACGTGTATTTTACTATGACAATACTCACCACAGCTGAAGATCATGTGGCTGGATAATTTATTCCCAAAATTCCTGGATAATGGGAAACACACACATACAGCAATATTATTAGCTATTTGTATTTACTTACTAAAAGAGACATAAAAAGCTTGCAAATTTTTACTCACCAGCTCAAAAACATATTATGATGATGACTCATCATTTTGACGGTAACGTTAGGCCGATATCCCGCGATCATTCAAAAGCCTAGTTTTCATAACTTAGTGGTTCGAGTTCCTCTCTGTATAAAGACACAATGTTCTCAGTTCACTCATTGTAAAGCTCAGACTATGCTGAGGTTTATTTTTATTTATTTTTATCAAAAACTAACTTAGCTGACAATATTTAGCCTAACGTTACACATGCAGCCTGAAACATTGACATAATATCGATATTGCTCTAGTCGCATTTAAAATTAGCTTCTCAATTTAACACACTATATTTTGATGTAGCAGAATGGATTTTTATATAAAATAAAGTTATTTACCTTCCGCAGATTGCAATATGTCCGTTACACGTAGGCTACGTTGTTAAAATTCGTTGTCCATTTACATCCCGCAACTCGCTCAAAATAAAAATGTAACTGTACGATGCAAAATAATCCATGTTTTAAACAATGTAAAAGCCTCAGAACCGAAGGAGGCTAGTACTGAAGATCCTCCCGAGCAGCAGCAGCGCACGCACACATACACTCTCACTCTAACGGACGAATATTCAAACTTCAAACTTGACCAGTAAAAGGCGCGCATAGCTGCCATTGGCCAGATTCCTGGATGACAGTCTGAATAGCCAATCATGCTCAAAACAACTCGAAGAGACAGCCAATAATGTGGTAACATTGCAATTACAGGAAAAGATTACATGTTTTAAAAGAAAGAATATGAAAAAAATGTGCACGGCTATTTATTTAGTTGTATTTGTAAGCTGGCTGTTATATTTAATCAATTGGTTAAATGGTGTCTTCATTGCAGTGCATGATAAAAAAATAAATAAACTTACAATAACAAATAAATAATAATAATAAATTACACAAATAATATATACCATGTATAACAACACATATTTACCACTGCTCTGCCAAACAGCAGTTTAAAAGAGCAAACATATTATATATTAAACAGAGCAAACATTGCATATGTAGGCTATTCATATACAATTCTGTATACCTACCTACATGAAAAACTAATGGATTGGTATCATGGTAACATTAGAGTTACATTCATGTGACCCATAATGATCCTTTTGCACTTTAACAAAATATTGACCTTTCCTTTAGAAACACTCTTATGCCTAATAATGTCAACTTGCTTTTCACCCTGTGTGGCACAGTTACACAACCTGTTGGTTTAGGGTTAATCCTCTGTCCAACACAACACTTTGGTAACATTGGCATAATTCTATACAAGTTGCAACATATACCCCGGGTTTCACAGGCAAGGTTTAAGCCTGTAGTCCCAGACTAAAATGCACGTTTGAGCTGTTTTACCTGAAAGCAACTTGCACTGACATATCTTAAAATATGTCAGTGCCATTGTTTTGTCTCAAGATGCACACCAGTAATGTTTCTTTTTCTTTTTTCTATAAGGCACATTTTTAAAAGCTAATTAAATGCACTAAGGCCTAATCCTGGCTTAATCTAAACTCTGAAACCGGGTCTGGGTTAGAAATTAAGGGTTAAGGTTAACCCTAACCCTAACCCTTGTCTACAGACTTTTATTTAACAGCATGGATACTCCAAGGTGTTGACTGCAGTGGTTAGGCCTTTAGCGTTGATACAGGACGAATAACTTCTCACTGTGACAGTCTGTAATGTATTTTAGCAAAGAGTGTTTGTATGGATTGTCCCTAATTAAGCTAGAGCTATTGGTGCATTCAAGCCATGTCATAAAGATCGTATTTACAAGTTGAACGCCACCACAATGATGAGAATATGAGTAGGAAGCTCAGGATTTTCTTTAACCCCGATCTTGAAGAGTTAGGGGTGTGTCAGTGGGAAACATTGTGGGATACCACTATACTTAGGTATTTAGCAGTGACAATGAAGTAAGCTAATGCCTGCACAAAATATGATAGCATTAATATGTAACAGTATAATATGTGATGATAAAGTTTACAGTGGCTTCATTAATTTAAAACATTAAACAAAATTGTAAAACCTCATGAATACAGACTTCCCAGGAGGACTTAAATGCACCATATGTTCCATCGTGAACCCTGTTGGCCTGCTGTCTGACCAGCAAGCTCAATTTAACAATAATTGTGTAGTTTGATTGCTAAATGTTACATTTAAAATGTTCTAGTTTTGTTAACACGTCACATTACAAGAATTTTTTTTAAAAACACTCATCATCTCAGGTCTCAGTGATATCCTCAAAACATTTTACGAACGTTGATTTGATAATGTTCCTCCTCTGTTATTATGGAACATTGTGCCAATGTTTTACTGAGAACATTATATAATCTGTTATCTCAACAACATCCTCAAAACATCCTTAAAATGTTGCAATTAAAATGTTCTAATTGTGTTAACACATAACATTACAAGAACGTTTTATAAAGAACATTCAACATCTCATCTCTCAATGATATCCTCAAAACATTTTCCTAATGTGACAGAGAGAATGTTCTTCTTTTGTTATGACAAAACATTGGGACAATGTTATATTGAGATCATTGTACAAACTTTAACTTTAACAACATTCCCAAAATATGCTCAAAATGTTGCAAGTAGAATGTTCTTCTTTTGTTATCATGAAACATTGGGACAATGTTATATTGAGATCATTGTACAAACTTTAACTTTAATAACATTCCCAAAATATCCTCAAAATGTTGCAAGTAGAATGCTCTTCTTTTGTTATCATGAAACATTGGGACAATGTTATTTAAAGATCATTGTCCAAACTTTAACTTTAACAACATTCCCAAAATATGCTCAAAATGTTGCAAGTAAAATGTTCTAATTGTGTTAACTTGTCACATTAGAAGAACGTTTTATGAAGAACATTCAACATCTCATCTCTCAATGATATCCTCAAAACATTTTCCTAATGTGACAGAGAGAATGTTCCTCTTTTGTTTTTATGAAACATTGGGACAATGTTATATTGAGATCATTGTACAAACTTTAACTTTAACAACATTCCCAAAATATGCTCAAAATGTTGCAAGTAGAATGCTCTTCTTTTGTTATCATGAAACATTGGGACAATGTTATATTGAGATCATTGTACAAACTTTAACTTTAACAACATTCCCAAAATATGCTCAAAATGTTGCAAGTAGAATGCTCTTCTTTTGTTATCATGAAACATTGGGACAATGTTATATTGAGATCATTGTACAAACTTTAACTTTAACAACATTCCCAAAATATGCTCAAAATGTTGCAGGTAAAATGTTCTACTAGTGTTAACTCGTCACATTAAAATAACGTTTTATAAAGAACATTCAACCTCTCATCTCTCAATGATATCCTCAAAACATTTTCCTAATGTGACAGAGAGAATGTTCTTCTTTTGTTATGACAAAACATTGGGACAATGTTATATTGAGATCATTGTCCAAACTTTAACTTAAACAACATTCCCAAAATATGCTCAAAATGTTGCAAGTAAAATGTTCTAATTGTGTTAACTCGTCACATTAGAAGAACGTTTTATGAAGAACATTCAACATCTCATCTCTCAATGATATCCTCAAAACATTTCCCTAATGTGACAGAGAGAATGTTCCTCTTTTGTTTTTATGAAACATTGGGACAATGTTATATTGAGATCATTGTACAAACTTTAACTTTAGCAACATTCCCAAAATATGCTCAAAATGTTGCAAGTAAAATGTTCTAATTGTGTTAACTCGTCACATTAGAAGAACGTTTTATGAAGAACATTCAACATCTCATCTCTCAATGATATCCTCAAAACATTTCCCTAATGTGACAGAGAGAATGTTCCTCTTTTGTTTTTATGAAACATTGGGACAATGTTATATTGAGATCATTGTACAAACTTTAACTTTAACAACATTCCCAAAATATGCTCAAAATGTTGCAAGTAAAATGTTCTAATTGTGTTAACTCGTCACATTAGAAGAACATTTTATAAAGAACAATAAACATCTCATCTCTCAACGGTATCCTCAAAACATTTTCCTAATGTGACAGAGAGAATGTTCTTCTTTTGGTTTTATGAAACATTGGGACAATGTTATATTGAGATCATTGTACAAACTTTAACTTTAATAACATTCCCAAAATATCCTCAAAATGTTGCAAGTAGAATGCTCTTCTTTTGTTATCATGAAACATTGGGACAATGTTATTTAAAGATCATTGTCCAAACTTTAACTTTAACAACATTCCCAAAATATGCTCAAAATGTTGCAAGTAAAATGTTCTAATTGTGTTAACTCGTCACATTAGAAGAACGTTTTATGAAGAACATTCAACATCTCATCTCTCAATGATATCCTCAAAACATTTCCCTAATGTGACAGAGAGAATGTTCCTCTTTTGTTTTTATGAAACATTGGGACAATGTTATATTGAGATCATTGTACAAACTTTAACTTTAACAACATTCCCAAAATATGCTCAAAATGTTGCAAGTAGAATGCTCTTCTTTTGTTATCATGAAACATTGGGACAATGTAATATTGAGATCATTGTACAAACTTTAACTTTAGCAACATTCCCAAAATATGCTCAAAATGTTGCAAGTAGAATGCTCTTCTTTTGTTATCATGAAACATTGGGACAATGTAATATTGAGATCATTGTACAAACTTTAACTTTAGCAACATTCCCAAAATATGCTCAAAATGTTGCAAGTAGAATGTTCTAATTGTGTTAACTCGTCACATTAGAAGAACATTTTATAAAGAACAATAAACATCTCATCTCTCAATGATATCCTCAAAACATTCTACAAATGTGACAGAGAGAACGTTCTTCTTTTGTTATGACAAAACATTAAGACAACGTTATTTTGAGATCATTGTACAAACTTTAACTTAAACAACATTCCCCAAATATGCTCACAATGTTGCAAATAAAATGTTCTAATTCTGTTAACTCGTCACATTAAAAGAACGTTTAATAAAGAACAATAAACATCTCATCTCTCAATGATATCCTCAAAATATTTTCCTAATGTGACAGAGAGAATGTTCCTCTTTTGTTTTTATGAAACATTGGGACAATGTTATTTTGAGATCATTGTACAAACTTTAACTTTAATAACATTCCCAAAATATGCTCAAAATGTTGCAAATAAAATGTTATAATTTTGTTAACTCGTCACATTAAAATAACGTTTTATAAAGAACATTCAACATCTCATCTCTCAATGATATCCTCAAAACGTTTTCCTAACGTGACAGAGAGAACGTTCTTCTTTCGTTATAATGAAACATAGGGACAATGATATTTTGAGATCATAGTACAACTTGTTATTTCAGAAACATTCCCAAAACATCTTTTGAATGTTGCAGTTAAAATGTTATATCTTAGTTTTCATATAACGTTATAGGAACATTTTTTAAAATGAGAAAACATCCTTAAAATGTTCGGTAAACATTACATTCAAATGTTTTCTTTAGAACATTAACCAAACTTGTAGGGAATGTTAGCGAAAGTTCTGAGAACGTTCCCTGCTAGCTGGGATCCTGTCTCCTAATGGCACTTGTGTGTTCAATCATTCTTGTGCGTAATGCACGTGTAGTTTTGCCAACATATAGTTGTGAACATGGACAAATGATAACGTAAATAACATATGTACTCTTAGGCCGTGTGTCCACCAAAGCGTTTTTACTCGCGAGTGGCGTGTTTTTTCAATTGTTTTCAATGGGAGCGCCGCGTTTTTAAAATGCCATGAGCGTAACGAGGCGCTGAGCGTCTTTTTCACGCTGAAGCGCTGAGCGTTCGGCGTTTTTTACTGGTCGCCGAGAGTTGAAGAATGTTCAACTTTTGGTAAAACGCAGCGCTCATCACTGTCACTTTTTACCCAACCATCCAATCACAGTGGAGGAGGGGTGGGACTAATACCACACCGACCAACCGCGTCCGCCACATTATTCTGCTTGTACAACGTCAACAGATGACAACAACAAGCATAATAACGGAACAAAATCAAGAGCCAGAGAAAATACATTACATTGTATTGACATTTTAATATAGAATCAACACAGAAACAAAATATGTGTGAAATGAGATACTAGTAAGACTTTCGCGGATATTACGTATCATAACAAGCAAGTGTCTCGGTCTCAACCGTCTCAACTGAAAAAACGCTGCGCTGCCAAAACGCTCTCAAGCGCCCACAGCTGAGCGTTTTTAGCAGAGCGCCTAGCGTTTTCAGCTGGCTAAAAACGCTTTGGTGGACACACGGCCTAACACATAATCAGTTGTCTAATCTTATACGTTTTTAGTGTACGAGGATGTGTTAATGATTTACTTTTAACATACATGGAAAATTACCCTGGGCATCGACAAGAGTAGTTGGAGAAGAGATGTAGGTGTCAGCATGAACAAGCTTGTCCGTCAAATTAGAGCTCCTGGAAGAGACAAAAAGTGGTTGATCACTAAATATATTCAATAGCTGGGGATCACTTTGAATAATGTGCCAATGATTCTTGATAATGGTTTTAATATCATTACTTAGTGGACTATATGTGGATTTAAAAATGCATGAAAAATTCTTGTTTCTTTTTTTCATAGTCAAATTTCTCTCCTCCTGTTTTTGTAAGATAGAAACCTTCTCAAGTGCAGGCTTAGCAACGGAAGGCGATCATAGATCAACTGTGAGTCATCCAAATGATTTATAAAACATAAAAGTAAAACAAACAATAGACAGACAGACATCCTTAAATCCTGGACATGGGAGCAACGGCAAGCCAACACACAACCTGGCGCCATCTTGTACATTCTTGTTCAACAAAGATGGACCAATTTATTCCCAAGCATTATTGAAATACTACACTCAAAAGTATACTATTAGTTCACTAATATTAGTATTCTTACATAAAGTAGGCCTATACTTAAAATTGTACCCCCGGTTTCAAGGCTGAAGCCTATTCCCAGATTTGAGCTGTTTTACCTGAAAGCGACTTGCACTGGCATATCTTAATATGTGTCAGTGCAAGTCTCAAAGTTTTTAAAACTTTTTATTTTTATTTTTTTTCAAAGGCATGTTTAAAGCCACTTAAAAATCCTAATTGAACTAATAATTGAAACTTATAATAATAAAAATACTAAAAAAATTGAACATACATTTAATTTATGAAACACAGACAATAATTGATTTATTTTCATTGTTCTAATGTGTTCTTATTTTAGAAGCTGCAGCAATGACTGGAATCGGATCCATGAAGAGAAGGCAAGAACTATTAAGAAACAGGGTTGATGAGATAAAACAAGAAATGTTCAACAAATCCAAAATGGAAGTGCTTAAAAATTGTAATAACTTAAAGGTATTGATCTCATATTCATAAAAGACAATCATGTATGTAGTTGTACAATATAATACTTTATTTGTACAATCAAATATAATCTTCTCTTGTTTTTTTTTTATAAAGCTGTACATAATGGATGCTCTTGAAAAAAAAATAAAGCAAGCAATTGAACGCTCACAATCACAAACCGGCAAAATCCCCAGAGAGGGTAAGAGAGAACGTCATCCTATTAAACCACAGAAGCAAGAGTTTGAAAAAACAATCTTTTGCAATGTCAAGTGACTGATTATTATTAATCGTTGTCATTTCTAGATGTCTCCGGGGATATTGAACAGCTGGACAGACTGTTGGATCAACTGGCTGACTGATGGGGATCAAGCAGTAAGAAGCCAAGAGAAACAGCACAAATCAGAAAAAAAAAACCCATAAAAATAAAGTGTAATATTTTTAGAAAGTGTTTTCTTTAGTTTTATAACAAATATTTAATTTCTTTACTCAAAATAATTTGTCCATGTAGTTTTATTATTTTCTATATGTTTGTTTGGTGGAAGATGTATTTTATCTCAAGTTGTTAACTTAACACATTTCTTGGAACTCTGTGATTTATTTTAGGACCGCATGAAACATATACATTGTATATTGATTTGTTGCACTGTTTTCATTGTAACTGTTTTACAACAAAACTTGGAAATGACATTTAAAAAACTAACTGTAAGAATAAATAAATCAGCTTGCAGGAATTTTAAGGTTACATGATGTAGACTCCCTCTCACTTCTCTATTCTATTTTACTGTGTTATCTTAAGATTAGGACAGGACGAGGAGCATAAAAAAGTGTCCTTATTATTTCCCATTCAGGAAAAATCTGTTGTTTTTAGAAAAGTGTGGAACAAAAGTCATTCACTTTGCCTTATCTGGTATATTAAGAACCTATGGCCTTGAAACTGGTAAAAAACATTTACATTTATGGTAAAAGCATATAGGAGGGCTTGATGATAATCTGTCCATTTGTTTATCCAATCACCTTTGTAAGTCTTTGTTCCATGATGCATGGATATGCATTAAACGAACAGTATAAAACGGAATATGACAATAAACTTTGAAAAAGTTTGACCATAGAACTTTGTGTCTGCGATCATTTCTTCCAGTAGCTGTGCATTCCTAACTGAAAGGATTAAAGGCACCAAGATACAGAAAATAATACAGAAAATGAAGCTGTCCTATTTTCAAGAAACTTTAATGTCCGTATAGACTGGATTATTCATTTCAAGCGTCTGTTTTTTGTTTTGTTTCTGAAAAATATAGTGCCAAAGCAAAATATCTGTTAATAAATAAAAACAGCTATCTGCTACTATAGTTTATTTACAATGATTGCTCACAAATATAAATGTTAAATCTCTTTAATAACCAATTTTATTCTCATAAAGCACAAAAAATGTATACTGTGCATGAGTCATTGTATCAATTATATTGGTTTTGATACTTAATATTAGATGAAAAGAAAATAAGTAATATCACACATCCCTAATATTCAAGCACAAGGGCACCATAGTTCCAATGAATATTCGCAAGCTGCATCGCACAGTTGCGTGGTTTGAACGACAGCTCTCCCCCTGTGGTTAGATGCAGTTTCTTGTTTGCATGTCATGTGGACTCAATAAATCCTCATCTTGAGCAAAATAAGCAAGCTGACATTCAGTACTATCTGTATCTTTTATTTAGAATACATACAAATGTCATTTAAGTCTTTAGTTTGCCAAAAGATTTAAAGCGTAGTTTTTTTTTAGTGCATAAGAACAAGCTTAGATTGATTCTGGAAATAAAGCAAAATAAAAATTAGAAAAAGTCCTCAGATGCCATGTCCGTAATTTATAGCAAAACATCTAGCATTAAGTCAATCTCAAACTGATTCATTAAAAGTAGCTATTACTCCACCATGTTTGTGACATCATTAACCAATGTGGTTGAGCGACCAATTTGCGACAATATGGTTTCAGGAAACAGTCGTGACTAGCTAGTTGTTTTCTTCAATGATGCATCGTACTATGGTAGTTAAGTAACGAGTTACGCCTCTGTAAAGGAAACACACCCCAGCTCTTTCAAAGACAACAGTCAAAAGACAGACTGAATGGACAAAAAATGTTGGAATTATAATAAAAGTAAGAATTACCATAAAATTGCCAGAATGACTTTACCGGTAAATACACAAATATGCTGTTCACACAAGCAACAGCGTTCTGGCTTTTTATCGGTAAGAGACCATTCACACATCAGCTCCAAAATTCCAGTAAATTATGTGATGTCAGTCATTTTAAATGCTACACTGTTGTCTTCATCCGCCCGCACGAGGAAACGCACTTTAGTTTCACTATCTGTTCAATTTGACAACATTTTTTGACATCTGAGTGAAAGGCATAAGGGGATGATTAAACAGAATGCGTTTTTGCTCTTAAAAACACAAGACACACATTATAGTGTCCAACTGCAGAGCCGCAACTCTGATGAATAGAAAATGCAAAACTTGTGGCAACGGTCAGAGATGATCATCTAGCACATATTTAAATAGAAAAAAAAAAATATATATATATATATAAAAAAGCTTCCTGTTAACAGTTCGGAGTAATCATGTCATCTCCATAAGACCTTTATGATTGGCCCAAAGTAGACTTCTTGTGTCAGCATGTTTTGATGTTGAATGTGATCATACCGGTAATCTTCATTCCATGTTCACACAGAGCACATTACCGGTAATTTACTAGTATTGTTACAACTTCCCTTATTCCCGGTATTTTTGAAAAGGTCTTGTTCACACAGGATCTCCTACCGGTAATTTACTGGTAATTTAACTGTATTGGTGCATGGTCTAAAAGGGTTGTCCCTATTCTCTTAATTAGTAATGGGTGTGTTTTGGGTGTAACGGTGCAATAAACCAATCAGAGTCTTATCTCCCATTCCCTTTAAAAGCCAGTTGTGCTCGCTGCATGGTGGATTTGCTATTTACATGGCGGAATTTGCAAGCGGAAAAAGTGAACGCTTCTCCAGAGAGGAAACGGGTCTGCTCGTGTGTGAGGTTAAATCGCTTAAGCAGACCATCTATGGGACAAGCCAGATTCCACCATATCTTTATGTACACAATAATAATCTTTAACATTGTAATCCTTTTATTTGTAATATTTGGCATGTTTGTGTGCTGCTGTGCGTCCCTGTGTGTGTAATAAGCAGAGTGTACACGCATTGTGCACCCGCCTACAGGTGCATATTACTAATGCGCCCTTTAAATAATAAAAAAAACTATACGCCATTGACTTTAGATCAGGTTTTTGTTGGTCAATGGTCTTTAGTCTATTTCAGTTGCCTCAAAATAGCAACGCACCAACAATGCGCCTGAACACACCTCATTTCAGACCAGCATATGGGCGCAAATGCATTTTCTATTTAAACAACGTGGCGCAGGAAGTGAAAATGATAACTGCGTCAGGCTGAAACTGGCAAAACACACTTGTGTCGCGCTTGGTGTGCCAGGTGTATGTCACTACCACTTTTTGACAAGCTTAATATTGTCCCCACTACTTTTTGAAGCATCACACGGTACAGCTGTAGCTAAAACAAATCAAACATCTCTAGGTGACTATCAGTGTATTAATCTCGATTTGTGTTAAGTAAGGGGCTATTTACACAACACTATTTGCAACTAAAAACGTAAAACATTTTATGCGTTTTGGCCGTTCATTTACATGACAGCATTGTTTGGTAACACTTTACAATAATAGTACATGAATAATCATGTACTAATACCTGAATTAATAATTACTTTACTATGAACTAATGATGAGTTAAGACATGTATTAATGAGGTACTAACCTTAATTACAACATGAGTATCATGAATTCCTACATGAATATACCATCTTAACTACGCGTTAGTACATGCTTGTTAATTAATGTATTAATTAACATTTCGAGGTAAAGTAAATCAAACATGCTCTAGATCAGAAGAAAGATGTACTAAAAGGGCACAATGTTAAATTGTTCATAAATTTGACACCATCAATTGTCACATACATCAGTGAATGACACAAGATGTCTTGAAATATTTAAATTAAACCTACTCATTGAACACACAATGATGCATTCTTAATTAAAACTATCTCATTCCGTTTTAAGTGATTCCACTGCTGCCTTCAAGTGTAAAATACCTACTACACTAGCATATTCAAGATGCAATTTTCAAAATTAAAATCAGTGATAGCACAGATGATGGTTATTTTCTGGATTTGTTTACTGTCTTTATATCATAATGCAGTCGGATGTTAGTCTTGTTTGCTGGCTCTTCTTTGGGGCCACTATTGCCCCTTCAAAATTTGTCCACTTTTTTCCTACCGTTCAGTTCCTTCTCCATCTAAATTCAGGCACAGCACCTCTGCTCTTCCACTTCTTTACAAACCACCAACAAGCACCAAATGATATCTGATTTAGAAGAGCTGAATATGTATAAAACATGTGTAATTGATACATTTTTGAAGATTTACTCTTGGAGGGCCAAGACAAGAAATTACATGATACATTAACAAATCATGAATTCATGTTACTTTCCAAGTAATTAATGATGAGTTAGTAATGATGTGCCCCTCCAAGTAAAGTCATGACATTATGATACATTAACAAGTCATGAATTCATGTTAGGGTTAGGGTTTAACATTGTGCCCTTTTAGTACATCTTTCTTTTGATCTAGAGCATGTTTGATTTACTTTACCTCGAAATGTTAATTAATACATTAATTAACAAGCATGTACTAACGCGTAGTTAAGATGGTATATTCATGTAGGAATTCATGATACTCATGTCGTAATTAAGGTTAGTACCTCATTAATACATGTCTTAACTCATCATTAGTTCATAGTAAAGTAATTATTAATTCAGGTATTAGTACATGATTATTCATGTACTATTATTGTAAAGTGTTACCCATTGTTTTGGCGGCCTGATTGGTTTTTGAAAACGATACCTTTATTGTCTTAATGTAAACTACATAAACTGTGATGTCATGCACATAATTATGTGTCAATCTATAGGCGCACAGTGTTTCTAGTGATATCGGCAACTACTGGCCTGGCATGCATAATACAATAGTTGTTTTTGTGGATCCTTGTGAGCGGGGATCATTTTGACAAAGTTGTTGTCTGTACACGAAAAAAGGAAAAACTTTTCCATAATTAATACACTGCTGTCGTATAAACACCCTAAGAGGGGATCTTGCGCTGGAATGTGTTGTTATTGAAATCATGCTGAGTGCTTGTTGTCGCAGTTATCAGTGGCAGTGGCTCATTCACAATGCTCATTCGCAGACTCCCTATTTGTTCTGTTGAAATCACAATTGATATACAAATCACTCTTGATATACAATCGCTGATAAACATCTTTGGCTTTAATGAGAAAAAATAAACAAACTATTCGAGGGTGGATTAGAACCCACTACCTCTGGCACGCTTAACAAAAGTTTTACTGCCAGACCATTAGAACTCACTCTAACAGCGGCGTGAAGAATCTCGGGACTGACAACATATTGCATTATAGTAGATGTGAGGATGAAACTATAACATTAAACATTAAGTGTTCTACTGATATTGATT
Organism: Scardinius erythrophthalmus; assembly: GCF_964197995.2. Lineage (NCBI taxonomy): Eukaryota > Metazoa > Chordata > Actinopteri > Cypriniformes > Leuciscidae > Scardinius > Scardinius erythrophthalmus. The sequence goes on from NC_138230.1 coordinate 13,734,035, forward strand.
TCTGGACATCGTAATGTTATTTTTTTACCCCCCCCCCCTCCACCCTCCCCCCCCCCCTCCCCTCCCCTCCCAACACACTCCTGTCCCACCCACTTTATGCCAATGCTTACATTTATATGATTACATGATTTAGTTTTTATCCAAGTGATACATGTGTGCTGAGTGACATCCTTCTCTGATATTCATTCTGCTCTCTGTTTGCTCTGTTGTCGGTGTTTCTTTGTCATAAGCAGCACTGTACTGTACACGCTGCAAGGTATCGGTTTTTGGTATTGGAGCATTTTAATGACTACAAGTACACTGTAAAAAAATTCTAACCTCTCCAAGTCAAAATTTTCTAGTGACTGGTAACATCTAAATTTTTAAATTGGCCCAAGTGCAATTCTTGTTGCAATAGTCTGTTAACATTGGCTCAATGAGAAATAATACGTCAGACTAATTAAAAAATTTAGATGTGACCAGTCACTACTTTTTTACAGTGTATGAGTACACGAGCGCAGTATTAGGGCCTATACCGATATCGGTTTGCTATTTTGGATGCAGCCTCTGACAATTTTTTTAACATCAGTAACATCACTATTAAGGGGACAGTGCATCCCCAAATTTATATTTTTGTAATCATTAACTCACCTTCATGGTTTTGCCTGGATGACTTTCTTTTGTGGAACACAAAAGAAGATATTTTGAAAAATGTTTTTGTCAATAAAGGTCAATTAAGTTCAGCTACTAAAATATAGGCTACATCTCTGTAAAGCTGTTTTGAAACTAAAAGTACTGTGAAAAGTTCTTTTTAAACAAACAAACATGACTTAACTTGACAATCATTTTAATTACTACATCCTTTGTAGAACCGTTTGCCCCGTAGGCCAAATGGAGATGATCCAAACTGAACTGGGATGAGTTTCCCAAAAGCATCTTTAGCCAATTATGGTCACAAGTTCCGTCATTATCTGCTCAGTTCAACGAGTTTGTTTTTCCCAAAACCATAGTTCCACGAACATTCACAAGCAGCATCACAAATTTGTGTGGTTGGAACGACAGCTCTCGACCTGTGGTTAGAAGCTTAGTTTCTTGTTTGCACGCCATTTGGACTCAATAAATCCCTGAGCAAAATAAGCAAACTGTTATTTTTATTTGGAATACATTCAAATGTAATTTCCGTATTTTAGTTTGTCAAGACATTTAAAGATGCTCTAAGTGATGTTGGGTGACGTCACTTCTTGTTGACGTACAAAGTATTGTCAAACAAAACGGAGGCTAGCTCGACATGTTAATACTTGCTGTATCCAACTCAGCCAAGGGTGCGTGCTCATGATCATTTTGGCACACTGAACTATCAATGTGATATGTGATGTGATATTTTGCAATACAGGCATGTATGAACCAGCACAAAATACCAAAGTGAACAACTCAGACACTGTATGAAAAACATCTATTAGGCTATAGCTGTCGGGGTCCCACCACTGTTTAATGTCACTGTTAACTGTTTTTGTCACTGTTTAATGTTTCCTTGTTTGTCTTGTGCCTGCCCTGAGTACATGGCTCTGTATTTGTTTGTTTTGGCCATGTGCTCCTCTTGTCCCGATTCCTGCATTGCTATTTTGAGCGGATCAGGGAAGAAGGATGCTCAGTGCTACTCGTAGCCCTGTTCTGGAAAAACCAACCTTGGTTCCCAGTTGTGATGCAGCTAGCAAGCACTGCCCCATGGCCAGTGAATGAATGAATGAATGAATGAATGAGGCATTTATATAGCGCTTTCATATGTACTACTGTACACCCAAAGCGCTTAACAAACATATCAGGGGTCTCTCCTCAACCACCACCAGTGTGCAGCATCCACTTGGATGATGCGACGGCAGCCACAGAACAACGGCGCCAGTGCGCTCACCACACACCAGCTATAGGTGGAGAGAGGAGAGAGAGTGATAGAGCCAATTCAATGTAAGGGGATTATTAGGAGGCCATGATTGGTAAGGGCCAATGTGTGGAATGTGGCCAGGACACCGGGGTTACACCCCTACTCTTTTACGAGAAATGCCATGGGATTTTTAATGACCACAGAGAGTCAGGACCTCGGTTTTACGTCTCATCCGAAGGACGGTGCTCATTTGACAGTATAGTGTCCCCGTCACTACACTGGGGCGTTAGGACCCACACAGACCACAGGGTGAGCACCCCCTGCTGGCCTCACTAACAACTCTTCCAGCAGCAACCTGTTTTTTCTCAGGAGGTCTCCCATCCAGGTACTAACCAGGCTCAGCCCTGCTTAGCTTCAGTGGGCAACCAGTCTTGGGCTACAGGGTGATATGGCTGCTGGCAGTGCCAGTGAGGAGAGACCTCCTCTCAAGTGGGATTGCCTCTGGGCCTCCCCGTCTACATTTATAAGGTTTTACAACCTAGAGGTTCCCGCCCTGCAGGCCAGGCTGCTGTCGGTCTAAATGACCAGTGTTGTCTGTACTGATGCTATCGGTCCAGAATACTGTGTCTGCTGAGCATAGCTCACTAATCGACAGAAGAAGAAAAAAAATAAAAATGCTTGGGCAAATTGTATAAGTCCCGCATTTTACCATCAGTTCAGGCCGTAACCCGCCCTGTCTGTATGTTGTACTCTGCGTCCATGTGGCGCTGTTATATGTGGAAGAGCGTTTTCCTATGGGTGTATTGATGAATGATTTGAGGTCAACAGGTATTGTCCGTGTATTTTTACTCCTGCAGATATTTCCAGTAAAGAACATCAGCAGAAAAGGGCTCATCTGTAATCTTATCCAGGATCTGAGCAGCTTTGACACTAAATGATGAATATACATCACCATCTGAGACCTTTAATATGGACACGAAAACCAACTGTGCTAAATTTAAATGAAAGCATGTGTATACTTTACACAGTTTTATTATCAGACTGGAAGGCTGTTTAACAGTAATCTAGCTGCCATCTTTACCATGAAGCTCTTTAGAGATCAGATGGTGGACTAAAGTATTACTGCTTCATGTCCAGAAACATAGTGGTTTCATGATACATAACCTCGTTATGGAATGTATTTCTTTCAAAGAAGATTTTCTAGTGAACTGTTGTTATCCAAAGGAAGAGTTTTGTTTTTATAGAAAAAACAAAAACAAAAAAAACAACAACTATAGAATAAGATAAATGACAAAATGTCAAAAAAAGGAACAAGTTTGTGTTATTTAAAGGAGACATATAATGCTTTTAAATCGTTCCTTTTTACATATAAATCATACATTTGTAGTCTATATAAAGCGGAACTGCAATGTTTGGGTCTGAATTCCTCATTATTTTAGCTCCACAGGCCCCTTTTCTACCCCTTTTCTGATGTGCGTCTGAGAGCAACTCGTTTTGGTGCGGTCTCTTTAAATACAATTGAGACACTTCATACCCCGCCCCCTCTCCAGGTTGTAGCGGTGACACTCGGTTCAACTCCACCCCGTTCGGCCATTTTTGTAGTTTGATAGCAGATATTATCTAGCGGTTTATCTAGCGGCACAGAAACTTTTTATTCACACGTTATTAACAAAATGTCAACAATGGAAGACTTGTCCAGCCAGCCTTACATGTTCGAGCCAGAGTCGGAGCCGGAGCAAGATGAAAATGAAGACGACGAACCTGCAGAACAACGTCTTCATATGGATGTATCGCAATGGTGTGTTACTGTATTTACACATGAAACTTTGGTCTTCCGACCTTTTACCACCGTGTCGATTTATTTTGATTAATATGTGCGAGGGAGAGAGAGCAAGACAGTGCCTAGTTTGGAGACGGTGAAGTCTTGTTTACACTTTCGCCTGGCTCCGAAGAGAGAGAGTGCGCTCGTTCTTTCAGTTAAACATGCGCCCTGTCACAAGCGCGGCAGTTCATCTACATTAGACGGTGTAATGAAGCGTGTGAGTTACTACATCCAACTAGTGTTGTCACGATACTAGAATTTCTAACTTCGATACGATACCTTGAAAAATATCGATATTCGATACCATTTTCGATACCACAGAGAAAAAAACTGCCACAATATTAAGGGGGTATTTTTTTTATTTAAAGCTAAATATAACAAGTCTAGAACCTGACAATGAGGTGTATTTTACATGAACAAAAATGTCCTGAGGTAGTGCACTTGTTCAAAAGCAAAACCTTTAGTTATATAGTGCCTTTAACAATACAGATTGTGTCAAATCACTTAAAGGGGTGGTTGATTGCTATTTCACTTTTTTCATTTTAAATACTGTGTAATGTTGCTGTTGGTGCATGAACAGTATCTGCAAAGTTGCTGCGCTTAAAGTTCAACGTAAGCGGAGATATTGTCTTTTAAAAATCAGGAAGTTTAATGCCTACAAAAACGTCTCGAATGGGACTACAACGAGATACTTCCCGGGTTTTATACGTAACTAACCCATACATTTACATCCACCCTCCCTCCGGAACATGTTCTGCTGTCGAAGAGGAGGAGTTATAGTGGAGAGCTGTAGCTGTCAGGTCTTCTGTGTTCAGGCTTCCTACAGACGCTGTAGTTCGTCAACAATGGTTAAAATTTAAGTTTGATTATGTTCCTGACAATTACAATCGTAGTTTAGCTCTCTGTGCTGCACATTTTACGGAAGACAGCTTCCAGAATCTACACGAGTTCAATGTCGGATTCAACAAGAAACTATTACTCCAACATGAAGCAGTTACAGCTTTAAAACCAGAGGCCACAACCTGCAAGTAAGGTTTAATCATTTTAAATGTATTTGCCTGTATAATTTAAGACGTAATGTTTTAGTTTTATCAAGGATGTAAAAAAATGCCAGCGCTGGCTTTAGTATATGACAAACGCGTACAAACATTTTGGACCCGAATTTGTAATATGTACAAATTTTGTAAACGTATTTTCCATGTATACTTTATGACGTAATTTTTTGATTTGATCAAGAACACAAACCAATGCCAAAGCTGTTTATAGTAGCTAGTTAGTTCGATGCTATTTTGTGTGTATAAGACAAACGTGTACAAACTTCAAAAAATTATCGCAACAGCAAACTTCAGCTGCTGTTATCACATGTACACCTAAAGAAAACGACAAACTGAGTAAACTAAGCTTTGTGAATAGTTAAACGGTTGTTCATTCTATCAATAAAACAATATCTTTAAAAAACGGTATTACTCAGTCATGTATTCAGTTATATTAAATGTTTAATCAGGGGGAAAGCGTATCTCAAAAGCTAACAAACAGCAGTAGCATTTTCAAGTAACAGCGTATGGAAATTCTTTGAGAGAATAATAATAAAATAAAATAAATTACCATTCAGAAACGTTTAGTAAGAGCCGTGTTTGCGGAGGTTCTGCTTGACTCTCTTCATCACCGCTCTCTGGGTCTGATTCTGGCTCAAACTGATGAGGCAATATTGACACCATTACATTTGACCGGAGCACATGCAACTGTCGCCCGTAAAGGTAATGGGCGTGAAGATTCCGGACGCAGTTTAGCCAATTACAACACACCGGCCGAACTAACCAATCTGAGCTCATTGCCTCTTTCTGAGGGAGTGGTTTCATAGAATCAGGAAGTCAACCGGTCGTTCAAATGACAGAGGAGGAAGCGGCTTACAATAAAGGTGAAATTTATGAAAAATAAGGCGTTTTTTAACAAACGAAACACGAAGACATGTTATATTGCAGCCCATAAACACAATCAAGCAAAGAAAAAAGGCAGTAAACCACCCCTTTAACAGTATCACATTGGAGGATAGAGTGTCAGTAATGTATAATAATAAGATTAAACATTCAATTTTCAGTTAAAGGCATTTCATTATTGAATTCAGAGATGTCATTGTCTAGCTCAGTTTAGTTTAATTAGTATCTGTGTAATCAAATTGATGAAAATCGCTAATGAAGGCAAACTGCAGAATTAAATTATATTTTGAATAAAGTTAAATAAGCATAAGTTCATTTACATTTGACCACAATTAAAAATATTTACTTGTCTAAGATTCCTCAGTCAGATTATATTAACTTTAAGAATTACGGTGAAAAAACGAGACGACACACACTCATATCAACAACAAAGACCATCTTGGGTAGGCTAATGCTTCAGAAATGTTAAAATGAGAAGAATTATCATTACCAACCTCTCGAAATGAATTAGATCCGGGTGTCGGTCTTTCAGGTGCTTTGCTATACATACAACCGGCGTAGCGTCATAGAACGTCTCTGAAAAGGTTCACGCCCACTTTTAGGGGAAAACAAACCGCCGACCGCCATACACAGTATCGGATTCAGGATGTGTACTAGCCCTTACAAACATGCCAAAGAGTTGTTGTGTGGTTGGATGCACCAATAATATCGGTAAAAACCCCAAATTGAAATTTATTTCTTTACCATGTAAAACTAAATATCCGGAAAGAAGGCAATTATGGCTGCAGGCGATACGCCGAGAAGACAGCAACAGGAGGCTGTGGGATCCTGTATCTCCACACACTTATGTTTGCGGACAACATTTCATATCAGGTAAGTTAGGCCTAAGCTATCTAAAATACCTTATTATGTCTTTTTAATAATTATGCTGTTATGCGTTAACTGAAATATCAGTGTATTTGAATTTGCCTACTGAAAACTCATCGTTACTTTATGTTAGCCTAGCTAGCCTACTGTTACGGTCTCGTTTGATTCATCACTGTTACGGGGGAGGTGGTGAAGTGTAAGTCAAATGTGAACTAAGTTTGATCCTCTTGAGATCCCTACTTCACTCCAATCATTGCATTTGTTCATATCGGTGAACTAGCATTCTACAGAAAATGTTGGGGAGAAAACTCAACGAACTAACATTAACAAAACGTTCGTAAATTCTTGTGCTCCATTCAGTTTTGTACACGCATCGGCCGTCCTTGTTAGTAGCCTACAGAAATTAATATTCAGTGACATGTAATTGGGCGATAACAGGGGATGGAAATAGGTAAGTCTTATACTTTTATTGGCATAATCATAACTAACGTCAGCTTCTTGTGATTACAGGCAGCCAAATAAACGACAGACTTCATCCGGATTTTGTTCCGTCAATTTTCCCCCACCGAAGACAGGCCGTGTCTGTTACAACACAATCGAGTCGTTTTCATAGCGCAATAAAACGAGCATCACATTCGACAAAGGGCGATACAAAAAGCAAGAAAACCAAGAAGACGTCGGTGAGTGATGGTCCTCCTGCTGCTCTGTGTGATGTGCCTACGGCAGTATGTGAACAGTCTAGCGGTGAAGGTGGAGAGACCTCTGCAGGTCAGCCTGATGCCTTGGCGGTTGGATTTGAAAGACCCTTGGGAGAGAGTGAAAGGGCTCAGATGATGGCAGAGATTGATATGTTAAGGAGAGAGAGAGACGAGGCTAGACAGCAGAGAGACACTGCTCAGGAAAACTTGTCAAGACAATGCCTTAGTGTCAAATCAGTAGAAGGAGATGACTCAAAGTGCAAAAACATGACAGGGCTTAGTTGGGCAGTGTTTTCATGCTTCCATGAATACTTAGTCCAGTTCTGTCCAGGGAGGCTGTTTAAATTGCCCACGCAGGACCAGCTCTTTCTGACCCTTCTGAAACTGAGGTTGAATCCATCTGTTGCCCTCCTTAGCCAAATTCTGCACATAGGACACTCTACTCTCCAGGACATGTTTGTGAGATGGATAAACATCATGTATGCCAAAATTACATTCCTTATCCATTGGCCGGACAGAGAATGTCTCTTCACTACAACCCCACCACACATGAGTGCAAAATTTAACCATCTAACCTCAATAGTTGACTGTTTCGAAATTCGCATCGAATACTCCAGAAAACTAAAGGCAAGGTAAGTAGGGCCTACAAAGAAAAACAGAACAGTGAAAAATGCATTATATTTATTATTATTATTATTTATGAAACAATTCATACTTTTTTTAACACAGGCCCTAAGACCATGTCAGACAAGATGGCAACTTATACAGTCCATCATTTAACTGATTGATTTATATTAAAACAATGTAACACTTTTTTGCTTAACACGGGGCAAAGACTTACTCGCACTACAAGAAGTGGACAACTGTGAAGTACTTCATTGCCTGCAGCCCAGCTGGAAGTATCACATTCCTATCAAAGGGTTGGGGTGGCAGAGCATCTGATGTAAAGATTGTCAGACAATCAGGATTTATATCCCCACTGTACCACCAACCTGGAGATCAGGTAATGTAGACTATTTGATTTAAACCTTTCATAAATGTTGGGAAATGAGGCTAGGTAGTGGTGCTCTGGAATGTATAACAAATAGTTTGGATTTTTCTATACATGTGTTACAGATCTTGGCTGATCGGGGATTTACCCTCCAAGAGGACTTTGCACTGTTAGGTGCCAGCCTAATTACACCAGCGTTCACAAAAGGGAGGAAACAGCTGTCAGGGAGAGAAGTTGAGGAATCCAGAGTGAAGTCCAATGTTCGAATACATATTGGTAAGTTTATCAGAAGAAGGAATCATGTATGATTTCGTTAAATGTTTATTAACTATACTGTATATAAGGAACAACATTTTAGTAAACAGTGCAATATTATATGGCAACCAAAAAAATATATAACAAGTATAAAGATTTTCTTCCCAGCCCTGGTTCTGTTAATTTCACAAACAAGCAGATGGTGTTATCTCTGTGCTTTTGCTTGTAGAGCGTGTGATCGGCGTCTTGAAGAACAGGTATCACATCCTCAATGGCCCACTTCCGGTGCAGTTCGTCAAGTCCCTGAAGGATGAAATTGAAGACAAAGAGGTGGCAACAATGGACAAAATTGTGCATATCTGTGCTGCTTTAGTTAATATGTCATCAAGTGTTGTATTTAACCATGACAGAGTGGGGGATGAGAAATAATCAATATAAAGGCTATAACATCTTAATGATGTAGTTTCTTGGTTTATACACTGTATCCCTTATCTACCTGCATCCACCTCAACATAAAGCTGTCCCTGCACTGTCTGTAGCTTCTGCCTCCATCATCTGAAAACATGCATTTAGCATTTGAACACTTAAAATACATTATTGTTCTTTGGTAATATTATTATAATATGTAATTTGTAATGTATTATTTATTATATTAAATATATGTATGCACAATATCCACTGTCTCTCTGATTAGTGTTTAACAGTGATTTAAATCAGTTGGTTTACCTCCTGGTCCATCCTGGTGAATCAGGCTCCTGTCAGACGCGGGTATATCTGCCTTGCCCAGAACCTGCTAATTGTATCTAGACTTTTAAAAATAAAATCCTCATCTCTTGAAACGCGGAAGATGGTGCTTTGCTGTGGGGTCCAAGTTATGAAGTCAGCATAGCTGGCATGACAGGTAAACATCTGCATCTGCACCTATAAAACATGTTTATTTTAGTTATAGTGTCTTCTCAGATTGACGTGTATACCAAGGTTATATATATATATATATATATATATATATATATATATATATATATATATATATATATATAGTAATCATAATGTACCTGTGTGTAGTATGAGTGGTTCTTCTTCAAGGAGAACAAAGTGTCCAGATGTCCTGTACCATCTTCTGTCCAGTTGATGGTGGGATCGTTTGCCCATTTAAAGGGACACTTGGCTTCAAGTACTCCTTTACCACAGCATGTGCATGAAACATACCCATCACAAGACACTCCAATGTATGGCCTCTCTTTAGAAATTCTAAAGCCTGCTATAGCCACCTTTAGGTTGATGTGGGTCTTGAAAATGTCCTCGGTCACCATTACGGAAGCTGAGGTGTTGGATGTAGCGCTTGTTGTGGAAATTCTTTTCTCAACTTTAAATAATAATTGGAAGACAGCTGGAGATTTCAAAAGTTATAAAGATCTTTATTTCTTGCAAGAAATTGGCTGTTCACACATCAGTCAGAGTCTGATATGAGAAGGCGCTGACTTCTCCTTTTTGCCAAGCTTATATACCCTTAACACATCCTGGTCTGTCTCAAAAGATCGCCTTGGTTTACCTTAAAAGGCAACACGTCTTGTTCGAGATCTCTTCTAACATAAATTCTATCTAGACAGAACAATATCAAGTCTGCAAAAGTTTCCTGGAAATTAGCTGCTGCTCGATTTCACACATTTTGCCTATCTCTATTTTCATCAAAGCTGCGCACATACTTTTCACACTTGAAGTACACAATAGGTCACTTTGAGTACTCATAGTCTCTTTGCTACCCAGAACATTTTGCCCCTGCAAGCCTATATGATTATATTTCTTTAAATGCTTATAAGTACAAACAAATGTTCAACATTAACACAAGTTGCACACACCTAAATGTAAAAGAACACATCTAAATGTAAAATTTCCATTACAATCCACCCCATGTTCATTCAAAGAACATACACACAAATTTTGACATTTACTTCTCCTATAATCATAGTAATTTACAACAGGTAAATTTTTCCCATGGTCATTTAATTTCTTAGTCAAACTCATGTTCGCTCTCGTTCTCATATACCTCATCTTCAGGCACTGTAACCTCAACTTCATCTTCTTCCCAACATTCTAATTCTAGCAATCTAATTCTATTTTCAAAAAAAAAACTAATCATACCATAGTACATTGCCTTTTAACTTTGAATCAAGTTAAATTTTGAATCACATTGATCTATTAGGCCTTTAACAGGCTGATACTGCTGATTAACCATTTTTCTTAACCTTATTTTGCTAGCTTTTATTTCAAGTAGGCGATTGTTTTACTTAGTCAGATCTATTTAAGGATTTGTGTAATAAAATCTAACCAAAAAAATAATATAATCTTTTCATTTTTATCTTTAACACAAATATCAATAATTGTATTATTTTGTTTCAAACAATGTCATTACTTTAAAATTAACCCAAGCTCTTGCCATGATAATAGCTTTAGCTGCTGATGTGCCATTTAATCTTTAATTACCTATCTTCCTACCATCCTATTTTTCCCAGAATTAACTGATGGACATAACATGTCCTGCCTCTATTTGTTTGCAATGCGGAATAGCTCATAATGGATCCATTGATCCAGATCATTAAATCTGTAACTTCATTCTGAATTAAGAAAGCTTTTTAGAATTTTGCTTTATGAGCAAATATTCTATTTCACTGAAATGTCTTTTAAAATTAACTGTTTAGATTCATTTTAGTTTAAATTTAACATGTTTGAGTTACATTGTTCTTGGTCTAGGTTTTAACTTTGTGCTCATATTTTTTCTAATACGTTGAAGACCTTTCTCAACAAAGCAAATCCATATTTCATTTCTGGAAGCCGGGCTAAATAAGCAAGCACTGTTACTGTATTCCTAGATAGACTAGACCCGCAGTCACCTCTCAGATATCAGATACAGACATTAGACAATACATGAAAGGAACATTTCAATAATCACACTGGTAACTTCTTTAACTAATAATAATCCAGAAATTAAATATGTTTCCCAAAATCAATCTCCTTTTGAAAGTTTTTCTTTTGCTATTTTAACAAATGGAAACACCTAAAAAATATTTAATGTAGTCATTAATTAATCGCTATAGAAGTTTACCCAATTATCTATTCGGACCTAGTCCAGCAAAGTAACTTCTCTTATTAGAGAACAACTATTACAACTATTCATTTTTTAGCATCTATGATATCTGAATTAGGGTTCTAACCCCTTAAGTTTTCCTCAAAAAATAGTCCCTAGATTATTTTTTTCTTTACAGTAATGTACCTATTTAGAGTCCTTATACTCTACAGAATTAAGACATTTTCCTCTTCTTAATTTACGAGTACCTGAATGTACCTATTAATTAAGTAATTGTTCAAATCATGAGATCTATATCAATTCTCAGTCGCACAGTTTGATTGAACTGAATAAAAACATCAATTAACATAACACACAATTAATTATTATGCTAAGCTTGAACCATTAGTTGGTCCACATCTTCCTCCAGATGTGTTGATCATCTCGTTGCCCCATGGACGTTCCATCTTCACCAGGGTGATTCTTTGCGAAACGTTGCAATGGGCTTATCCCACGTTGGCAAGGGAGGAAAAGTTACTAGCACTTCCTTTGTCCCTCACTTTACGCTTTGCGTTGTCGTTGGTGTCGGCGTTTGGGGTTGCTGAGGCTGGTTGGTGTAGTTTAAGTCGAGATGCTTGGACGGAGGTGTCACTGCACCCCAGATGGGAACCTTGTTTGTGGAGTGAACCATTTCCTGGCTGCTTTCACCTGTGAATGGAGACCTTAAGTATTTTTGTTAATTACAACATCATGTATCATGTCGCCGGACTCATCTGCTTATCCGACCTGTCATCCTTTTTGATGAGACCTGTAAAATTTCATGTCAAACAGTGACAAGACAATACTTTATACATTTGGAACAGAATCAGTTCTGTTCGATGAGATCCATCATGACATCCTGTAAAAAGTTAAATATGGGGTAGACAGGACAAGCTTGCTTGCTCTCTGCCTTCCCAAAGTTATACGCTGCGCGTGTGGCATTGTTTATTTCTGCCACAACAATAACCCAGCTCAGGATAGTTAGCCAAAATCATCCATGGTTGTTATTTTGTTGGGTATATTTTCTTCCCTGTTGGGTCATATTTTAACCTGTTTAGATACAGCTGTTTTGATTGACATCATTTATGTCTCTGAACACCATAATTCACACACTCACTTTCACACACTCCACACACCCTTCTCTGGCCAGAGATTCATTCGTTCATTCATTCATTCATTCTTGTCTGCCTTAGCAGTTTATGAACTGAATGGGGAACATATATTAGGAGTGGAATACCACCAAATATGAACGGTAACAAAGTTCGACGACGACAGAAACTACTGAACGTAGACACACTGTGGCATTCCCCTTGCGACAGTGTCTGAACGTTACGATATCAATTCTCAGTTGTCCGATGCAGTAGTCATGTGTTCAAGTTTAACACAGTGAACGTAAACCTAACTTTTCAAAATCAAATAGATTAAACACTTTAAATAGAAATCGTATAGACCTACAATTGCAGTTGAGAGAATCCGTTTTAATTTCTCAAATGCAATTTGTCGTTCTTTGCACAATTTCAATTTTCCAACCTTTTTTTGTTGCTCATAAGCTATTTAAAAGAAGATTTGGAAATCTTCACACAATCTTTGATCCATGGACAAAAATAAAAAACATTTCTATCTCGCTGATGATGACAGCATGTGATTTCAAATGTTTATAATTAGAAAACATTGTTTCTATTGAATCTAGAAAATTACCTTTTAAATGAAATGGAGTGACCAATATTTTTGTCAACCCACAATTTATATTTAAAGTTGGTCACCCAATCTCATTCTCATATGCACAATGCACAGAAATTTATCTTAGTTAAACATACAGTAAACCATTGACTCTTAGAATCTCATAGATCAAAACCGTTTTTCCACACTGTCTCCCAGGGATAACGGGATACAAATTCTAGACGCCTTCATATAAAAAGTATAATATTTAAACACGTGCAATTCATATAGTACTATTTATTCATCACTTTAACAGTTCTGATTCCCTTAATATTTTCTCTTATAGTGACTGTTTGTAAAACCCTGTGCTCTCAGATGGCCACACATTTTGTCAGCCACCAATCTTTTAGTCACACTGTTTCACAAAAAGCCCCATTCTCTCCACTCTGCAGTCTGTGGTTTAGCTAAAAAGATGTGAGGGACGGCCCCCTCCACATCATACAGTGATGCTTGGCTATCAGTCAATTCAACCTTCACAGCACACCATTTATCTGACCAAATTAACTCTGAGGTTTTTAGTTCCTCAATCTCTAGTTCAGACCATTTTTCAGCAAAAATTTCATCTGGCTCATTGCTAACATGACATGTGCAATGCAAATCACTTTCTTCCATGAAATCATGGTCAGGAGGCATCCTATTTGTGTCTTTGTTTTGCAGACCACACTGAGGAGTGCTCCATTCAAAAACATTTAATGTTTCAGTTGGCATTCGCACCATGCTCATATCAGCAGTGAGGCCACTGTCATCACAATACAAATTCAGCTTTAGTTTACACATCAAATCTCTTCCCCGAAGATTACAAGGACAGGTAGTAGTTACAAGAAAAGCATGAGAAAATGAGCGATCACCAATCTGACAAGACAAATCTGCTGTATATGGTTCCTTTACCAGATGCCCTGTGGCACTTCTGGAGGTTGTCCATTTTCCAGATAATACAGTTAAATCAGGCAATTGTTCATTTTTAATTACTGAGTTCTTCACTCCACTGTTAATTTAGAAACTTAACTTTCTTTCCCTCGACACTAATGTCAATCATTGGTAATTTTGCAAATGCTTTATACCAAAAGTTCAGTGTCAGCAAGCATATTTTATCATTGCAAGAAACAGCAAGCACATTTTCTTCATTGCAAGGAGCAGAAAAAGAGATAAGATTAGACATATTTACCACCTGGGAGTCAGACCCTTCACCGTCGCTCCCCTCCCCCTCCTTCTTTCAATCTCCTTGTGGCTCTGGTGGCTGTTGGAATCCTCTGTTCTTTGGAGGATCCGGACAGTCATTTCTCCAGTGTCCTTTTCGCCCACAATTATAACAAGCTTCAGGGTCCCTTGCGGGTTGGTCACCCATTCCACGTCCTCTTCCACCCCATCTTCAGCAGAGCCAGTTGAGTGTCTTTGTCAGTCTTTTTCTGTTTGTTCTTGGCTTGGTCTCTCAGCAGCTGTTGTTGATGCGCTGCGTGTCGTCGGATTTCTTCCAGCCGCGCTTGGTGGTACCCCACACAAGACGTTTTGACCTTTTTCCCTATTTCAGGGTCCAGACCGTCCAGAAAAACAGTTTTCAGATACTTATCTTTGATTGTCTGGCCTGTGCTTCTCTTTGGGTTGGTGAACATTTACGAATTTTGGAGATGGAGGAGTGTAGTCTGGAGGAGCAGAGGGCAGGGTGATCGAACCTAGCAGGCTTTGATATGGGTGGTCTTGATTTTGGTGGTCTTGCTTGCAGACTCGTTCCCTCTTCTTCTTTGCCTTCCTCAGGATCTTGACCTCCCATTGCTCCTGGTTGTCTTTGTGGTTCGTGGAGGGCCACTGCTGGTGGTGGTTGGTAGGGGGAGTAGGGAGCCGGACAGCGGTCGTCCTCAGCCAGGCGGGTTTTCATGCATCTCATTCCCTCGGAAGAATTAGAAACAGAGTTTAGTAAAGTTTTCCTGGCTTCCTCTGCCTTTGTCTCTCTACTATCTGTACTCTCTAATGGTACTAATGCTGCGTTTATCTGTCTTCTTTGTCTGGTAATTGCCTCATTTAACCATACATCTATAATTCGACCATCAAAGTCATAATTATCTTCTTCCTTTCTTTTTGGACTTATTTTTTGTCCAATTTTCCTTTGTCTTTTGCATATGGCTTACACTCAGACATTAAACACTTATGCTTACATTAAACACACATTTATTAACTGTGGTATCCTATGATGCCACCCCGTTCCATTTTTCTTGGTCATGGAACAATAATTCCCTTTTGAGAAATCCACTGTCTCCAATTCTTTCCAATCATTAACATTACCCATTTTGCACTATTTTTACTCAACAGTATTTATATTTGCGTATTTAAATCTTTCTCCTCGCGTGGTCACCACGGCACGCACTATATTTACTGTGTTAATTCTTTCCCCCAGCGTGGCCACCACGCCTGCCTAAATCCGTCAATCTAGGACTTTCAAAAATGCCCACATCCGTCGATGCTAGGTCTTTTTCCCAGACAAGTGCCTTGTTAAATATTTGGAAGTTACTTTCAGGCTTATTCCAAACCGCAAACTTGTCTAGACTTTTGAGAAGATTACTTTCAGGCTTATTCTCAAAATTCTGGCCCTTCTGGGAAAACAATTAACACTGGCATTTTAAGAAGTTACTTTCAGGCTTATTCTCAAAATCCTTTTGGAAATTACTTTCAGGCTTATTCCAAAAATCCTGACCCTTTTAGGAAAAAAATATTCAATACGCAAATAATTTTCTTATTTACCACGTAAATAATTTTCTCTCACCGTGCTTTTTGCAGCTTGGTTCTTTATTCGGGATCGCGTCCACCTAGGCCTGCCGTGGTGTCTACAATTCTCCCGTCCCTTGCAGTTTTAGCGTTGGGGTATCGGAGCCAGAGACTTTCTTGTCTTTGGGATGTTCAATCAATTGCTTCGTCCACGGAGGTCATCAGCTTTGCGAATCCCAATCCTCGTCGCCATTTGTTGTGGAAATTCTTTTCTCAACTTTAAATAATAATTGGAAGACAGCTGGAGATTTCAAAAGTTATAAAGATCTTTATTTCTTGCAAGAAATTGGCTGTTCACACATCAGTCAGAGTCTGATATGAGAAGGCGCTGACTTCTCCTTTTTGCCAAGCTTATATACCCTTAACACATCCTGGTCTGTCTCAAAAGATCGCCTTGGTTTACCTTAAAAGGCAACACGTCTTGTTCGAGATCTCTTCTAACATAAATTCTATCTAGACAGAACAATATCAAGTCTGCAAAAGTTTCCTGGAAATTAGCTGCTGCTCGATTTCACACATTTTGCCTATCTCTATTTTCATCAAAGCTGCGCACATACTTTTCACACTTGAAGTACACAATAGGTCACTTTGAGTACTCATAGTCTCTTTGCTACCCAGAACATTTTGCCCCTGCAAGCCTATATGATTATATTTCTTTAAATGCTTATAAGTACAAACAAATGTTCAACATTAACACAAGTTGCACACACCTAAATGTAAAAGAACACATCTAAATGTAAAATTTCCATTACACGCTGCACAGGCAGAGAGCATATTTATAGGTGTCTATGGCATCCACCTCGTGGTCCTTGCCCCACTGCAAAGACGGCACTCTCAGTGTGACCGATGAGTGACTACAGATTGCGTTAATTAAAGTTTGTGATGGTGTTTCCAGAGATGTGTGCAGGACTCTGTGTGCAGTAGAGCCTGTGATCCGCCCCACCCGATGTTGATGCCAAGCCTTGCAGGCAGCTTGGCCTTTAGTTTCCTCTTCCACTTGGAAGCACTGCTCTTCTGTAAAGCCTTCTAAGTTCTTGTACCAGGGTTTGGGGGTGAAAACATTAGCATGGCTCTTAAAAGTGCTTAGCCCAATGGGAAGCTCCTTAGTGTTAGAGAGCATTTGCAGTAGCTGATTTTGTTGTGAGACCGAAGCTTTTGGAATGGGTCTCTGGTTCCTGACACTTCTTTTTTTGGCATGCTTACTATAGAACTCAATGTCTTTAATCATTGCTGGCTCAATGGTTTTGGTTGAAACACCATTCCAGGCACAGGCGACGCTGGTGCATGCAACTTTGTTGTAACCCAGGCGGACACAGGCTTCCAGCTTAAACAGTACTGCCCCAACATGTGAACAGCTTTCACCAAGTCTGAAAAAAAAATAAAAAAATAATCGCAGTTTACTGGCCAAGTACATGATTCACACATATTTAGTTTGGTGCTTATTCACACAAATGAGACAGAGCAGAAGAACGACAGTGTTACAAGGAGCATACATTTGTTTTGTTTCTATAAGTTCAGTCTTACCCTGCCATGCAGTCACAATGGGCTGCCAGGATATTTCCATCACTTTTGACAGCAACCCAAGTGTTGTGAGGCTTCTCTGTGACCCTATAGGATGGCTTAACTTGGGTCTTAAAAATGGTATTGTCAGATTCTTCAGGTTTAAAATGATGGATTGTCTGCACCCATCCATCTATATAAAATTTGTGCGCTTCTAATGATTTGAAGTTTTTCATTTTGCTTACCGTGTAAATTCCTATAAAAGAAACAACACCATCATTTAAAAAATGTTTGATACTCTTCACTGTACAAACAGGCTAAACATTATTGAACAATATTATCTCAATAAAAATGTATTGACATAAGCTTGATTAGAAAGAAAGCAAGACAATAGCTGCCTGAAGCATACAGTTTAAGTTATGTAAGCTTCCCACAATTCCAATATTCTACACTATATCATGATCATCGTGTTATATTAGATAACTGCTGGGCTGTCTTTAGTGTATGTCTGTTATCATCTACCCCAGGCTACCTGTCAAGGATGGGCAGTATTTCAGAAACATGTATGTAAAATATGTATTTAAATACAAAATACTATTTTGTATTTTAAACCCTTTGGAAAAAAACAAATGTAATTTGTATTTAAACATTTTTCACACAGTAGGCTACCCCTATTATGTATTTGTATTTAAATACATTTTCCCACACAGTATTTTGTATTTTTATTTTAAATACATTTCCATGTATTTATGCCCATCTCTGCCTAACATCATCATCCATATCTTCAGTAGCAGTTTTAACATTATGTCACTGGCCACACTGTTTTAATGGATCCAGTTATCCAGCCGCTAAACACTTCCACAATAAACTCCACGAAGGTGCAATTTATGAAGTTTAATCATGAAAAGTGTGAAACTACAAAGAGAAAAATACACAAACATGAATTTCACAAAATAGATAGATCATTAAATAAATGAGCATTCTCAAGCACACAAGGCAAAGAACCAACAACAATACAGTTGAATCAACAGCATAGATTAATACTTTGCAAACTTGAGTAGAAAAAAAATGTAACAAACATGCTGAATTAAGTGCTACATTACATAACACAACAATAAAGAACTAAATGCTCACTTAACAAAATCAAACAGTCACTTACAGATATTGCATTTCAAAGGGCTTTGATAAGCAAGATGAAGATGGATGTCTGCAACCACATGGAGTACCTTGCACAACTAAACCACTGAAGGAATATGGCCTACTTCCTCTTTAAAACAGGAAACCATTGGAAAACTAAGGAAAACCCCAAAATAAGTATCAAAATAAAAGTCCTTGTTGAAACCGAAGTTTAAAGTCCAGCACACTCCCCGCCTGGGGTATGTAAAGACCTCACTTTGGGTTTTTTTTGTACTCCAATATCTTAGGGGGAGTAAAGCAGAACCACTTCTGATATAGGGCGAATAAAGTTTTTCTGCATGCCTTCTCTGATAAATTTCAGCTCCACTTTCCTCACAAGACTATCTTTACTAGGTAGTGTTTTTGCAATGATAGCCATAGGCCACTGATTTCTCTCTGCTTGGCCATCTTTCATCAACACAATGTCTCCTTCCTTGAGACAAGACTTCTTGTCTTGCCACTTCTGCCTACTCTGTCGAGTGGTAAGATACTCACGGCGCCATCTTGTCCAAAATGTTTCTGCAAGATTTTGAACTTTTTTCCACTCAGCTTTGAAAAGATCTTTATCTGTAAACTCACCAAGAGGCGGAGGGATCGAACAGGTTTTCTGGGTCAACAGAATAGCAGGGGTGAGTATTAAAGGAACTTCAGAATCTGAAGATACTGGCACAAGAGGGTGTGCATTAATGATAGCAGAAACTTCAGCCATGAGGGTTACAAGAACGTCGTGTGTGAGATGCAGGGACTTTCTTTCAAGCAACATACAGTCAAGAATACGTCGGGCTATACCCACCATCCTTTCCCAAGCACCTCCCATATGTGACGCATGGGGAGGGTTGAATATCCATGTACAAGCATGTTGTTGTAGATACCTCTGAAGATCAGAGCCTGAAGTTTCCTTATTCATCTTGAGCTCCTGCACTGCTCCAATAAAGTTTGTGCCACAATCAGAGCGTATCTGCTTAGCAGGTCCCCTTATTGCAAAAAAACGTCTCAGAGCATTAATGAATCCGCTTGAGCTCAATGTCTCTACAACTTCAATGTGCACTGCTCTTGTGCACATACAAGAGAAAATGACTGCCCATCTTTTGGAATTGGAGCAGCCTCCTCTGGTGCGGCGAGAAACAACCTGCCATGGTCCAAAAACAGACTCCTACATATGTGAAAGGTGGAGCCACTTGAAGTCTTTCTGCGGGCAAATCTGCCATCTGTTGGAGCTCTGTAGGACGACGAAGCTTTCTACATGTCACACACTTGTTAAGTAGACTTCCAATGCATCTTTTGGCACTCATCAGCCAATACCCTGCTGCTCGTATTGCTCCCTCAGTAAAATGCCTTCCTTGATGCTTGACTGCTTGATGGTAGTGTCGAACAAGCAAAGTTGCTACGTGATGTTTCCCAGGAATGATCACAGGATTGCACTCTTCCTTCTCAAGACCTGCCTGAGCAATACGGCCTCCAACACGCAGAATACCTTTGTCATCCAGAATAGGATGAAGTTTCCGTATACTACTTTTAGGTGAGAGATTGCATCCTGCTTTTATATCACTTAGCTCTTCTGGATAGGCTACATTTTGAACGCTCTTTAGGATAACAATCCTGGCTTTTTCCAACTCTTCATTTGTAGGCCTGTTACTACAGAGATGCCATCCACTACATCTTGGCTCCTTTGTTGAATGGGAGAATGACTTGGAGATGTGGCTTAAACGAGCGATCGTTCTGATTAGCTTACTCAAGCTGGAGAAGCGTTCAAAACGCTCAGGAGTCAGGAACTGATTAGACACTGCAGTTAGACATGAAATCACTTGTGGTCGGATTTCTGGATCTACTTCAAGATCAACAAGGTCATAATCCTCTTGAAGCAAGAGGGAGATTTAAGATTGGATTGGCGTTTAAGATTGGAGATTTCAAAAGGAAATCTGGCCCTGTAAGCCAAGTTGTACTACTGAGACAATCAGCTGATACAGATCTAGACCCATGGTCTGCAGGATTGACATCTGATGGAACATAGTTCCATTGGCTAGGAGTAGATGACTGAAGAATTCGTTGGATTCTGTTGTTCACATACACATAAAAGCGTTTTGTTCGATTATGAATATACCCAAGAACAACCTTACTATCTGTGTAGAACTGGATACTATTGAACTGCAAGTCTATTTCTTCTACAACCATGTCTGCGATCTCAACTGCTAGAACTGCTGCCCAGAGTTCTAATCTCGGAACAGTCAGATCTGGCTGTGGTGCCAGCTTTGTCTTTCCAAACTCAAAGCCAGTATCTGCTTGGCCATTTCGAGATGTGGATCGCAGATAAGCTACAGCTGCAACAGCTTTCACGGATGCATCTGCAAATATACACAATTCCCTTGTCTGAACCTCAGAAGTAGGAAAAGATGAGTAAGTTCGTGGTATCTTTAGATCTTGCAAACTTTGTAAGGAGTTCCTCCATCTGATCCATTCTGGCTTTATGTCATCTGGTAATGGAGAATCCCAGTCTTCAGCCTGAATTGAGAGTTCCCGAAGCAACAGCCTGCCTTTGATGGTAACAGGAGCAATGAAACCACATGGATCATATAAGCTGTTTACGGTTGACAGTACACCTCGCCTTGTGAATGGCTTCTTATCGTCAATAGCTTGGAAAGTAAATGTATCTGATGCTAAGTTCCATGACACTCCTAGGCTACGCTGGACTGGAGTATCTTCAAAGAAGAGGTCAACATCTTTGATATCCACAGCCCGATCTTCAGGGTGAAATGCCTCAATCACCGCAGGTCGATTAGAGATTATTTTATGTAGCCTAAGGTTTGCTACTGCAAGCATGTCTTGAGTTTGCTTCAGAGCACTAATTGCTGTGGTTTCATTGGGGAAGGATTTCAGAGCATCATCAACATAGAAATTATGTTCAACGAACTCTTTAACTTCACTGTCAAAGTTCTTTTCTTCCTCTTTGGCCGCTCTATGCAAACCATATATGGCAACAGCAGGAGAGGGACGATTGCCGAACACATGTACACACATTCTGTATTCCACTATTTCTTTACCAAGGTCATTGTCTTGATACCAGAGAAAGCGCAGGAAATCTCTGTGATCCTTTCTGACTAAAAAACAGTGGAACATATGCTGAATGTCAGCGGTAATTGCCACCGGCTCCTTATGAAATCTTAGCAACACTCCCAGGAGGGTATTGTTGAGATCTGGCCCCTTAAGTAGGATATCATTCAATGAGACTCCATTATAAGGTGCACTGGAGTCGAAGACCACACGGATCTTGTTTGTCTTCTTCGGATGATAAACACCAAACAAAGGCAGATACCAGCACTCTTGGTCTTTCCTGAGTGGGGGAGCAATTTCTGCATGTCCGTTAGAGAACATGTTGTCCATAAACTCAAGAAAGTGAGCTTTCATCTGAGGACGTTTGTCCAAAGTATGACGAAGTGAGGATAGACGGTTGTAAGCATACTCTCTGTTATTTGGAAGCCTTCTTCTGGGAACTTGAAATGGCAAAGGAGCCACCCAGCCATTGGATTCATCCTGATAGAACTCTGTCCATTAAGCGTAGAAACCTGTCATCGTCCGCTGACAGTGCAAGCTTGTGATCTCTGGATGTACAAACAAAGATTGTTTGACCTAGCTTCTCGCTTGCACATGTTGCTAAAGCACTGACACCTTTTGATGCAAGATGATCTTGAAACTGAAGCTTGGTGCCATACTGCTCTTTTATATGGAACTGACTTTCACAGGGCCAGAAGAAGCTGGGGCGGCCACTTTCAAGTATGGAGGTCTTAAAAACATCAACATGAGCAGGTCGATGAGCACCTCCAAGACACACGTCTCCAATAACTACCCATCCAAGATCTAACTTTTGAGCAAATGGAGCGTTGTGTGGACCATTAATCTGTTGACGGACTTTGTGGCCCCTAATAAGGTCCCTACCAAAGAGGAGGAGGATGTTAGCATCTGGATCTAGGGCTGGTATTTCATCAGCAATATCCCTGAGGTGACTGAAATGACGTGCTGCATCTGGGGTAGGAATTTCAGAACGAATGTTAGGAATCTGATTGCACTCTAGCAGTGTAGGAAGATGAAGGCTTACACTCTTATCCAATGATTCCACAATGTAGCCACTTGCTCTCCTTCCTGTTGTCTCTTTTAATCCAGCACATGTCTTGAGTGAATATGGAAAAGAAGATCCTTCGATTTGAAACTCTTCAAAGAA
The DNA here is from genome assembly GCF_964197995.2 of Scardinius erythrophthalmus. Classification (NCBI taxonomy): domain Eukaryota; kingdom Metazoa; phylum Chordata; class Actinopteri; order Cypriniformes; family Leuciscidae; genus Scardinius; species Scardinius erythrophthalmus. The sequence goes on from NC_138230.1 coordinate 13,756,931, forward strand.
TTCTGTTCTTGCCAATGAGCGGTTGCTCTGTTCATCCAGAATTGCATACATTCTTCTGGATTCTGATTTGTTACCCACAGGATAGATATTAACCAAACAAATCTTGGAACATGCTCTAGCACTCATTCCAGCTCCACACACTTCAGTACACTTTGATGTTACCTCTTGATTGATTAATTCACTTTCCTCCCCGCCATCTTCTAAGACAGGAGAGACGGTTTTCCTCCAGGGTGCTGGACCAGGATGTAAAGCGGACACATGACGATCACTATCACACTCAGTGCAGTGGATTTCAGCTTTGCAGTTTTTTGCCATATGTTCTATAGAAGAGCAGCACCTGAAGCATACTGAATGTTCTTTAAGAAACTGTTTGCGATCTTCAAGACTTTTCGCTCTAAAGCCTCTGCATCTTTTTAATGGATGTGGCTTGTCATGGATGAGACAATATCGTTGAGGATCAACAGTCCATATCCTGTCCGTAGCATTTCTTGTTTCAGACATGTTGACTTGGGTTTTATGAACAGCTATAGAAGCTTGCCTGAATTTATCTGATCTTTCTCGATTTTCTGGCGCCGAAGGAAAAATGGCAAAGCTGGGATCCGTTCTTGTTTTAGCTTCTGAACGAATAAAGTCAGCAAACACAGAAAATGGTGGGAAGGCCACAGAATGTTCTCTCTTGTACTTCGATCCATACGATATCCATTTTTCTTGGATATTATAAGGGAGTTTTCCTGCAATCGGGCTCACTCCATGAGCGGTGTCAAGGTAAGACAAACCAGGAAGATAGCCATCCAGCTTGGCTGCCTCCAGCTCTGCAAGCAGGTCTCCAAGATCACGCAGCCTGTACAGATATTTACCTGATATCTTAGGGAAGCTTTCCAATTTAGAAAAGAGAGCTCTTTCAATAGCCTCTGATGAACCATACATTTCCTCTAGCCTCTCCCAAGCCATTTGTAGACCTTCAAAAGGGTGCCTAATATTAACTGATTTTAGTCTTCGTACCTGTTCAGATGATTCTCTTCCGAGATATTTGATGAGCAAATCCATCTCTTCCTCTGGCTTAAGGTCAAGGTCTGCAATAGTACTTTTGAAAGATGATCGCCAAGCCCAATAATTTACAGGTTTATCATCAAAAGAATTCAGTCCAGAAGTTACCAACTGACTGCGTGCAATGAATTTGGCCAGGCTGTAAGTGTCTGACATATGCTCAGGACTACGTTGTAAGTTACGGCTAGAAGCTTGGTCTCTTGCATATTCTGCAGTGCGTTGGAGGCTGATCTCTTTGGAAAACTCTGATGCTGATACGTGGTCTACTTCCGTGAAGGCTGCTGCTAAAATTTCTGCTTCTGCTATGGCCGCATCTCATTCTTTCTCTTCCTGCAGTGCCTCTAGTGTTGCTTGAAGTCGGGCTTGTTCCACTTTAATCTCAATTTCTTTCTTTGCATGAGCCGCTCTTGCCTTGGCTGCCTCTGCCCTCGCACGAGCTTTCGTGACGGCTAAACTGGCCGTTGAACTTCTTGATGAGGTGGAAGCTTGAGAATTTGAGCAAGCATCATCACTTTCTTTGTGCATGCGATGGCGCAGTGATGATTTAGATTTACTTGAAGACATGATCTTTGTGCAGGCTAACAAACAGAGATATTCCTTTATCTCTCTGATAGATGCAGTTGTTAGACAGGCATCCCCTCCATCTTTCCAATTTGCTGCTTATCTTTTCACTGTCACTGGCCTCACTGTTTTAATGGATCCAGTTATCCAGCCGCTAAACACTTCCACAATAAACTCCACGAAGGTGCAATTTATGAAGTTTAATCATGAAAAGTGTGAAACTACAAAGAGAAAAATACACAAACATGAATTTCACAAAATAGATAGATCATTAAATAAATGAGCATTCTCAAGCACACAAGGCAAAGAACCAACAACAATACAGTTGAATCAACAGCATAGATTAATACTTTGCAAACTTGAGTAGAAAAAAATGTAACAAACATGCTGAATTAAGTGCTACATTACATAACACAACAATAAAGAACTAAATGCTCACTTAACAAAATCAAACAGTCACTTACAGATATTGCATTTCAAAGGGCTTTGATAAGCAAGATGAAGATGGATGTCTGCAACCACATGGAGTACCTTGCACAACTAAACCACTGAAGGAATATGGCCTACTTCCTCTTTAAAACAGGAAACCATTGGAAAACTAAGGAAAACCCCAAAATAAGTATCAAAATAAAAGTCCTTGTTGAAACCGAAGTTTAAAGTCCAGCACACATTAAGTGACATGGCATCTGACGCACAGAAGCCAATGGCACATGTCACTATGCGTATTGGCACATCCGGTGGCACATCCGGTTTTCATTGGCATGTGCCAGTGGATAGTGGCATGTGTCACTGACATTATTGGCATGTGCCAGTGGTGGATAGTGGCATGTGTCACTGCACTGACATCGCAACACACTGACACTGACATGACACCTGACTGACACGAGTCGCGGAACATGTCACCGTGTTGCGACACCTCCAGTAGTGACTAAAAGATTAATCAAACACCTATAGCCTACTGACGTAATTGTGGCACAAAATCCTAAATAAATAGTCTAATTTTGTGATTTTTAAAATATCAATTAAATGAATTAAAGTGCATTAATATTTTTTCAAACGTGTTATTTGTGTCACGTCTTTATTTGATTGGTATGTGCCACTGAATGTTTTGTAATACCAGAGCTACTTTATGATGTTTATCTCGCAAAGTCACAAACTGCCCATTCTAGGAAAGACACGAAAAAAATCTATCATGGGTCACTACGAATAACGCATTAACAGTCGCGTCCGTTACTGTAAACCTTTATTTTTGCGTGATGCTGCACAGACGCACGCCAGTAGGTGTCAGTACAAGTGAGTGTAACATTGGCCAGCGCATCTGTGGCTTTAGGCTAATATTTCAAAAATAATTGTATCGAATTATGTATGTAGGCTACACTTTAACTTAGCGATGTTATAAATCATATTTTTTGACAGCATAAAGCAAATTGTTATGCAAGTGGCATATGACGCAATCCATTGGCACATATCACGTTTTAGTGACACATGCCAATATCCACTGGTGGTACATGCCAGTTGGCCTGTGTCACTAAAACTGACATGTCTCTTTATCTTGTGGCACCTCCAGTAGTGACACCTGCAGCTGTCTGCCAGAGTATAATGTAGATTATGTAACAAATGCACATAGTTAATTTGTACAACAAAAAAAATATTTTATTTATTGAATAATTCCATAAAATTAAGGTAGGTCCTGTTTGTTGAATTTTTAAAATGCACTGAGCACTTTTTTGCACTTGTATAAAAATAAAGGTTTACAGTAACGGACGCGACTGTATTCGTAGTGACCCATGATAGATTTATTTCGTGTCTTTCCTAGAATGGGCAGTTTGTGACTTTGCGAGATAAACATCATAAAGTAGCTCTGGTATTACAAAACATTCAGTGGCACATACCAATCAAATAAAGACGTGACACAAATAACACGTTTGAAAAAATATTAATGCACTTTAATTTGTGTAATTGATATTTTAAAAATCACAAAATTAGACTATTTATTTAGGATTTTGTGCCACAATTACGTCAGTAGGCTATAGGTGTTTGATTAATCTTTTAGTCACTACTGGAGGTGTCACAACACGGTGACATGTTCCGCGACTCGGTGTCAGTCAGGTGTCATGTCAGTGTCAGTGTGTTGTGATGTCAGTGCAGTGACACATGCCACTATCCACCACTGGCACATGCCAATAATGTCAGTGACACATGCCACTATCCACTGACACATGCCAATGAAGACCGGATGTGCCAATACGCATAGTGACATGTGCCATTGGCTTCTGTGCGTCAGATGCCATGTCACTTAATGTTAATACCGCCTCTCCATATCTTGCTGTTATGGAAATATCATGAATTACGGATGATGCTATCGAAAGCTAAATCAGGCTAGTTGTATGGCTGGACAGAAAAGTGCACTCAGTTCTAAATATAAAGACATAATATATACATTTTAAGATGTTTACTTCTTAAAACCTAAGTAAAATCATTCACTCGCTACCTGGTGACTCGATTAGGTACGAGTAAATGTCCGGGTAAGACACTTCTGGCCACTGGGTGGGGTTGTTAGACCAATTTGACGCGGGTAGAATGAAGGGACATGTTTTTAAGTTGCTCAAATTAAGCTTATAAATGTAGCGTTCACGCTCTATGGAAGGCAGGGTGGACATATAATTACTCGACATATTTTATCTAAGTGATTTCTAAAGTTATACACGTCTGCCGGCTGTGTGCGAACGTTGTTTTGTGCCGCTATTTTGTATTTAAGTCTATGGAAAATCTTGTTTGTTTTCCCCTAAAAAGGGGCGGTAACGAAATTGACAGTTAAGTTCCCGGATGTGCCGGTTGTATGTATATTAGGCAGCGATCACACGCGACACGCGAGGCACACAGCATTACATTAACACAGAACGAGCAGTGCGCTGCGTTTGTTACTGTATGTTGCTAGGCAACCACTGAAACCGCTGTCCTATCAGTCAAGTAACCGTCAAATCAGCCTTTTATTAACTTTATTTACTTTCTGTTAACATTGTGGTAGTTACGGTTCGTGAAGTCGTTAAGCTCCTGGTAACCCGCGAGAGCACCACAAGTTTATTATCTTCCATCATCGCACTCTCCGGGCCGGGCGTTCAAGCAACTGTAGCTTTTCATCACTAAAAAGGAAGGCTCGCGAGGCGCATAATTAGCTAACTTAGCGCGCAGAGCGCTCGCTGGAAACCAATTGAAAATGGATGCCTCTCACTGCAAAAAACACGTCAGGTGTGATCGGACCCATTCACTTCACTTTTGCTATTTAACCAGAGCGAATCATGAGACAAGTGTGCGTGTGGTGTTTGTTTGGAGAGAAGTGAAAGTGACAGTTCGGCTAATATCGATACTTCGGGAAATTAGTATTGGTACCGTTCAGAAATTTCAGTATTGATATTTATCGAAATATCGATATTTTTGACAACACTACATCCAACAACCGAACATTTTAACTTACCCTCTCGTAACTTCTGCATCCTTTAGCTTGGACTACAAAATTGCAGCGAGAAATAAAAATGGCGGATTGCTCGAAGTGTTGGGCCGGAAGTCAATGTCCTTTGGCAGTTCCACTGCAAATACTGTGACGTATAATGGTGCCTTCACGTGCTATGGTAATTATGGTAAATACCAAAATCCGACATGGAAAATGCACATGAACACCCCCTCATGTGGTATTTTCCACTGGGCAACTCGTAGAATATTTTGATGCACGAGTTGCCGAGATGAGATAACCTTTGACCTTTTCAAAATGGCGGATAGCAACGCAAGAGTCGTGAATACTGTTAGCGGATAGTTTTTGTAGCCTATACAATGTTGTGTCATTAACGATTGTAATATAATGCGTTAACACTCAATTTTCAACTTCGCCGCAATTTCCTTGGTTCATATGTAATCATTTTATGTCATGTTTTATTTTTTTAAATTATTAATTATGTTTTAATCATCAGAAAGCACCACATTTACGTTTTTTTTTTTTTGTAAAGATAAAAAAGATACTCTACTGACACAGACCTTGCGGGTACTACATTACGACAACAAAAGCACTTGAACACAACACACTGGTAAATACCAGTTCACAAGTGGAAAATATCATCTTTTCCATAGCACGTGAAGGCAGCATTAGTTCAAAAAACGTCATAGATAACAGAAAAATCTGAACCGGTTGAAAAATATGACCAAAACAGAATATAAAGATATCAACGAAGCACCTGAAGAGAATAATTTCAACTTTTCTGTACTTCTAAACACTCCAAATATACAACAAAATGCATTTAAGGGCTAAAAAAGTGGATTTAGCATGATATGTCCCCTTTAATGTGACCTTTTAATGGTTATATGTGTGTTTACCGATGTAATGTCAGGGTGTTTGCAGGCAGACAGACGAAGACAGATAAATAAACTTCAATGAAATTTAATAGCAAGAATATTCAAAAACAGGCAGTGTTAGCAAACAACTAAACATGATCATGACAAAGAGTAAAGACAGGGTAACAACTATATAGCGAGCTAAACAAGTTAATAAATAGAACAAAGCTGGAACAAATGAACAAATAATGACGTGACCATGGTAACTAAAGAGTGGCGGGAAATCAAACTAAGGAAGGCATGAACTGAAGAAATACAAACTAAAAGTCCTTGAACTGAATAAAACTGAACATAGTGGTGACAAATGTGTCGGACAAGTGCTATTAATGTTTTTCTTTTTTCAGTGTGTTCCTGACTGTGTATATAACAGGTACTTTTGATAAACAAAACAATGGGTTCCACTTTATTTCGATAGTCCACTTTAGACATTCTACTAACTATAAGCAACTTCGCAATTACTTGTCAACTAACTCTTATTAGAGTATAGGTAAAGGTAGACGTTGGTTAGTGTTATGTATTAGGGTTAGTAGAATAAGTTGACTTGTAGTTGCCAAGTTACTTATAGTCAGTAGAATACCTTTTGGGGGATCATCACAAAATAGTGCAAGCATATATTAAGCAGACAGTCTACTAATACTCTAATGGCAGTTAGTTGACATGTAGTTGCAAATTTACTTATAGTTAGTATAATGTCTAAAGTGGACTATCGAAATAAAGTGTTACCAAACAACGTATAATCAGTGTTGGGAAGAACTTTGGAAATAGGTTACAGATTACAAGTTACCTTAAAATGTAATAAGTAATGTAACTACGAATTCTGATGATCCCCTTAGATCAGATAACAATTTAAGCTGTCAAGATGTTACAACATGCCCCTCATATGTTAAATGGGGCATGTTGTCACATTTCACTTCCATTCTTTCAGGGTAAATACAGAAAAATTAAACACTGTAATAATGAAACAAAATTACATTAATGTTCTTGTGAAATTAATGTGGAACAAAATTAATACTTTAAACCCCATGTGGATTTACACAAACTGAGAAAGTCAAAAAGTGGTATGTTGTGCGTGGCTGTTCCCTACATCATTTAATATTTTATTTTTTTTGCACTGGGACACTGACCATAAAATACACTTAAAAACACAGTATTCGATGATCATAAATATTGATCAATTTATTTGTGCGCTGCAATCCAAATCATCAGAATTCATGCTCAAATGTTAATTGCTTCATCACCAATTGCAGAATATCACGAGGAGCTCTAGAAACATGTAGACAATGTAAATTGACAACAATGGGACAACAAATTTCCTTCCTGCCGGTATTTTTTTTTTCCAGAAATAGAATTTTTCTCCTCAGCACACTTACTTAGAAATGAAAGTAAAAGTGTGTCATGTGCAGGAAATGTCGATATAACGAAACAATTATCAAACATTAGTGAATCAAATCTGCTCAACTTAACAGCTGAATCGACAACAGTCTCCTGTCCCACAGACTCTATCTGGAGATATATGGTAAGTTTTCCTTCAAATTATGATGCTTAAATTGGATTAAAATTAATATATATATACTGACTATATAATGTTAAACAAAAATAGGGGTGAGTGGGGCACTACCTAACGCTGGGCTAGTTGTAACACGCGGTTCGAAACTTTCCACACATGCCAGCATGGCAAAACTTAGTGCATTTACTAGTTGCCCATATAAACACTATATAGAGGAAAAAAATTGCGCCAACATTAAAATCTTTGGAAGATATTACTGAACATTTAACCATAGCAAAAGTACATTTCTTAATCTTAATTTTTCATCTCTGTTTTTTGTGTTTATTTAAAATATACAAATATGATATTATTTTAAACGTATATCTGTTATTTAAAGGTTGAGATAGTTCTTTACTGCTGATTTAACCAGCAGAAGACACTATCCGGGTTTAAATCCTATTTGCGCAGATGGGGCACGTTGTAACACTGAACTACAATATGACCCTATTAGAAGAACTATGCTATTCTATTCTATACTTGTATAAATAATATTGAGAAACCATGAGAAAAGGGTGAATAAAGACAGAATCAATGTTCAGAAATTATTAATCATTATTATTATTATTATTATTATTATTATTATTATTATGTTTTGAACTATGCTGCCTAGCTGTGTTTTGTGGTGTGTTTGTTAAACTCAAATTACATTATTTTTAATTATTAAAAAATGCCATTATTTTAAACAAAAAATGTAATTCTATTTTGACAAAATATTTTATTTTGTCTTGTATATTTTTTTTTGATTAGATCAGATCACATGTAAGCAGTCATATGGACATGTTACAATGTGCCTCTCACGTGTTACAACATGCCAACGCTATCTCACGACCAATTCGTACGAATTCGTACGAATGATAAAAAGTTGGCTAATTCGTACTAATTCGTACGACCTAGCTCGTACGAATTTGTACGATTTGTCTAAACCCACGTGATGGGTAGGTTTAGGGGCGGGGTCAGGGGTAGGTCATTCGTATGAATTCACACGAATTGGACAATTCGTAAAATATGTACGATTTTGCAAAAATCGTACTAATTCGTACGAGTCAGGTCGTATGAATTCGTACGAATAAGCCACCTCGTAGAATTTGTACGTTTTCCCGTGAGATCGGGCTCAACATGCCCCACCTATGGGGCATGTTGTCACATTTCACTTCCATTCTTTCAGGGTAAAATCAAGAAAAAAAAAAAAAAAAAAAAAAAACATACACTGTATGTTTATAAGCAACTGAAAAAAGCACAAATGTCAGAGCATGTCAGAACACCCCCAGGGCCCAGAAAACCGCTCAGACTCCAGAGGGTTAATGAAACAAAACCACAGTTGTATACATGTGTGAAATCAATGTGGGAAAAAATAAATACTCTGAACCCCAAGTGAATTTATACATGCTGAGAAAGTCAAAAAGTGTTTTTGGCTGTGCCCCGCTCTCCCCATCACTTTAATGTCTAAAATAACATTTCTTTAATTGTTTAACAATTACATCATGTAATATTTATTTTGGATTGCTGTGGGACAATGACCAGAAAATACACCAAAAACACAACATAAAATGATCATAAATATTTATGTTATTTGTGAGCTGTAATCTGAGGATGTGGTCTTGTAGCTGGCTTCCGCTTGCTTATGCTCTCTCTCCCCAAAAGATCTTCCACCCATGAAAGCTCTAAAGGCCCCCTTTTATAATCACTATTGAAACACATTATCTCTACATTTATGCACGTGTTGCTTCTACTTGCGTTAACAGTTAAATTATTTGCCGTATTTACTTGCGTCAATACATTTCTTTGCATTTGCATTTCAATATCCATCATGGCACCATTTCAATGTACTTTATATGAATATCAACAGATTCTATATGTTTCTGAGCTTGTATTAATAAGACAAGCTGTTTTATTAATATTTCAAAGCCTGCTTGGATGGTATAAATCACGTTTTACAGAGCAGCAAAAATGTTTGAATTTTCTAACATTAGAAAGAAATACTATTACATAAAAACACTGAGACTGGATCAGTTTTGAAAACAGTGTTTGGCAACTGTTACTAACAGAGGTGGGAATGTCTGTGTGTGGTTACCCAAAACAACTATATACCACATACTCTAGCAACAGCCCATCAACTGCATAGCAAGAGCCTAGCAACCAGCCCAAATAACCTTGAAACCATCTAAAATCTTGCGAACATCTATATATTCTGGTCTAACGGACCACACTATTTACGTCTTTGAAACAAGACTATAAGTTTGTTTTAAGACAAGCTCGTATAAATTTGTCTTTCAAACTTTTCAGTCTAGTTATTACAGTTTTTCTTGATTGCTATTAAACACACAATTCATGAAACAATTCACTGTTTTCTCACAACTATAAGCACAATCTCAAAACGATACACCAACTTGCACAAACCTCAAACTTCCAGGTCAAAATAAAATATTCTAGTCAAAAACATTCTCTTCTGTCAAAATCAAATTTTGGCCTCAAATGACACAGAAAATTTAAATACACAGACTACTCCACTGTGAACACTGAACACTGGTGAGGTCAATTCATAATAGAGTAACAAAAACATCTTATTGAGATTCAGGAATTATTTTGCAGGTACAGTAAAAATACACCAATGAACTTTTGGAGAAAAAAAAAAGAATTACACTACTGTAAAGAGATCTTGCAGTAGGCCTAGATGAAAAGCACTAGAAAAGAAAAGTTCAAATACCAAATAATTTTCATATGAACTTATGCACCACAATACAGTACAGTAAAACAAAAAGAAAATTCAGCATCCTCTAAACATTTGGCCATTTTTTGTTTGGTATTCTGACACAAGACTATATCCCTAGGCACTAGGCAGTCATTTCTCAGTTCTGCAAAAATACAGTAGGCTACACATACAAATGGCTGCAAATAAAGTAGACAAATACAAGTTTGAGGGTGAACAACATGTGCTATAGTTTACTGTACATAGAATAGTGAAATTTCCCTCATCTAAAGTACTGGTGTGATTATACTGTAGGCTGTGCAAGTATAAAAAAACCCTTGAGATGATTCTTTCAGCTCTCTCTCTCTCTCCAGTGTTAGAATGCAGAGATTCTGAGAATTCCAAAGAAATGTGTCTTTGTTTTGAGAACAACTGAATGAATGGTTTGGGAAATTGGGCCAACTGAATCAGTTATAATGTGTTAGCAATCGAGAAAAACTGCAATACGATTAGATCCTTACATAACTCTGCCTTAGTTTCTTTGATCGGATTGGTCGGATGGAAAAAAGGCCTAAGTCCATGATGAAAAAACAGAATAAGACTTTTTTTTTTAATTTATAAAAGTTCAGTTCATGACATTTTTTGATTTCCTCAAAGAGAAAGACTTAAAAGGTTAGTTCATCCAAAAATAAAATTTCTGTCATGACTCAACCTCATGTTGATCCTAAACCCGTAAGACCTTCATTCATCTTCCTAACACAAATATGATATAATTAAATATAAAAAGATATTTTTGATGAAATCCAAGAGCTTTCTGACCTCGACAGCAACATCATAACCACTTTCAAAGCCCAGAAAGGTAGTAAAGACATCGTTAAAATAGTCCATGTGTCTACAGTAGTTCAACCTTAATGTTATGAAGCGACAACAAATTTCTGCGCAAAAAAAATAAATAAAAAATAAATAAATAAATAAATAAATAAATAAATAAACTCTATTCAACAATTTCTTCTCTGTCTGTCTCTGACGCGGTTCACGTTGTAAACACAGCGCAGCACTTCTGGGTTATATGTCAGAACACCGGCTCAGAAATTGGCAGGATCCTGCATTAACATAACACGCATGTGTTCTGGTGCTCATTTGAACAGTGTGGAGACTGACAGGGAAGAGAAGAAAATGTTAAAGTAAAGTTATTATTTGGGTTTTTTTGCACACAAAAAGTATTCATATCTCTTCATAACAAGGTTGAAGCACTGTAGTCACATGGACTATTTTAATTTCTATACTACCTTTCTGGGCCTTGAAAGTAAGGCTGAAACGATTAGTCGACATTATCAGCAACATCAATGATAAATATTTGTTGACAGATATTTTTGTTGTTGAATAGTCGTTTGATCTCATATGACCTAATGTAAGGGCCTGCATTAACACAGTTTGACCAGTGTGGCGCTGTAGCACAAGACTGTAATTCAGCCCTCTAGATGCAATTAAAGATCGGTCAGAAAGCTCATCATTTCATGTTTTGTCTGTAAAGCCGGCTTAATTTCTTTAATTTCATTTCTGTGATTTGACATGACACTCCACCTCCTTAGCCAAACCCAACAACACTGTTCCAAATTATTATACTGAGTAACTTTATAACCATTTAAATAGGTGTTACAAGTGTTAAGTCAATGAGAAGTAGAGGATGAGTATTAATTGCGACCTATATACAGGCTGTCAGCTGACTCATTTTTTTTAAATCGCTGGGAGCCTGGTGACACCAATAAATAAATGACAGAAAAGAAACATCTGGAGTTATTATACTTGACTAAATAACTGACGATAAATTTGATGGATTGATTGGATTGAAGTGTCTGTAATTGTTGTTAATAAATTATTAAAAATGGGCATCTACTACACAGTTTATTTAAAAGTAATAAATTGTGGCTTAAAAATATAAATGTTAATAAATGCTATAATTACCAGTTTGAAAATTTGCGCACCTACACGCAAACTCTGACCCATGCGTACGAACATTTTGGAGACGGAGCAGTTTGGCGACACTGTGTATTATACAGTATCTATCTATGCAATAGTCTATTCAGCATTTTATTTTAACAGTTTTAAATTTCAGTTACTGTGCGCGTGAAGAACAAATAGTGCTCTGACTTTACTCCAGTGTTGTGATCTAACAGACACCCGGTAGAAAGTAACATGATTAAGGTGTAGCCTACTGACTAAGTCCTAAACGAAGTCTAGTACTGGTTGCTAATACAGCGAATTAAGTTTAGACATGTGCCCGTGCGTCCTCACACAAAACAAACGGAGAGTTCAGTAATGTTACTATTATCTAGCAAATTTATTCTCCTCCATATATCAAAAAGCGGCAATATAACTCATACATGTAACCAAAACAACAAACCGAATTGCTCACCACAAAGGCACAGTCGAAAACTGTTTGCTTCCCAAATCAGCAACACCCGTGTCTGGGTTTCCCATAGACAGTATAAGAAGGGTTTCCTCTAAGTTAAATGACCTACCCGGGCTGATCCAAGATCAGCTGAGCCACAAAGCACATACAGCCCCCCAGTGGCACAGGACAAAATTACATAAAACAATACAAACTGAATATGGCTCATACATAAGGTGTAACCCTTCTCGGTTCGTGTGTTCTTTCATTTCAATAATGACCACGCGAAAACAAATTTGCTGAGCATATTTACTTTAGTGTTTACTGCAATTGAGGAAATCTGGAAAAGACACGAAGAACATCAAACAGACAATAAGTACTGCTGGTCCGGTCATAAAACATCCTTCTCAACAGCTCGCGTGAACTGAGAAGATAAACATTTTTTTTTCCTTGTTACATACAAATATGACTCAGTCTCTTTTTCTTTTATAAATATAGAACAAAAATTGCACAGAAGAAAAGTAATACATCATACCTGGAAAAGACACGAAGAACATCAAACAGACAATAAGTACTGCTGGTCCGGTCATAAAACTGTCAGAAAATAATAAACAAAATAATCAATCAAATATACCAAATGAAATAAAAAGCGGACGCCATTAGCACATGGCGTGCTGCGTGCACAACCACCTATAAGGCATGTAAAACCCTGCTACACTCTAATTTACCATTCTGAACAGGAAATACAGAATAAAGTTCTCTCAAACACATTTCTAGACAAATGCAATTGACTATTTTTTCACTATTGACTATTTACTTCCAACATTTTCTTAACCGATCGACCAGAGACTTTTTCACCTACCATCCTTCTCAACAGCTCGCGTGAACTGAGAAGATGGCTGATTCAACCCATTGTACACCCTTCTTGCCTGTAGATGTCTCCCTCTTTCCAAGATGCATTATTTAAATAACCAATGAACAGGATTAATTGAACAAGAACAAATATTTTATAACTAAAATAAGCATTTTGACACTATTCACACTTAGTTTCTGTTTTTACTTTCTTTACTCTGTTACATTCACCCCCACTGAATGTGGCAAAATGCGATAATCTTAGAAAATAGACGAATAGAGCTTCTCAAAGACAAACAAACCTGGAATTGCCATTATTAGCAGAAAGCTTTTGATCAGTAGAGACTGTTCAATTAAAGAACTGATAAGAAAAAGTGCTGCGCATATCACTCATCCTTAATCATGACCCAAATAACGTGCCGTTAACACATCATACTTGCAATTCTCTTGTTCTTTTTCACGAAAACTGATAGAACACAAAATTCAACATCAATATTTCAAACTAAGAACTGAAATAGACCATTTTCCAAGAGTTTGCTTTCTTGAATGGAACAAAGTCTGTTGATTCATGGAAGAAATAAGACGATTTACTGGTTTCAGTAATCTGCCAAACTTTGATCTACGGCCTGGTAACTCTGTACCATTCACAACACTATCAACAGCGAGATCAGAGTTAGAAACATTTGTCATTTCAGGACTTTCCTGAAGGACCAAAGGGTCCAAAAGAGCATCTTCAGAGACCACACCTTGTGGTGGGAAACTAACAACCTCGGCTGAATCATGAACCTCACATAACCCGTCCATTTGTAGACTATTGTCAGCCACAGAGTCAGCTATGACGGGACATTCACAATTAGTTGTTGATTCATCAGAAGTTACAGAACATTCATCAAAAACACCATCATCAACTAAAAACGCACTCTCATCATCATTAGTCCCTACAGTGTCACACACAGGGAAGAAATTGACACACAGAAGTAGATTCCTGTGTACCACTTTGAGTTGACCAGATACGGGGTGTTTAATCTTGTAAATGTGGGTCTCAGGATCACGATCAACCACGGTATACACCACACTTTCCCACTTGTCTGAAAGTTTGCGTTTGCCGCGCTCACTTTTGTTGGCTAAAAGAACTCTATCACCAACTTCAATATTCACACCCTTATTTCTACGATCGTACACGCGGGCTTGGTGAGACTGTTCTTTAGAAGCATTAGCCTTTGCAACAGCGAGAGCATCCTTCAAGTCCCTGTTCAGAGACTCTATGTACTTGTGGAGAGAGACGTTCAGATCATCCTTCAACACGCTCTTAAAAATGACATCAATCGGCAATCTTGGCGTACGACCAAACATTAGATAGAAGGGAGGAAACCCCGTAGTTTCGTGTGCAGTACAATTGTACAAAAACGTCAGCGTATGAAGCATCTGAGGCCAGTCATGCTTTGGTCGTGGCTCCAGGGCTCTGATCATATTTCCCAGTGTCCGATTAAATCTCTCTGCAGTACCATTCCCCATGGGATGATATGGGGTCGTTTGCGACTTCTTAACCCCAGAGAACTCGAGCAAGTGTCTGATCAGCTCGCTACAGAAATTGGCACCTTGATCAGAATGAATGCGCTCTGGGAAACCATAGTAACAGAAATAGTTATCCCAGAGCTTCTTTGCCACTGACCTAGCAGTCTGGTCTGGACAACGGAAAGCATGGGCAAGCTTGGTAAAATGGTCAGTGACCACTAACACATCAACTGACTTATTTCGTGAATCCTCCGCTGTCCAGAAATCAACGCAGACTAACTCAAGTGGAGCAGAAGTTTTAACACTCTCTAATAGAGCTCGTCCCTCCGGCTCTGGCGTCTTCGCAAGCACACAACGGCTACATATTTTCACATACTCACGAACATCTTGTTCGAGGCCTGTCCAGTAAAAACGCTGGCGGGAAATGTGAAGAGTACGATACTGGCCTTGGTGTCCAGCCTCATCATGACAACCTCTCAATACTTCAGTTTTGAGGGCTGAAGGCACTACATATTGAAACCGCTTGTGACGTGTCAAAGGATCTTTAGAAACACGAAACAGTACACCGTCAACCAAAGATAGCTTGTCCCACTGCTTTAAAAACGCCCGCACAGCACCGGGCTCCCCCATGCGCTCACGTCTCGAGGGCCTGCGTTTACGGTCAACGTAGAACATCACCCTCTGCAAGTGTTCATCCTCAAGTTGTCGGTCTCTTAGGTCTTGGCGAGAATATGAAAGAAGAGCATCAAATCCCACATCTGTTACCTGCTGGACAAATCCAGCCAGAGGAATAGTTCGCACTCTCATTCCTTCTTCCCACGAAAGGTGATTAGAAAAAACAGCAGCCACACCATCACTTGAAAAACTTCCTGGCTCATCTGCATTGAAGTTAATCCCCATCCACTCACAAGCACCCGCTTCCGCACTGCCGACCACTCGCTGACTGGCATTGGACAATCTGAAAACATCCTGGACAGCTGCACAGGTATTGCCCCTTGACTCCGCTATCAGCTTTTCATAGGGCTCCCTGACTATGCGATGACTAACTCGACTGCCAGCAAAAGGTTGCCTGCTCAAAGTGTCAGCTATTGTATTTTTTGACCCAGGAACATATTTGATGTCGAACTCAAAGGCAGCGAGTTTAGCCACCCACCTTTGCTCACAAGCGTCAAGCCTAGGTTTAGTCAAAATATGCGTCAAGGGATTATTATCCGTCCAAGCCGTGAACCGATGCCCTTTTAGCCAGTGACTAAATTTATCACATACGGCCCACTTAAGTGCGAGGAATTCAAGACGATGCGCTGGATATCTGGCTTGTGCTCTGGACAATGACTTACTTGCGAACGCAATGGGTCGAGCCCTGTTTTCACCAGGACTCAGTTGCGAAAGCACAGCGCCCAACCCTTCGGATGAAGCATCGGTAGCAAGAATAAAGGGCCTGGAAAAGTCAGGGTGTGCAAGGACTACATTAGAGAGAAGGGCTTCCTTCAGTGCAGACAAAGCCGCCTCGCAAGCTGGAGACCAATCATCAGAAGTTGGCTTTCTGGACGTAGGAGCCCCTCTGCGCCCCACTCCTCTGGCTTTCTTAACTCCACTAGTCAAAGCAAAAAGTGGACGTGCAAGAGACGAACAATTCTCGATGAAACGTTGGTACCACATAATGAGACCAAGAAAAGACTGAATCTTCTTAACCGATGGGGTGACACCATCAGGACACATTAAATTGGCAGAAGTAATTTCAGCAATTGCTTCGACTTTTCCGGGGTCTGTAGACACGCCTTCCTCTGAAATCAAATGACCAAGAAATTTGACAGAGCGTCTTAGGAAGTGACATTTTTTCGGCGACAATTTCAAATTGTGTTTTTTTAACATTCCGAAAACCATTTCAAGCCTGTGCAGTGCAACCTCTTCACTAGGTGCGAAGACCATTAAATCGTCCAGGTAACACAACAGAGACAAGAAATTTTGGTCACCAAAGATCTTAGTCATCATTCTCATGAAACTTGCAGGCGAGTTACAAAGGCCTTGAGGTAGCCTGTTATATTCGTGCAACCCTAGCGGCGTAGTGAATGCAGTGTACTTTTTATCATCTTCATGTAGTGGGATATTATAAAACCCTGAAGTCAAATCCATTGTACTGAACAATGAATTGCCACCGAGCGCCGCAAGACAATCCTCTTGGTGAGGCAGGGGGTGCGCATCTTTCACGGTACGCGCGTTTAGCCAGCGGAAGTCCGTGCAAATCCGCAAATCACCATTCTTTTTCCAACACAAAACCAAGGGCGATGCGAATTCACTAACAGACTTGCGTATTATACCCCTCTCCTCCATATCATTCAGAGCGACACGCAACTTCTGGTACTGTGAAGGGGGAACTCGCCTAAAAGGTAAGCGAAACGGTCTCTCATCAAACAAATGAATTCTGTGCACAAAGTCCTTGACTTCGCCACAGTCAAGAGAATGTCTGGAAAAAATGGACTCGTATTCAAGCACTAAATCACACAGCTTTTTTTTCCAAAAATCAGAAACTTCACACTTTTCTAAGTCAACAGTCTCCAAACCAAACTTTTGAAGCCTGTAGCCCAGAGTGTCAGATTTATCAGGTTCAGTTGCCGACCGCTGAACGCTTGACTGTAGTGTAGACTTAGACTCTGTTTCACACACATCTTCTAATGCAATACAAGGGTAAACATCAGCTACTTTAGTGTTTCGCCTCAGCGTTACCGGCTTGTCGCTAGGATTGATCAACTTTAGTGGTATCCAACCATCGCCCCAAAGAGGAGAAACAACGCGACCCACTAAAACTTTTCTAGAGGCAGAATGGAGTCTAGACGGTTCCACCATGACAGTACTGCCCGGTTGACCACATGACTTAACGGGTAGTTTGCCCCAAACAAGATGTTCTTGGCCAGGCGAAAGTGTGACTGCATGGTTAAGTTTCACCGTACCGACAACATCTGGAACTGTTTCACCCCTCCATCGATGTACACCAGACAGCATCGACAAAAACTCATCACCCTCCAAATTGGGTCCACTAGGCGTAGAGATCAGTTCCCAATATCTGTCGGAATCCTTCAGTCTGTGGACAAGGTGCTTAATGACGTTTGTCCCTAAAATGAGGTCATCAATTTGTCCTGGAACAACAAGACATGGGACAATAACATCACAACCATAAACATCCAGTTTCAGTTCAAACATACCCTTAGGAAACACTCGTTTGCCACCGCATCCTATTATGATGACATCAGTTTCTTCCTCCCTGACAGTATCCAAGACACCATTTTCCCTCAGCTTAATGACTACTGAATCGCTCAGAGTACAGGCCATAGAGCCGGTGTCTAACATGGCATTAACAGTGAGTGAGTCATTAATAAGTACAGGTGTGTAGAAGAGTGTTTCTGAGTAAGCAATGCGTTGTGTATTCTGAAAGATGACTCTCTGAGAGTCAGGAGAGCTATTCTTAAAAGAGAGAAACAAAGCTTCAAAATCAGTATCCAACTTGAGGGAATTTTCAGAAACACCCACACTCCCCCTCTCCGAGTGCAGGCGACTCAGTTTCCCTGACCGCCAGATGAATCTGAGGCAGAACGTGAATTAGGGAATGTCTTTGTACAGTCACGCTTCGAATGGCCAGCAACATGACATCTGAAACACAAGTGATCATTTCTGCAGTGATCAATTGTAGTGTGAGATGTGTCACCACAAATCTTACAGCCCCTCTGTCCAACTGTAGTCTTTCCTCGCGTTCTACCTGCAGGCACATTCTCAGATTTACTCTCCTCCCTCTTTTTCAAAACGTCAATCAGCTGCGCCAGCATATCGGCCATCCGGTTCAAACTAGACTCGTCCTTTACATCGGGTTTCGATTCGTGAGATCCGCTGGTTCCCTGCTTAAAACACGTTAGCACAGACTCAGGACCAACATTAACACGTTCACAACTGTGCATAGCAATCTGTGCTTTTTGACCGATCACATATTCATTTGTGTTAGCTCTCAATTTACTGTCACGCTGAAAACTGTCTAAGAGCTCCTGAACGTCCTTTGCAGTCCAGTTTTCTAACGGTCGCACTTTAAATGTACGCGCCAAGTCAGTGTCTGGACAATTGCGCACAAACATCATTGCAACTTCTGAATTCAAATTATCCATACACCTACCCTGAGCTTTGAGAAACTCATCAGCAATGTCTGCTGCCTTATTTAGACGTAACCAATAGTCAACAGGGCTCTCACCTTGTCTAGGTAATGTGCTGTAAAAATCAGCAAGTGGCATACTGGAATAGGACACATTACTGAAATGTTGTTTAAGTATGCTGTATATTAACTCTGGGTGTGCTTTGCAGTCTAACGTAGGGTTACTGCGTAGGGTTACTTTTACAACATCTCTTGCTCTACCCATAAGGTGACCAATTATTTCATCTGCTTGATCTGGGGTATTGACATTTCTCTTTTTTAGGTAGAGCTGCATCATGTCAACCCATTCTTGAACATCACATCTACCCAGACTGTCTCCTCTAAATATAGGAGGTTCTTTATCATCTGACTTCAAGATGACATTCAACTGAGATAAATCGAGATTGGCACATTGAGAACTGGTGCTGGTCTTATTACTAGTCCCAGCGAATCCACCCTCTGACAAAAGTCTAGCAGTAACTGATTCGCCGATTTTTCTACCCAATTCTTCAACTAAGACGCCAAGATCACTGACGTCACGATCGCTAGACACCTCCATTTTATCTGGTCTGGGAGTAGACGTGACAGGGAAAGTCTGGTTGACATCATGAATCATGTAATTCTCCTTTTCCTTATGGTCACTGGCCCTAAAATTTACTTCACTCTGTCCTGATTTTGTACTAGAAAACTGCATCAGGTATTTTCCCCGTCCAACCCCAAACAATGAGCTATCAGCACCACCCTCAGCCATTTTCAGGATACCCCTAAGGCTTAAAATAAAAATAAATTAGAAAAAACTCTGTCAATAACAGTCACTTAGCTGCAGTCCAACGATTTTCCCGTTGCTCGAAAGTTCGTTGAAAGAGGAGAGGGAAAAAAAAGTTTTCAATTCCGTTGACAACAGGCTAATTGTCCATCCGAATCCCACGGCGTTTCTGCTGCACACCTCCCTCGTCAGTCCCTCGATGATCTGCTTCGCGCGAAGCCGAAAACCCGCGTAGACTCGTCACACTCCGTTCTTGTCGGTCCCTCGATAATCTGCGTTGTGTTGATCATAAAGGCCTCTCCAGCGCTTCAACCCGTGCCTCACTCCGGTGGACACCCCCTCAGCGTCGCGTCGATCATGAACGGGATTCACGGCACCATTGTAACCCTTCTCGGTTCGTGTGTTCTTTCATTTCAATAATGACCACGCGAAAACAAATTTGCTGAGCATATTTACTTTAGTGTTTACTGCAATTGAGGAAATCTGGAAAAGACACGAAGAACATCAAACAGACAATAAGTACTGCTGGTCCGGTCATAAAACATCCTTCTCAACAGCTCGCGTGAACTGAGAAGATAAACATTTTTTTTTCCTTGTTACATACAAATATGACTCAGTCTCTTTTTCTTTTATAAATATAGAACAAAAATTGCACAGAAGAAAAGTAATACATCATACCTGGAAAAGACACGAAGAACATCAAACAGACTATAAGCACTGCTGGTCCGGTCATAAAACTGTCAGAAAATAATAAACAAAATAATCAATCAAATATACCAAATGAAATAAAAAGCGGACGCCATTAGCACATGGCGTGCTGCGTGCACAACCACCTATAAGGCATGTAAAACCCTGCTACACTCTAATTTACCATTCTGAACAGGAAATACAGAATAAAGTTCTCTCAAACACATTTCTAGACAAATGCAATTGACTATTTTTTCACTATTGACTATTTACTTCCAACATTTTCTTAACCGATCGACCAGAGACTTTTTCACCTACCATCCTTCTCAACAGCTCGCGTGAACTGAGAAGATGGCTGATTCAACCCATTGTACACCCTTCTTGCCTGTAGATGTCTCCCTCTTTCCAAGATGCATTATTTAAATAACCAATGAACAGGATTAATTGAACAAGAACAAATATTTTATAACTAAAATAAGCATTTTGACACTATTCACACTTAGTTTCTGTTTTTACTTTCTTTACTCTGTTACAAAGGCACAGCAATAAAGTCCAGCAAGATAAAGTTGTTTTATGCGAAACCATAGACCTTTATCTACAGATCAAGTATAATAATAGTAACACTGATTCATCTTGGAGAGAGTTTAATTGTGTTGTCGTAACCGAACGCGACGCGCTGTTTGAATGCTGGATTGACAGCCGCAGCTGAGGGAAACGTTTACGTGAGCTTGAGTTGAACACTTAAATATTAATTTCTATTTCACATTATACTACATAATGGCTTCAGAACATAATGGCTTATTGTGCATGTAAACTTATGGAGCTTTATAATGTTTGTGTGCCTTTTATGGGGCTTAACAAAAACACAGAATAGTATATGCACAATATCGGATTTGGATCGGCCTCATCTGACCGATACCCGATCCGGCAAAAATGGCCGTATCGGAGCCGATACCGATATATGAGTATCGGATCGGTGCATCCCTATAAAAAAATGTTTAATAATGGAACAATGTTGAAGCAAAACGTGTTACAGTCATTCTAGGGGTCTCATTTATAAAACTGTGTGTAGGATCCTTACTAAAAGTGTACGTGCGCCCGAAAGCCAAAAATGGTGTATGCAAAAAAAAAAAAAAAAAAAAAAAAACTTATAAAACGGTGCATACGCCTGAACCTGTGCTGAATTCCCTTTATAAATCCCAGTCAGCAGAAGATTGTGCGCATATGCCTCTCCACCCCGAATAACCAAATATGGAGCTTACAACACCTAATTTTACTATGCATATCCTCATATGCATATTATTTGCATATGCATATTCATCCACATGATAACGTTTAATGGTACAAGACTTTGGAAAATATGAGATACAGATTTGCCGTCATATTGCTTAAAATAATTTAGTAGCCTATCCTTGCCTTGTTTTTTAATAATAAATCAAATTAATATAAAATACATTTCAGAGAAGGTTTTTCTCAATCTTTTCCACTGGCCAAATAGTATTTTTAATTTCTTTATATTTTAAATGGAAACAGATAGGCCTTATTGTGCATTATTGATCATTATTTGCGCGAAAATATTTCCTCAGACCATATAATGCGCTAAGCAATCCTCACTGTAGTTAAAATATTAAAACAAAGCATGCCACAGGAAAAGTGTTCAAAAGCATGGCATCCACTACAAATATTTCTATTTATTATAATATATATATATTTTTTGTAGTTTCTTGGTTATGATTTCATGTAATTTAAGTGCTTAACTCCATTAATTAAAATGACATATTTAATCTAAATGCATATGTCAGATGTTTAAACTGTTATTGTGACCATGCACTGTATTTATGATTAGGACTCATAATGAAGATTTAAAGTGGTTTTCCTTTATCTGCCACCAGTCATTCAGCTCACCATCAGTGTCGCCAAACTGCTCCATCTCCAAAATGTTTGTACGCATGGGTCAGAGTTTGCATGCAGGTGTCAAGTTTGTTTTTATAAATCACAACTTATGCGTATTTGCGTACGCCTCTTTCAGGGCTTGTTTTGTGCGTACACAACAGTTATAAATGAGGCCCCAGGTCTCCCCCATATATACAATGAAGAATCCTTTTTGATTTTAAAGGTGGAGTAAGCGATTTCTGATAAACGTGTCTGTTCTGTGTGTGCTAAAAAAAAAATGTCAGGATTATGTATTGTTTAGTTGTTGCAACCAACCATGATAACAAAATACTGATCCATGTTAATATTAGAAAAGCTTTCCAGCACTGGAGAGATGTTAGAGGCCAAGAAGCCCTGAAAATGGCACCGAGGTTTCTTTGTTTCGGTTTAATATCTGAGTAAC